>NW_006921711.1:5321723-5347199 GCF_000298275.1 Orycteropus afer afer | reverse complement strand
AAGACCTCCCTTCCCAACTCCATCCCTTACTGGTGGTGTGACCTCAGGCAAATGGCTTCACCTCTCTGTGCTCAGTTTTCACATTTGTAAAAATGAGGATAGTAATGGGACCTCGCTTACAGATTTCCTATGAGGATTAAATTATATATTAAAGTGCCTGCCTGGCTCATTATTGATGCTCTGTAAAGATTATGTGTTAATATGGTTAGTAACAGTGTTATAACTGTTATTGTCATCATATCAAGTCTTTATTTTTCCTGCCCTCTCCGCACCATTCTTCCCTGATTACCTCCTTCTCATACAAATACTTGTTTTCCTTGGCTTTCAGGCTATCTCCCTTTGCTGGGTTTTCTTTCTGTTTCTGGCAGAGATTTTTCTGCCTCCTCTTATAGGTTTCTCCTCTCCCTGGCCAGTAAATGTTGGAATCCCATGAGGCTGAGTTCTAGGCCTTCCCCTTTCCTCACACTGAGCGGGCTGATAAGCTCATCCACACCCACTGCCTAAGACACCTCTCCATAGGGGCTCACAGACATCTCTGTCCAGACCTCTCCTCCAAGTTCCAACCCCATGCACCCAAATGCACTGCTGACATCTCTTCCTGGATGCCTCAAAGGCACCTGAGGCCAACATGTTCAAAACTGAATCCATAGTCTTCCCCCAACAAATTGGTCCCCATCCAGGGTTGCATGTCTAAGGGGAGGGCTTCACCATTCAGTGATTTTTACATGTCAGAAACCTGGAAGTCATTCCTAATCCTCCTCCTTCCCTCACATCCATCACCAAGGCCTGCTGCTTTTACCTATTGTACTGTTGCACTAATTGCCTTTGTGCCTATTGCATTTGTCTCCTTCTCTCCCTCTCTGCTGCCATTGTGACCACCACTCTAGCCCAAGACACTACATTTTGTAGACTCTTGCAAGTACCTTCTTAGCAGGCCTCCCCATGTTTACTCAGCCCCCTTCTAGTGCTGATCACACTGTGGGAAGAGTGAGTTTATTGAAATGTAAATACTCTCATTCTGCTCCTTAATTCATCTGAAAGGTTCTTATTACTTTTGGAATAAACAGAAAACTCCTTAATATACCTCAAGTCCTATATGATCTGGCCCTACTTAGCTCTCCTGAGTCATCTTCTTTCAAACTGTCCCTTGCTCCATCTGCCCCAGGAACAAACTCCCTCCTGCCACAAGGCCTTCACTCATGTTGTCCCCTCTGCTTAGAATATTTTTTCCTCCTCCTTTGCCTATTTAATCTCACCTCATCCTTTAGGTGAAGCCTGGTGATCTAATTCTGAAAAAACACCCAATGAAAACCTGTGGATCACAGGGTCTGATCTGCAACCTGTCATGGGGATGGTGCAAAACAGGGTAGCATTTCATTCCATTGATCAACGTGATTTCTTTAAGGAAGCTGATCCTGACCTCTGAGAAGCAAATCCCCTGTACTGTGTGCTACACACTCTGTTGTAGCATTCAGCATAGAGAGGTTTTATTTATGTAAATGATTTAAATCTTTCTCCCCCAGTAGTCTCTATGCTTCATGAGGGCAGGAACTGTTAGCAAGTCTGGCTTGCTGGTTTTTGAGGAAATCAGACTAACCTGAAATAGAAGGTTCTATTATTACTTTTAAAAACAAGCATCATGTGGATTAAAAAGCTCCAAATTCATTGCCGTTGAGCTGATTTGACTCCTGGCAACTCCATGTGTTATATAGCACAATTGCTCTTCAGTTTTTCTATAATCTTAACATAAGCATATCACCAGGCCTTTCTTGTGATACCACTGAATTGGCTAGTAGTCAAAAACAAACCATTTCCACCACCCATGGACAGAAAAAAAGTCAGGGGATTATAAAAGCCAAATAGAACCAAAGGGTGTGCCAACATTTGCATCTGTAAATTGGCATAGTGGATAAGGCATCTGGGTGCTAACCAGAAGGTTGGTGGTTCAAACCCACTAGCTGCTCCACAGGAAGAAGATGAGGCACTCTACGTCCATTAAGATTTATAGCCTTGGAAATCCAGTGGAGGTTGCTATAAGTTGGAATTGACTCAGTGGCAGTGGGACTGGTTTTCAGAGGGAGTTAAAGACAACAGTCAGCCTGCTGCAGTGGGCTTCTTGCCTGCAGAATCTGGAGGTGGTTCCTGCTCTGATGATCTAAGCTTGTAAGTGGTCGTCTGTATCAACCATGCAGTATTAGGTTACAAGCTTGAAGAGTTCTTTTGCTCCATGGATAAATGTCTTTCTTCTCTTCCCAGCAAGATTATCAGTCTTTGAGGAGCACACTCAACCAACACTAGCTGAGAATTCCACACCTAAGAAGGCACTCAGTAAGAATACTCATCCACCATTCACTCTATGTTAGGGCAGGAGGAGAAGGGTTTTTGTCAGTTTAGTTCCTTACTGAATCCCTAGAAATTAGAACTGAATCTGGTATATACCCTGTACCAGTTGCTGTTGAGTCAATTCTGACATGACAACCTCATGTGTGTCAGAGTAAAAATGTGCTCCATCAGGTTTTCAGGGACTGATTTGTGGAAGTAGACCACAGGTCTTTCTTCCAAGTAGCCACTGGGTGGACTGGAGCCTCCAAACTTTTAGTTAGCAGCCAAGTATGTTAACTATTTGCAGCATGCAGGGACTCAGACCTAGAACAGAGTGAGTTCCTAATATGTCTTTGTTGAATGTATGAAATGTGAACACCCTCCATGGACAAGACTTTAGTTAATGGCAATTAAACTGTTAACTTCCTTTTAAGTAATTTTAACTTTAGTCCATTCTGAGCTTTAGTTTTGATCTGCTTTGTATCCAATACTCAATGTGCATGGCCCCAAAGCCATTCAACTCTTTTTATACAGGGACATTTTAAAGCAATGTAAGTTTTTTACTTCCCCTCCCTCTATTCAGTGAGTTTGGATGGTTTCTGGCCTCCACATCTAACACCTCTGAGAAGCATGTTTTGATGCAGAGTGAGAACCTCAAGTCATTCTGGGAACTGCTTAATTACATAAACTGAAATCAAAAGAAAGCTGGCAAACCCAGCGGCTACTCGTTAATCTCCTCTTGGCATCAATAGAAACCAAAGCAAAACAAAAACCAACTTCCTGGTAAAGTAAGCAAATATGTTTTCTGAGGTAATCAAAGATTTTAAAAGCCTTATTCCACCACCTCCTCCCTTAATCTCACCTGAATGTCTAAAAAGTTACGGCCTTGTGATAGCCAGTAAAATAATAAAATGAGGAGAGAGATTATGTGTCATGGCCATTTAGAGTAAGAATAGTCAATAATAATGACCTTCAAGTCGGAAGGGCCTTACCATGTGTTTGAAATTCCCATTGGGCTCCATTTCTCAGAGCGCTAACCTTTCCTGCCTTTGAAGGGAACACTCAGCCCACCCTGTTCATCTTTCAAGGTGTGATGGATAGTCAGAGGCTTCCTCCCAGAAGCACTGCATGTTCTTCCACTTGGGTTTGTTTGGACACACATTCTTCATCATTTGTTAGTTGTTTATATGTACATAGATTCTATCGCTGTTGAATCAAATTCACAGGATTGCCCAACAAAAGATTGGACGGGGACCAGTCTGCCTTTGATGTGCCGGTGGCAGCAGGAGCCATTCCTCCACTGCACCATTACAAGGGATCATGGGTTCCTGTTTTCTGCTGTGTAACACCTCCTTCCTTCATATCTATGTTATGTAACCTATCAATGCAACAGGTCTTTCTTGGGTGCCCTGAGTTGGGTGTGTGGCAGCCAAGGAAGATGACATAAACCATGGCTTTGGTTTCTAAAACCTTGGAATTGGACATAAGAAGCCATACAGGACAGCACAAATAGTCATATCATTATGGGATATACTCTTCTGTATTAAGTCAGATGGTGAAACCTATGGATCTAGATCATATCATTTTAGCCTCCCTAGAGAATAGGAGCTCTGGTAGCACAGTGCCTAAGGCACTTGACTGTTAACCAGAAGCCTGGTGGTTCAAACCCACCAGCTACTCCTCGGAAGGAAGATGGGGCAATGTACTTCTGTAGTGATACTGCCTCGGCAACCCAAGGAGGGGTCGCTATGAGTTGGGGCCGACTCGATGACACATAGCAACACAACAACAACAGAGAACAATCAGGAGTCCATGGGTGGTACACATAGTTAATTGCACTTTGTTGCTAACTGAAAGGTTGACCATCTCAGGGTTGTCCACCCAGAGGCTCCTCAGAAGAAAGGGTTGAAGATCAACTTCTGAAAATACAGCCACTGAAAATTCTACAAAGCATACTTCTATTCTGGCATACACAGGGTTTCCCTGAGTTGGAGTTGACTCAATGTTAAATGGTTAGAGAATAATCGTCTATTATCCAGGCCTTATCACTTACAGTGATCATGATAAGAAACAGCTATATGAAAACTCATTTTATGTTTTCCATAATACTACTGGTGCTGAAACTTTATGGTGCAGTTCTACTCTTTCCTATAGGGTTACTGTGAGTCAGAATGACTTGATGGCAATGGGTATGACAAGTGCTGATAGAACTGACCATTGCTATAGGAATTTGGCTGAGATAAATCTGAATTTGGAGAAAGGCTTCACAAGGTCATTACACATAAGTAAGATTTGTGCCATGTGAGGTGGGAGGAGAAGAAGATGTGGCAAGTTAGGTGCATAGCCCTGAAGGACAAAGGGGTGCAGAAGTGAACACTGCACATGGAAATGAGAAAGGCAGCAGTGAGTGAGTAGAAAATACTATCTAGGAAACATAAAGCCTGGATGTAGGTAGGTGGACAAGAGGAGAAAGGAGATAGATTCAGGGTGGTGGTTCTAAAATCATAAGTAGGCAGTAAAGAATCCTGGAAATTGCTTGAGTTTAAAAATGGCACAAGTAATGCTGATTTTAAGAAAAACTATTCTAGAAGCAGAGTTCAGGATGGATTGGAAAAAGGTTGTCATGCACCATCCTCACAATCCTTGCTACACTTTAGCCTATGTTGCAGCCACTATGTCAGTCCAACTTGTTGAGGGTCTCTCCCTTTTTCACTGACCCTCCACTTTACCAAGTCTGCTATCCTTCTCCAGGGAATGGTCCCTTCTGACAACATGACCAAAGTAGGTGAAATAAAGTCTGGCCACTCTCACTTCCAAGGAGCATTCGGCTGCATATCTTCCAGGACAGATTTGTTCCTTCTCCTGGCAGTCCATGGTATTTTCAGTGTTCTTTGCTAACACCAACTCAAAAGCATAAAATCTTCTTCGGTCTTCCTTATTCATCATCCAGCTTTCAGGTGCATGTGAGGTGACTAAAAGTATCATGGCTTGGGTTAGGCACATCTTAGTCTTCAAAGTGACATCTTTGCTCTTCAACATTTTAAAGAGGTTTTTCTCTGCAGCAGATTTGCCCAGTACAATACTATATCTGATTTCTTGATTGCTGTTTCCATGAGGGTTGATTGTGGATCCAGGTAATATGAAATCTTTGATGATTTCAACCTTTTCTCCATTTATCATAATGCTGCTTATTGGTCCAGTTGTGAGAATTTTCGTTTTCTTTCTGTTGAGGTATAGTCCATACTGCAGACTGTAGTCTTTTATCTTCATCAGTTATTGCTTCAAGTCATTTTCATTTTCAGCAAGCAAGGCTGTGTCGTCTGCATATAGCAGGTTGTTGATGAGTCTTCTTCCACTCCTGATGCCATGTTTGTCTTCATATATAGTCCAGCTTCTCAGATTATTTGCTCAGCATACAGATTGAATAAGCATGGTGAAAGGATACAACCCTGATGCACATTATTTCTGATTATAAACCATTCCCTTGTTCTGTTTGAATGACAGCTTCCTGATTTATGTATAGGTTCCTTGTGAGCACAATGAAGTGTTCTGGAATTCCCATTCTTCACAATGTTATTCACACTTTGTTATGATCCACACAGTTGAATGCTTAAATAAAAATAAGCATTCTTTGGTAAATAAGCAACCTGCCCTCTTCTTCATTACACCCCTTGGTGGAACCAAAGGAAAGATCTAACTACTTTGGAGAACTTAACTGAATCAATTTTATTTCTGTTTCTGGAAGTTAAGCCACAAAAAAAGCACAGGCATCATTACAGTAAACTAAAGGCAGTATATGATGAATGGGACTTTCTAGCTCTTAAACAGACATGCCATGTGTTGACTTCAGCAGAGCCTGGTTTAACTGGCATTTGCAAATGGGCATATCCTTTGAGAACAATCCCAACGATACCCCTGGCAGCCTAAATGTTGGAGAGGGTTGTTCATAGAAACCTTTTCTACCTTTATTTTATGCCTCTCTTAACTTACAAGAAGGAGCTCTGGTGGCATAGTGAATAAGGCACTTGGCTGCTAACCAGAAGGTCAGTGGTTCAAACCCACCAGCTGCTCCATGGACGCAAGACTGGGCGACCTACTTCTATAAAGATTTACAGCCTCAGAACCCCATTGGGGGTTGCTTTGAGTTGGAATTGACTCGATGGCAGTAAGTTGCTGTTTTGTAACTTACAAGACTTTTTCCAGAGCTTCTCTTTTTCTACTGCAAACTTTTCATCATATTTTAAGCATCTTGAGGGCAAAGGACTTGTGTGAACCACCTTGTAACTCCAGAGATCATGCTGTTATTGTGTGCCAACCAGTTGATTCTGACTCATAACAACCCTACAGGACAGAGTAGAACTGCCACATAGGGTTCTCTAGGTTATAATCTTTGTGGGATCAGATCACCAGGTCCTTCTTTCCAGGTGGGTTCTCTTCACTGACCTTTTAGTTAGTAGCCAAGTGCTTAATATTGTGCCACCAAAGATCCTTCCACAGTTCAAACAGGCGCTTGATGTGTGCTGTTTAATGAATTTGTTGGCATGACTAGAATATTTTTAGAAGATTTTTAGAAATGGGTATGACTTTACAATACTTGGGGATAAACACTAAAGACTCACATTACTCACTGATGATTTAAGCTACCATAGTCTCATAGGTAGTTTCTAATAACTGGACATTAATTGGAGTCTTGAGTTATGAGGAACTTCAAAGGCTACCTCAGTCATTCCTTTCCATATGGCACCATTTAGGCTAAAACATCTAAAAGGGTGGTACCCATTTGCAGATGACTGGGCCTTAGCCCGCAGAGAACTCTTGCTCCATGGCCCCAAGTTTGCATATGAAAATGAAACTTCAGCCAGGATCCCAGGGCTTCCTCTGACCACCATCCTTTTATTTCTCTTAGACTTAATTGTTACTTAAGCCTACTATATGTGGTTGGAAAGGAGGATGGATAATGAAGAGAAACTATCTTTTCCCTTAGGAGCTTTAGTAGCATAGTGCCTAAGGCACTTGACTGCTAACCAGAAGCCTGGTGCTTCAAATCCACCAGCCACTCCTTGGAAGGAAGGTTGGGCAATCTACTTCTGTAGTGATACTGCCTCGCAAACCCAAGGAGGGGTCACTATGAGTTGGGTCCGACTCAATGGCAAATAACAACAACAACATCATCTTTTTCCTTAGTGGAGACTTACCTGTCAACTAATAGAGAAGAAAAGGGTCTATTTGAATAATAATTAGTGTTGTTGTCGTTATTGTTGTTATTTGCCGTCGAGTTGGCCCCGACTCATAGCGACCCCTCCTTGGGTTTCCGAGGCAGTATCACTACGGAAGTAGGATTGCCCAACCTTCCTTCCGAGGAGTGGCTGGTGGGTTTGAACCGCCAGCCTTCTGGTTAGCAGTCAAGTGCCTTAGGCGCTATGCTACCAGAGCTCCCTAATAATTAGTAGTGATGTAAATTTTTCTAGCAACAGTAGTAGTATCTATTATTAAGACTTTAGTAACACTGTTTTACTGTGCTCCATGGAGCTTTCAATAGCTGATTTTTGGAGGTAGATCACCAGGCCTTTCTTCTGAGGTGCCTCTGGGTGGATTTGAGCCACCAATAACTCAGCACCAAGCACATTAATCATTTGCACCACTCAGGGACATATATGAGGGGGTCATCAAGAGTTGGAATGGCTGCCACAGCAACTGGTTACTGGTTAGTGTTGCTTTGAGGAAAACAAAACAATCATCTTCTCATCTTCTTGGCGATCACAAATAGGTCCCATGTGACAAAGCCATAGAGAGTAGAGTCCACCCTACTTTTAGTAAACAGGGAGATGCTCGTTTTCTTGTGGCCAAATGAAAATTTCCATAGATAGTCTGTGAGTTCAGAGGGTATAAACTTCATTCATTTCCACCTGATATTTGTTTCTAACTGCTTAAAACTATAATTATTTAATTTGACTTAAACAGGATGCCCCGAGTATAAAGTGGTGTAAAGCTGCATCAGACTGACTCACAAACATTTCCTGCCTCTGATTAGAGCCACACTTAGCTCAGGGAATGACTTCAATTACTGCCAACCTGCCCCTCACACTTTCATCTGTGTGTAAAAGCCAGGGGGAAAGGGAAAAGTTTTGGTCCAATCAACTAGTAACACTTTCCTGTTATAGGGTCATCAGTGTCTTATGAAAAATAAGTTTATATGACATGATATGATGGTATGAATGGAACAGCTCCAAAATAGGCTACATCTTGGCAATGGGAACCAAAAGAGTGATTTTCCATGAATGCCAGCAGCATCTTAAGTTATATAGGAATGGTTTGTTGTTAGTTTCCTCTTTGGAAATGACAGAATCAAGAGCATTTGGATGGGGACATGGCCAGTGAAGAGTACAGTGGTGCTGTATGCCTCTTTTCCTCCATTTTATTACTGTCATCCACGTCTTAGCTGCTGGCTCCTCACAGGCCCCTAGTTTCCTCCTGACTTCACCCCTGTGGCTGCTTTTCCTATCAAGGGCCATGCCAGGGGCATGGAATCTGGCTATTTTCCTCTGTCACTGCTGATCACCTGGATTCCGGAAAAGCAGCAAGGCTGCAGGAGCAGAGGTTTTGTGCCAGGTGGTATGGCTGTGGCCCACCCAGAACCTGGTCTGCCCATTGTGGATAAGATGATGAGATGATAACAAAAGCTGAATCTGTCTTTGGTATTGCCAACAGATCATTTAAACAGAAAGAAAAACTCATTGCTCACTGGGGTCCTGTGGCAGCAGTCATCAGACTGTTTGAAGCCTAAGTTAAGGATTTACAGAATACTCCTTAGAAGTGTGTTTAAACATAGGAATATCAGTATACTTAGCACTTCACACACACGAAAATAATTATGATTTAAAATTTTCAAAAAGAAAAAGAAAACATTAGGTGTTAGTGATGATATGGAGTGAGTGGAACACTTATCTTTTGCAAATGGGATTGTAAAATGGTACAGCCTCTTTGGAAAACAGTTAGGGGGTTTCTTAAAAAGTTAAACATAGAAATACCATAAGATCCAGCATTTCAGTTTCTAAGTATATACCCAAAAGAATTGAAAGCATGAACACAAACAGACACTTGTACACCAGTGTTCATTATAGTGCTATTCACAATAACCAAGAGGTGGAAACAGCCTAAATATTCATCAACAGATGAATAGCTAAACAAAATAGAGTATAAACATACAATAAAGTGTTGTTGTTTACAGTTGCTGTCAAATGGATTCTGACTTATGACATTCAGCTATAAAGAGAAATGAAGTTCTGATACATGCTACACATAGATGGACCTTGAAAACATCATGCTGAGTGAAGTCAGTCAGTCACAAAAGGACAAACGTATGATCCCACTTTTATGAAGTAACTAAAACAGGCAAATGCACAGAGACCAAAGTAGATTAGAGATTACCAGGAGCTGGGAGGAGAAGGAAAGATGGACTCTTTGCTTAGGGGACTCTGAGCTTCCTAAAAGTGATGGGAAAAAATGGAAATGGATAAAGGTGATGGTTGAACAACATGATGACTGTGATTACTGATACTGAATTATACATATAAAATATGTTGAAATGTGAAACATTTTGTTGGCATATGTGTTTACCACAATAAACAAAAATAAACAGAGGGTTCTGTCTTCTTGTTCTAATACCACTTCCTCAGCTGAGCAAAGAATCATATGATCATCTTGGCCTTTACCAGTGCTCTTCCTATGAGCTCAGGCTGTTCCTCACAACAGAGTGTGCAGATAGCACTAAACTCTAATTGTTTTTCATGTGTACACCTTCCTGTGTCCCCTTCAGGATATAAACAAACAGAGAAAATCAAAACAGCAGCAGCAATAGGATTTGCCTAACCCAGGAGTGTGGGTTTTATGTGCAACAGTGTTAGGCATATGAGTCTCCTAGAAGTCAGAACTCAAGCATGACCTTCATAGGTGCTTCTTTTTCTTTTGGGCACAGGAAATGAAAAGTTGTTTCCTGAGTTTCTGGGAATCAGAGTTGCAAACAGGATGGTGAGGAAATGCTGCCATAACCTACGAGGAGCAGCTGGAGGAGGTGGCAATGGTCAGCCTCAGTAAGTCCAGTCTTAGAGAAAAGTGACAGTCTGAACTGAATGAGCAAATGAAGCACTTACCAAACAAAGGAACAAACTGAAGATGAACTCTCTTAAAAGATTTGAAAGACCATAACATGAAGGGAGTTTTGGCCCATGTTACTACAGAGGGCCAAACTAAGACCAATGGGTAGAAGATAAATGAGGACCTCTAGTAGTCTAGGAAAGACTTTCAACAACTCAAACCCTCTGTTCAACACTAGTTACTGATGCCTCATTCTGTTGTGAGTTCTCTCCAACTTGAGGGATGCCAGCATTGGCTGGATGAACAATTTGAAGAGTTGTAAATAGAACCTCTCTTTGTTCATTGAGAGGCTGGACCACATGAGTGAGTGGTCCCCAAAGTTGGCTGAGCATCAGAATCCATTGGGATCATTTTAAAGCATACTGATTCCCAGGCCCCTCTATCAGAGCTTCCAACTCTGGGGTGGGTGCTGGGAATATGCATTTATTTTTAAATTCCCCAGGTTGCTAGCTCCTGATGATCAGTGAGGTTTGAAAACCACTAG
This sequence comes from Orycteropus afer afer, assembly GCF_000298275.1. Taxonomy (NCBI): domain Eukaryota; kingdom Metazoa; phylum Chordata; class Mammalia; order Tubulidentata; family Orycteropodidae; genus Orycteropus; species Orycteropus afer. Next base: position 5,336,239 of record NW_006921711.1, on the reverse strand, counting down.
TCTAGGTAGCTGTTCAGGTGCCTTGTAACAACAAGATTTCATAATTCTGTGGCATTTTGCTCCACATCTTCCCAGATAATTCTATGTACATGTAAATTCAACTAAAGTGTAAATTCTTGACCCAATGGTTTGTAGCCTCTTCTAGCACAAGTACATGGAAACCATGGCTCTCCCTAACCAGGTTTATCTCCTGGAGTTACTAGAGCCTGTCTCCATCTCAGGCTGTATTCCCTATAATGCTAACACCATGCTGAGCTCATCCAAGCCATTCCAGTAATGCAATAATAAAGCACTTAACTACACAGCCAGTACTATGCTGTGTTGTGTTTTTGCAACTGAAGAGCCGGATGAAATCATATAAAGGGCCTGAAGTACTCACCCATGGCTAGATAGCTGTGTTTTCACTACGTAATTGTATTTCTTGTCTTTCCCTTTCTATCAAACCCATTTGGTTGGCTTTTAGTCCTATGGACATGTTGTTGGATTCACATGGTTGGCTGCCCCAAACCAAATAAGCCACTTCATGATTGCAAGAAATCATGATTGACATCTCCACTATGCTAAATCCCCTTTCATGTTCTGACTCTTTAATAAAGCTGAAATTAAAATGTGCTTATCTGGGGGAAATTGACAACTTGGAAATAATGCACTAACATACACATATAATTCAATCCTGTGGATTCCGAACACTTGATCACATTGTTTTAAATCTTAAGTGGCATTGCTGGTGGTGGCAGGATATGCTGAAGAGGATTTCCATACCACTTCACTAATATTTTCATGGGATGTCAGACAGAGCATGAAAGGGTTTTTTTGATTATTAAATTCTTTGATCTCCATCTTTCCACTCAGTATTACTCTGAACACTAAGCAGTGAGATAAGCTTACAAATATTTGCTGTAATAGTACAAGTTTCTCTGAAGGAGTTGTTTAAACAACTCTTGTGCTATTGTAAGGACATGCTAGATTCCAGCACGTGAGTTTTAAAAGAAAAAAACACATGAAGACAGACTCCAAACAACACCGTCAATCCACATTAACCAGGCGTAGGAGCATGCAGAAGAAGAACAAAACCAGTCTGTGTTTAATCTGTTTACACATCTATTGTTCTTAACTACCTGCAAAGGTGGTGATGTAGACATAGCAAGTGAAAGTTTCAGGACAGGGTCAGAACTCTGAACAGACCCACAGACAACAGTTCACACGGAGACTTTGTTGTTGTTGTTGTTGTTTGCCGTCGAGTCGGCCCCGACTCATAGCGACCCCTCCTTGGGTTTCCGAGGCAGTATCACTACGGAAGTAGGATTGCCCAACCTTCCTTCCGAGGAGTGGCTGGTGGGTTTGAACCGCCAGCCTTCTGGTTAGTAGTCAAGTGCCTTAGGCACTATGCTACCAGAACTCCTCACACGGAGACTAGTCTTCCTAAATGCAGAAATCCATTATGTAAATAGAACTTTAATGCCATAGGGTGAGGAAAAAAGATTTGGGAGCTCAAGGACCTAAACTGAAATAGTTTCCAGCCTGTCTACAGCTCAGCCTCTGGACCCAGACTGCTTGGGTTTGAATTCTGGCTCAGCTACTTTATTGTCTTACTGACTATGCGACTTTGGTTGAACTGATAAAATGTTTTCTCATCCATAATATCAAGAATCAATAGTAGCTACTCCATGGGACTGTGAAAATTAAAATGGATTATGCTTATTGAGGTACCTGGCCCATAATAACTGCTCAGGAAAATATTAGTTCTAATTTTTCATTCATAAACCTTTATTTGGTAGCTGCATATGGCTCTGTGGTAGACAAATCATGAGTCAGTCTATTAGTCTGTATTTACACAGAGCTTTCAAGGAGGCTACAATCTAGTTGGAAAGAAATATTTCAATGAAATAATTATGAATGCTACAAGACGGCATTTCATCATGCATGGATTTGTGAAGAAATAATGAAAGAGGTCTTGATAAAAAAAAAAGCTGAGAATGAGGGGGGGCATTAATGAGTACGGTTTGGGCATTCCAAATGCAGGAAAACCATGAAGGGATAGAGAGAGGAACACATTTAGTAATAAGAACAGTGAGGAAAGCCAGCTGTTTGAAGAGAACCATGTCCATCTTGTCTTTTCTTCTTCTAGAAAACTGTAATCTAAAGCAAATGTGAGGATACAATTAACAAATAAAGATTGATAATGGCTACCATATATTGAGTACTTACTGTATATCAAGTATTAGCTACTTTCACGCTGATGCAAGAATTTTGAAAGTGGGTGCCAATATTCTCATTTTACAGGAAGAAACAGAGGTTTGGGGGGCAGGGCAACTGACTTTTCCAACACCACACAGCTAGTAAGTAGTACAGCCAGAATTTGAATCCAGGTCCATTTGTTCCAATGCCAAAGCTTTTTCCATTATACTAGGGGTGACCTTCATTGTTACTCAATAAAGCTGACAATTAGGTTCACCTTTTATATATCAGAAAATAAAGATGTTTGGGGTTAAGGTTCAAGAAATGTATATGGTTTGACATTTAACCTCTGCTTGACATAGTTGTTAAAGCATGAGGCTGCCAACCAAAAGTTCAGTTGTTCAAACCCACCAGCCCCTCTATGGGAGAAAGAAGAGGTAGTCTGCTTCTGCAAAGAATTAATGCCTTGGAGATCCTATGAGGCAGTTCTAATTTGTCCTATAGGGTGACTATGAGTTGGAATAGGCAGAAAGTTTGGGTTTTTTTTTTGGGGTAGGTTATATTTGTAAAGATGGTTTTGACTCTATAGAACACAAAATTTGCTGCTATTTTGAAGGAGTGTGACAGGGATTTTTTTCTTCTCAGTGTGATCATAGTACCCTTGCCATCTCTACAGTCAGCCTAGAGTCTAGGTAAATATAATGTCATGTCTTTCTGCCAAACTCCATCATCTGGACCACCACTGAGAACAAGATCCTTTGAGTCAGGAGGGAAAGAAACAGTGGTGCCAAGACCATGTGATATAATAGAAGCAAACACCGCTCACTAGTCCTTTAGCCAGCTACTAGTTTATGGTATTGTAGGGAAAATTAAGGTCAGAATTTTAACCTTAGGGAAATTCCATTCTTCCTAGTTTATTGGGGCAGTAAGGTGACAAAGAAGAGTAGAGGTGATTATCAAAAAATTTTTGCCAATCTGGGGCCATGGAAAACCAAAACTGCAATTTTAACTTTGTATAGCCCTGAAGGCATTTATTATTAAGCCACAGTCACCAAATCAAACTAAGATAATATTAAACATTTTCTGTTTACCAGGACTTAAACAGTTCAGTTATACAACTTTAATGCTATTGGTATGAATGATTGTGCAATGATATAATTTGGAAAAACATTTCCCATCGAAATGGTTTACTAGTTTCTAAGAATCCCTGTCAACTTGCTAATGTGGAAATCTGCATTTCCTGACAAAGACAAGATAAATGAAACTAATTTAAAATAGTGAGAAATGATTTTTCAAATGTATGAATTCAAATATCCAGATATATGAATGTATTCATATATGTTTGAATTTTATGTTTTAAACTATAAAGCACCATACAGAGATTTGTTCTTGTTGTTGATGTGTGTGTGTATGTGTGTGTATGTATGCATGCGTGTATGTATATGTATCATATAAAACCAAACTCACTGTCATCGAGTTGATTCTGACTCATAGAGACTCCCATTGAGTTTCTGAGGCTACAAAGCTTTACAGAAGTAGATCACCCCATCTTCCTTCCATGGAGTGGCTACTGGGTTTGAACCACTGATCTTTTGATTAGCAGCCAAATGACTTATCCACTACACTACCAGAGCTCGCTCTCTCTCTCTCTCTCTCTCTATATATATGTATATAGGGATCACATATCTACACTATTAGGACCTACCCTTAGCCTTCAGAAACCACTTCAGAGAAGAGTTTTATGACTTTGACTTCAACATTCATATGACTGGCAATTTTATCATGCAGGTGGGGAACAGCAGGCAAGTGAGAATTTAAAGTGAGAATATCGCAGAGGCTACCATGTAAAAAGAAGCCTCCAAAGTGCCTGGCTTGTCTGTTCACTAAAGAACATGCCACTTCTCTAATTAAAATGCTTCTAAGGGTCTCCATTGTCATTTGTAACAAAGCACAAATTATCAGCAATAGAGCTTTTCACGCTTTAGTATTCATGAAATCAACTGGGCATCTTTCAGAAACACAAATTTCTGGACTATACACTCAAAAATTCTGAGACCATAGGGCTGGGTGGGGCTTGAGATTCTGCCTTTCTAACAAGCATCCAGGTGATGGCAATGCTGCTGGTCTTACACCTGGAGGAGCACAGGTTAGACCTTCTCCGGTCTGGTGGTAATCTAAATTGCAACCTGATATCTTACTTCCCCCTAATTGCTTTTCTTAGCACAACCACTTCTTCCCCTTGGTTAACTTCTAAACCATCCAGATAACTCTGCTCAAAGTCCCTCCTCCTCTTCCCTGGTGTCACGTTTTTTCAAATAAAGACAACTCTTAGAGAACTCTTCTGAATTTACGGCAGTTCTTAAACGCCCATGTGATGATTAATCAAGGATGGAGCTCTGGTGGTGCAGTGGTTAATGCACTCAGCTACTAACCAAAATGTCAGCGATTCAAACCTACCAGCCACCCCAGGGACAAAGATGAGGTAGTCTGCTTCTATAAAGATTTACAGCCTTGGTATCCCTACCGGGCAGTTTTACTTTTGATGGTGGTAGGTTTTGTTTTTAGGGTTTATATAGTACTATCTTATCCTATTTCCTTATATTGTTAAATCAGAGAGGGTTATTTAACTTGGTGTGATTTTTCTACCTTATTTCGGCAATGGGCTTTCTCAGTCCTTGAGAATAGATATCATGCCTTGAATTTCTTTGCTTTGCACTTAATAGTCAATCAATAAATAATTATTGCTTAATTAGACTTATCAATATATAGTTAGTATAATTTTTGTTCTGCTCAGCTAAAATTTTTCTGAATTATCAAGGTAGAGAGAACACCAATATTCTAGACCACCCAGTTCAACATTCTCTCATGGTCCTAGTTTCCAGCCATCCACAGAGGTTTCTTGGTGAGTCCTATCCCAGACCTAGCAGAGTAGGCATTGCCCGGAAGTTAAATGGCTGATTACTTAAGCAGGTTGTCCAAATAGATTGGTTCTCTTCATCCTGAATATAGAATGGTTAAAGTTCATACTCATTCATAACATTTCTCTTAAGAATTCCAAAGGGAAACTTTACCCACCAATGAGGTAAAAGTGCAGGCTGACTAATGCCTTAGTTAGTGAGATAATCAGTGAGCCAGTAAGGAAACTTTGCTTTTAACCACAGTATTATGTAAAAAATATGCATTCTCTTGCAATACTGACCTACAAGCAATTCAATGCCTGGAAACTCAAGAAATGCCAGGAAAACTGGTGTATTTTCAGATTCACATGACTTTTACTGTACCCTTATTTTGCATCAGCTTCTTGGTTTGCCAAGTTAGGAGGATAGCTAAATAATTATTATCAAGTGAATTTGCTTCATAAGCATGGGTAATCCCTCAAACATGGGCCTCTAGTCTCTGCTTTAAAGTAACTTGAAGTTTTCTGCATTAATTTCAAGAATGCCAGTCTTTAACAGATATGTTTAGACTATCAACTAGATGCAAGCCATGGTGCCTCCAACATATAAAATTGCCCTTATCATTTTAAAATTTTATTTTAACAATAGAGTTTTAAAATTTGTATTTATTTAGTTGTTGCTGTTTGAGAATGTTCACAGCAAAATATATACCAATTCAACAGTTTCCACATGTACAATTCAGTGGCATTGATTACATTCTTCAAGTCGTGCAACCATTCTCACTCTCCTTTTCTGAGTTGTTCCTTCCCCATTAACATAAACTCATTATCCCCTAAGGTTCCTATCTAATCTGTCAACTTGTTCTTGTCAATATGATACCCTTCCTTATCTTTCTATCACAATAGGTTCAGCAGAACCTCTACCTGGCAACAATTTGTTAGTAGTTCAAATTCCTCTCCATGCACACAAAAGTAATATGATGTCATCTCTTTGAAAATATTCCATATAATTCAGATTTGACACGAACTCTAATTGCCCAAATTAATTGTCTTTTGCTGTGTATTTCTGTTTGAACAAGATAAAACTCTGTCAACTTGGTTAAAACAGAAGCACTGAAGAAAAAAAAGAAAAGAAGAATACTTAGCAAGAGCTCGCATCAGCCCAAAGATAGACCTCGGCACAGAACTAACTCTTCTCCTCCTCTTCTCTGAACAGCCCTCGACAAAGTTCCCACATAGTTACAGCCAAGGGCCAGCCAGTGACAACAGCTGCCTCTAGACTGACAGCACAGAGAGAAACTTCTCCCCAGCTCTAATCATCCAGATGGAAAATATACGAGAGATACAGACAAGTCAGTTCAGACTATGCCTCAAACACTTATTTTCACATTTTATTTGAACAAAATGTACTAGGTAATATAAAATAAAAACCCACCAGCCACTCCTCCGAAGGAAGATGGGGCAATCTACTTCCGTAATGATACTGCTTCGGAAACCCAAGGAGGGGTCACTATGAGTCAGATCTGACTCGATGGCACACAACAACAACAACAACAATATAAAATTATCAAAGTAAGCTTAAGTGTAGGATTTCTAATTAGAGCAGATGGTTCTCTACCCATTGCCCCTGCAGATTAAAGAAATTAAGATGCAATATATATCTTGACCAACTCAATCTCTGTTTATCTATTTCCATTCATAAATTTGGAGGAAAAGAAAGGAAGAGAAGAGAAGTGAGGTCTAAATAAAGGTAGGTTGTTCCTATTACTTCAGTGATTTCTTTGGGGGTGGTGTTAACTGAGCTGGCAGGAGAATGGATGAGCTGGCAGAAGGAGAGGGGAAAACAGATACAACAAAACACAAACAGGAAGCTTAGAAATGTTTCCCTTTCACTGATATTCTAATGGGGCTATCTCACATCCCTCAACCCCTTGAAGCCCCTCATCACCTCCACGTCCTTCCTTAGGTCACAGTCTGCTACTCCCAGACTCTCTCAAGGGATGGGCCAAGGTTAAAATGGTGGTTGGGATTATCAACGTGCAGCCCTTTGGAATGTCTGTGAAACAGCAACCTCGGCAGGATGCTGGATCTTTCAAATAGGCTGTCAGGAGCCAGTTCAGTCTCAGAAGAGAGAGTTAAGACAAATTAAGCCACAGCATTCCACCAGCCTCACATGCGTAAAGCAAGGATGTCTTAGCTTCCCAGGAGACAACGCTATCAGCTAAAGCATGAATCAACTGGTCCGTTCTATTTTCTAAACTTGCACAAACACCTTCCTGGAATCAGCAACATGACTCAAAGCACCTGTGATCATTTATGACTTGGAAATATAATAAAGATATGATAATTTTCTGATTGGAAAATATTTAAATGGTCTGTTTTTACATATGTTTTTGACCTCTGGTGACATCAGATCTTGATTGTTAAGATAACACAAAGACTTGTCAGAGCACGTGATTCGAGAACAGGAGAGTAAAGGGGATTCTGCTGAAATCTGAAAATTAATTTCTCCAAATTTAGTTACAACAGATCTTATCTGCCCTGTGGTTCTCACACAGGCCTCGTGTTTCACTATTTGGATAAGAACAAACCACTTACCAAAATGATTGTTTTTGTTTTATTATAAAGCTTAGCTGGAAAGACAAGAAGTTGGAAGAACTATTGGTCAATTTACAAAAAGGCTTTGCATGAAATAATTTTTTTTCTTCCACTTGTTGGGAAATAGACTATTTAGATAGGCTATTAGAAACTGTCAAACCAAAAAATACTGCCTTTCACTGGAATTCTTGGAGAAGCTGCCTACTTCACCCACAGATACTTTTCCTGTCCTTTGGATACCAGATAAACAGCATTCTTTCAAGGTACAATTCTTGAACAGTCATCTCCTCCTTTTCTCTTTCCTCAATAGCAGGCTTTAGGTTTAAGTTACCAGGAACCATATTAACCCGACTCCTTTACCTATTTGAATAAAAGAAGCTTGGAAAATTGTTTTCATACAATCTACAATCCCTCTGAATTCTAATCTACAGCTCTAGAGTATGAAAGAATTTAAATAAAATATTTTGAAGAGTCGAGAATGTACAATGGACAAATAACTTAAGAGTATGGTCTTGCAAGCTAGAAAGTCAACACTTTCGCCTCATGTTGTTGTTATGTACCTTCGAGTCGGACCCGACTCATAGTGACCCCTTCTTGGGTTTCCAAGGCAGTATCACTACGGAAGCAGATTGCCCCATCTTCCTTCCGATGAGTGGCTGGTGGGTTTCACCTCATATTCCAGTTAAAAATGGAGAGCAACATCTGTGGAAAGCTTAAGCTCACTGTTAAGCAACAACACTCCCCCCAGTAGGGAGACAGATTTTATAGGCCATGGATGTAGATGAGCAAAGACAGAAGAGTGAGCATGAAGTAGCAAAATTCTACATTACTAGGAGCCCCAAAAGAGACTACAAATTCTGTAAATGTAACTCTCTCACTACAGTAGTTTAAACCTTACCAGTTTTAGACCACTGAGGCTGTTTCTAATTCCCATAGCTTTCACTGTCACCCAAATCAGAGTATAACCATCCTCAGAAAATGTTCCCTTGCACCCCCCTAATTCTTCTATATAATATAGAAAGGAGATAGCATTTAGTAAAAGTTTGCTTCTGGTGTAAGCTGTGAGGTAACCTAAATGCCCCAGGCAGCAGTTTAAGCATTTGTTGCCAAGACTGTCCTTTTGCATTATAATATAATTTAATAAAGAAACAATCAGTGCAAGGAAATCTGATTAATTCGGTTTGTCTAGCATTGGACTACTAACCAAAAGTCAGTGGTTCGAACCCATTGGCCACTCTATGGGAAAAAGATGAAGCAGTCTGCTTCCATAAAGATTTACAGCCTTGGAATCCCTATGGAGCACTTCTAATCTGTCCTACTGAGTAGGTTTTTGTTGGAAATGACTTGTGATAGTGTTTTGTTTTGTTTTTTTCCTTCAGTATTGAGATTAGGAGTTGAAATTCATGTGATATTCCTTCATAAATATATTTAGATTAATTTAGGGTATCAAAGAAATAAGAGCATTTTTTAAGGACATTTAACTATTTTTACACATGGCAAAACATTAGCAAATGAAGGACTTGAGGACTGAAAAGTCATTATAGTCAACAACTCTTGGGGCTCAGAGAGGAACCAGGTTCTGTAAAGTCATTAGAAATGAATACTCCACTCATTGAACAGGTTATTTCATAATTTGGATCTTTAATGAGTTTGATAGGGAAATGCTACTCTAAAGTATACAGAAGAGAAATCACTAATAAGGATTATTATCTCAGAGGGAAGTAAGGACGAAGCTCTGTCATGCAAAACACTGCAAATCCTTTCCTGCCCTTTCCACATGGTTACAATTGCAGAATGCTGTTCTGAGACCATGCAGAGGAGCTCTGGTGCCATAGTTGTTGTTGTTTGCCATCGAGTCAGCCCTGACTCATAGTGACCCCTCCTAGGGTTTCCGAAGCAGTATCACTACAGAAGTAGATTGCCCAACCTTCATTAATGCATTTGGCTACTAACCAAAATGTCAGTGGTTCAAACCTACCAGGTGCTCGAATTCTGTAAAGATTTATAGCCTTGAAAATGCTTTGGGCAGCATGCCTGGCTACCATTTTCAAATGCAAAGGAAAACAAACACACTTGGGCTGCTTTACACAGCCTCAAATAGCTTTTTCCAAAGACAGGTCCCATCCCTCATCAGGTGGGTCTTTGAGGGCCCAGACCACAGAAACATGTCTGGGAGTCTGTGCTCAAAAGTCCAGAAGAATCCAGAAATTATTTCAGCTGTTCTCATTTTATAATTAAAACAAAAACATCAAGGAGGAACAAACAAACACATGCTTGTATGTATCTATTTTTAAAAGAAAAGCATAGCTCTGCCCCTGACTTTTTGCCTCTCTTTTTCTGTTAAACCTCAGGATCTTGCCCATAAAAGAATGTATCCTGCAATGCTGGAAATAGGGGCAGTTCCAGAATTCCTCCTCCTAGAATAGCACAAATTTCCTCCTCTGGCTGAACCTAAAACGTTATAGGCCTTCAGTATCCTTCCTGGTCCTGGAACAACCCAGTATCCCCTGGTTCAAGATTGATCTGCTCAGCTCTGTCTTTCCAACTATGATCACCCTCTGGTGGTGAAAGCAGTTGATTGCAAACTAGTCACAAATGACTGCAGAGAAAATAATAATCAACCTTCCTTATTATAAGGAGCTCTGGTGGTACAATGCTTAGGGCATTTGGCTGCTAACCAGAAGGCTGGAGGTTCAAACCCACCAGTCACTCCGTGGAAGGAAGACAAGGCAATCTACTTCTGTAAATATTTACTGCCTCTGAAACCCTAAGGGGGGTCACTATGAATTGGAATAGACTTGATGGCAGTGAGTATTTTTTTGGGGTTTTCCTTATTATGTTTTCTGATGTGATTGTCAAGAATGCATTTAGAAAAATGAGAGCACTGTTTGAAGATCTGTCTGCTACTGTCATAAGTGTAGGAAAATACCTACTAACAAGCTGAGCTTTTATCTTTGGACTCCTATTTAAAGTATATTGAGGATAAAGGGTTGAGAGAAGAATGGTCAACCAAAAACAAAGAAATCAAAATGCTATGCAGAGAACCTCAGACATCATTCTGTTAACCTTTCCCATATGCCTCTTGTTCCCATAGTTTCTGCCCAGTGCCTAATAGCAGAGAATAGTTTAGGATTAAAGCAGGGCTTCTCTTGGCCTTCTAAAAGCAGTGCTATACACACAGAGGCAGACTGAGGTGAGACACATCTGCCCAGGGAGTACCTCCATGCGGGACCTGTCACCAGAACACACAAGCTAGCCTACTCACTGGGCCAGATTTTGTTCCTGAAAGTCCAAAACCCTGAATCCTCAGCAAGAGAGTAGGGACTATGTCTGTCTTATTCACTGCCATATTCCCAGTGTCTGTCACTAATAAGAAAACAATAAATATTTAGTTTATGCATGAATGAGAACAAGATGATGAAAGGGTCCTCAGGGAAGAAAGCATAATACTAGTTTACAGGACACTCTGATTTCTAATCCTGATTTCTCCTCAACAACTAAAAGAGGGAATTTAATATTCCATTTCAGATGGGCAGTACAAACAACAAATATGAACCCCTTTGCAAATACAATACTGAGTTGTCAATGAAAGCAAACATGGGTATAGGGACGGATAGATGGGTGAACAAGCTAAACAATTATGTATGTCTAAATGGAGAGTGTATCCAAGATCATATACAGGGTTGGCAGACAATGGGCCTCTCAGGGTCCAGAAGAGTATGAAGGGATGGACACTGGGAGGAGGTAACTATGGGGAGGAAGTGGGAGGGGAGCTGCTGCATTGTAAATTTTGGTCAATGACATGAGACAAAGTATATGTGAACTGCTATATGAAAAGTGAATTTACTCTGTAAATCTTCACCCAAATCCTAATAAAAATATATATATATATAAATATTCCATTCCAGGAACCCTTATGGATCTCAAGGAGATGCCTCAGGATCTCAAGGAGATGCCTCAGGACCCACCAGGCAGCTCACTTCAATAAAAGGGAGATTCCTCTTCTATAAGTTTATATGGTGAGCTTCTCTACAGGATTCACTTTAAGGAAGGATTCCATGACCATGAACAACCCGAAAACCACTGCTCTGGGACATTAGACTAGTGATAGATAGCTGCCATTGAGTGGACTCCTACCTCTTAGCAACCTATGTGCAATAGAATGAAATGCTGTCTAGTCCTGCATCACTCTCATGAGTGCTGGCATGCTTGAGTCCATTGCTGTGCTACTGTGATGATCTAGTTCACTGAAATGGCCCTCTACTTCATCAAACATGACGTCTTCCTCTAGAGATGGGTCCCTCCGGATGATGTGTCTAAAGCAAGTGAATTGGACAATGTTCTGTGTTGATCTGTATTACAATGCATATTTTTAATTTAGTCCTTTAAGTTTTTTGGTTTTTATTTTACTATGTGGTAATAATGAAAACACATGACCTTGAGCATAAAACAATTAAAAAATGGCAAGCTAGTCATAAGAACACTCAGAGCTATAACCTCTAAAATGTTTAACAGCTCTTGAATTTTACTTCAGTTCAAAAATCACTCAAATATTGTCTTAAATGAGCAAATCTAGTGGCAAGCAGATGACTCAAACCAAGCCCTGGGTTTCAAGAATATTGAGATGGACAGATATGGGAAGGAATAACCAAAATTATGGACTGCTTCTCAAGACTGTTTAAAAATATTAGTCAAATCATTCATCCCTACAAAAGCAGGTAAATCACAATGGCTGTGAAGACAAATTTTTAGAATCAAATTCTGGGAAGGGAGTGGGGAAGATCTTGCACTTAAGTGCTGACCAATTACTCATGGCCCTGCTTGTTACTCAAAGTTACTGAGTGACAAGAATCATCCCTGGTGGGATGCAATGTATCTGAGGCCACTGTGGATCCAAGCAGATGCAAAAAATAACTTTTTTGGCCAAAGTAGGGGGTGGGGGGAGAAAGTGCAGATAAGTAGTCATCAGACTAAAAACCAAGCTCACTGCTGTCGAGTCGGATCCGAATCATAGCAACCCCTCTTTGGGTTTCCAAGGCAGTATCTCTATGGAAGTAGATTGCCCAAACTTCCTTCTACAAGTCGCTGGTAGATTTGAACCGCCAGACTTCTGATTAGCAGTTGAATGCCTTAGGCACTATGCCACCAGAGCTCCCACTAATATAATTTTATTTCATTTCCAAGTGTCATTTTAAGTAATGGAACAAATGATGATTCAATGTGACTAAACCCACAGCATTTGCTAAACCTTCTGGAACATCTGGAAAACTGGAAGCACCTGGGTCTGTTCTGCTTTGGCAAGTGGTCCAACCCTCCCTGCACCAGGCGAGATACAGAAAGTGTCTTGCACTGCCATCTTTACCACAATGTTCTGGCTTGAAAACAACTCTCACCTTTCCCTACTGCCCTGCCTGGTCCCTCCAAGCCAGGTTCATGGGATTGAAAATTCAGACATGTTGGCTTTCGTTAGCTGAAGTTTGGTTGGATCAAATAAATATTTAGCATCCTGAACAATAAGCCAGTTTCTCTGGAAACATTTCATTCCATCTCCACACAATGAGCATCTGGAATCCGGCCAGTCCTATTCCAGCTTTCCAGAGATGGGATAAATTGCATGGCCAGCTGATCTCCTGTCCTGACCTGCCCTGGCCTCTAAGGCCAGGATATTTGTGTCCTGCTAGGATAGGAGAGAAGGCTAAAATCAGCTGCTCACTGCTGGAGTTCACACACTGCTCCTCCTTCATCCTTGTCTACCATTTGTGTAAGCGTGAGCAGCCACTTGACCTCGTGGGACTGAAAAAGGTATTTTCTAAGGTTCCTTCCAGCTCAATCTACAAAGAGCTGAGAAAGGCATGAATTAGTCCATTATTTCACTGTTGCAAATTTTAAAATGAGGACAAGGGCAGGACAGAGAAAAGGGAACTGGGTTAAAAGGTAGCAACTGAAGGCTGAACCTAAATTCTGCAGTTCATTTGTCATAAGCTCACAAATGGACTTAAGTCTTTTCTATGCTTCAACCTGTTTCAGGAGCTGCCATGCTGTGAGGAAGCTCCCAAATTAGCCCATGCAAAGAGATCACATGGAAAGGCCCTGAGGTCTGCGTAAAGGGAGAGATGCCCACCCATCCCCCACTGCTTCAGCTACCCTACTTCCAATGCTGCGATTCCAACCACCATTTGACTGTGACTGCCCAAGAGACCCTGAGCCAGAACCAACCAGCTGAGCCATTCCTGGATCCCTGACTCATAGAAACCATGAGGAAAAACAACATGGTTGCTGGTGTTCTAAATGTCTAACTTCTGGAGTGATTTCTTTTGCTGTAATAACAGCTCTGAGTCTTACCTTTCAGACAGAGCAAAAGTGCTTTCATATGTTTTACATACTGGGGTTTTCTCGTTGTATATTATGAGAACCATACACTCTACCACTGTATATTAAAAAAAAGTTTGAAAGTTCCCTTTGAAAATGACAGACAGCAATTTCAGCCTCTGCTACCACTCCTTGGAAGGGCAATGTGATGAAGACAAAAATGTAACTCTAGGCTTGACTAACCAAACCAAACTTTAGTTGATTCTAACTAAAAGCAATCCTCTTTGAGTTTCCGAGGCAGTAAATCTTGACAGAAGTAGATTACCCCAGCTTCCATCCACGGAGCAGTTAGTTGGTTTGAACTTCCAACTTCCAATTTAGCAGTCAAATGCCTTAGGCACCATGCCACCAGAACTCCTTAGGGTTGACTTGTTCTTGTTGTTATGTGCCGTCAAGTCAGACCCGACTCACAGTGACCCCTCCTTGGGTTTCCGAGGCAGTATCACTATAGAAGTAGATTGCCCAACCTTCCTTC
>NW_006921711.1:5269482-5315113 GCF_000298275.1 Orycteropus afer afer | reverse complement strand
CCACTCCTCGGAAGGAAGGTTGGGTAATCCTACTTCCGTAGTGATACTGCCTCGGAAACCCAAGGAGGGGTCGTTATGAGTCGGGGCCGACTCGAGGGCACATAACAACAACAACAACAACAGCAACCCTATAGCACAGACTACTAACTACTCCATAGGGTTTCCAAGGTTGTAATCTTTATGGAAGCAGGCTGCCACATCTTTGTCTTGTGGAGCCAGCTGGTAGGTTTGAACTGCTAAACTTTTGGTTAGCAGCTGAGCACCATACCCTTCCCTAAAACAGCCCTGTGAAGTACATACTATATTTGTTTCCATTTTACAGATGAGGAAACGAAGGTCTGAGATTAGAGCATGTTTGTGTCAGGGCCAGGAGTCAAACTCAAGAAACCAGACTCCTGAGCCCTGCTTTTAACCACTAGGACTTAGGAGACTTGAAAATGAGATGTACTGAGCATTGTTCCAGAGGGTAGAGCCAGGATTGAGAATGTTAGTCATAGCAAGGCCAATGTCCATTGTGGATCAAAAGGAAGGAGAGTTTTCTATTGAATAGGATATAAAATAATAAATACTTACAAGGTAGTGAGCATCCTATCACAGAAACAAACAAACAGAAGCTAGATAAATAGGCTTTTAATATATTTCAGCTCTAGTGGAGAGATCCAACAAGTCGATTTCTAAGAGCTGTCTTGGCACCCTGGGGTTCTAAGAATAGTTGAAACCTAAACGATTCTAAAGTTGGACATGAGTTGTCTGAAGATTGGTGATTTTTCATTCTCCTATAATTCCCAGAGTTCCGGTGGCATAGTGCCTAAGGCATTTGACTATTAATCAGAAGGTTGGTGGTTCAAACCTACCATCCACTCCACAGAAGGAAGATTGGGCAATCTACTTCTGTTAAGATGTATTGCCTCAGAAACCCAAAAGGGATCACCATGAGTCAGAATCAACTTGATGGCAATGAGTTTGGTTTAGTTTTGGTATAACTCCTCTCTACTTAACTCTTTAAATATGTGGGAAATATGCTCTTATCAGTGATCAGGGGCTGGAGAGCATATGGTACAGCAAAAAAACACTAGACAAAGTCACATGACTCCAGCTCTGACACTAACTTGCTATGTAACCTTAAAGGAAACCCTTAATGTTCCTGAACTTTTTGTTGTTGTTGTTGTTATTTTGCCGTCGAGTCGGCCCCGACTCATAGCAACCCCTCCTTGGGTTTCCGAGGCAGTATCACTACGGAAGTAGGATTGCCCAACCTTCCTTCCGAGGAACTTTAGTTTTCTCAATTATCAAATGCAAATGATAAGAGGGGGTAGAGAAGTAACGGAAAGTGTGGGTCCTATACTCAGACTGCCTGGATCCGTGTCCCAGCTTGCCTCTTATTAGCTGCATAACCTTGGGAAAGCCACAAAACCACTACTCACTTCAATTTCCTCATCCATAAAATAGAAGTGATAATAGTGTCCACCTCCTAAGGCTGCTGTGAGTGATTCAATGGGGTAGTAAAGTGTTTAGAATAGAACCTGGCACATAACAAGCATCAAGTAAGTACTAGTTAAAATGATGACCATGATAACTCATCTCTTATCTCATGAAGGTGTTGTGAAAGTTAGATAAAAAGCTATACATACGAACTTTAAATAAATAGCTGTTTATATTGAAAAGCAAACTCCCTTATTAAATACTAAGGTCCCCAATTAGGTTCAAATTTCTTAGGCTGCAAATTACTAGTGGAATCCAAATAGTAAAAGAATGATACCTGGTAGAAAAATTTGGGAACAGATAAAGGTGATAGTCGAACAACATGATGAACATAAATCAATGTCACTGAACTGTATATATGAAGCATGTTGAAACGGCAAATATTTTGTAATGTGTGTATTTACCGTAAGTGGAAAAAGAAAAGAAAGAAAGAAAGATGCTTCCTCCTCAGGGCAGGGATTTTCACCAAGTTTAGACTGATCTCTCTTGTATCTAGTTAGGTCTTTGAAATCACTAAAGGCCTTGACAAAATGATAACCTTACACCCATCTGTACCTCTTACCAATGCCCTCAGCCTTTGACATTCTTGTTTTTGTAACTTCACAGAAAGTTGTATGATAACCTGTTACATTTAGGTCTATAACCCTCATGACTTCCCAGCCTTCACAGGGCATGGCTCATATAGAAAATACCAATGACAACACATGTATTGTCCAGTGAGGCAGGTGTATAGGGCTTCTTGCCACCAGAAACCACTAGCCTAACGTAGGCTACCTTAGGGCTGCCCTCAGGGCTGAAGATAGGTACCTCAGCATGCTTGTAACCCACTCATGGACCCTAGTTGGGAAGGTCAGATATTAGCATCAAATGAGCTGGGCTGAAAGGATGTGAGGGAGGGGCTAGGAAAGAGAGGCCAACCCACTGACATCAAGTCGATTCTGACTCATAGCCACCCTACAGGACAGAGTAGAATTGCCCCACAGGGTTTCCAAGGCTGTAAATCTTCATGGAAGCAGACTGCCTTATCTTTTTCCCACCGAGTGGCTAGTGGGTTTGAACTGCCAACCTTTTAGTTAACTGCCAGTGCTTTAACTAGTGCACTAACAGAGCTCCTTAAAGAGAGAGAAGAGGTGGGGAAAGAAGGAAATAAAAACAAAAGACTAGAAATATGTTTTCTCGCCACCACTGCAACCTACATGGTTTAAACCCATTAAACTCTGAGGTGATTACAGAAATCAGACACCTTTTAACAAGCAAATGGAACACTGGAGCCTAGGTGTGCCACAGGACAGGCATGCCAGGACGGCTCGGCAAATAAACTCTCAGGCAGCTTCTCACAGCTAGGAGATTAGAAGGAAAACTGTTTACTTAAATTTCATAAACTCTGCAATCACAAAGGGCTCAGAAGAAATTACCAGTGCTTGAGTCTTGGTGGCAAGCTTCTGGTAAGTTTCCCGCACTGGCCCTTTCCTTGTGAAAGGTAAACATGATTTAAGGGAAATGACTTTATAGATCTGGGGACATGTATCAGGGACCAAGAGCTCACCTAAGCTACCCCTGTGAACCAGACAACTGAGTGAGCAGTGGGAAGCCTGTGGAAGAAAAGCTTCAAGACTACAAAGGCCTTGAGTTTCCTTAGCAGTCAGTGGGTCAGCTCTTATACTCCAACCTTGGCCACTGGCCATAATGACTGTTTCTAGCACCTCACAAAGTGACAAGCACTGTATTGGATTCGGTAGACAGACGGACCTGGTGTTTGCCCTTGTTGTTGTTGTTGTTATGTGCCATCGAGTCGGCCCCGACTCATAGCGACCCCTCCTTGGGTTTCCGAGGCAGTATCACTACGGAAGTAGGATTGCCCAACCTTCCTTCCGAGGAGTGGCTGGTGGGTTAGAACCGCCAGCCTTCTGGTTAGCAGTCAAGTGCTTTAGCCACTATGCTACCAGAGCTCCTGGTCTTTGCCCTTAGAGGTCTTATAATCATGATGTAAATATAAGAATAATATGGGAATTAATCTCAAAACATAAAATGGTCTTCACTCAAGAACTAAGTTGGTGCCAAGTATGAAGAGCTAAGCAGAGGGAACCAATGAAGGGAAAAGATGAAGCTGGGTTTCTTGGAGAGCATAGGTCTTAAGAGAATTCACAGCGAAAAGCAGAGGTGAGGGTCCTTCAATCCTTGACAACTTATATGGAGTTAAGTGAGAACACTTTTGTCAGCTTCAGGGAAACGGGAGACATTTCCTGCCATAGGTAAAAACTTTCAGATCTTTCTCCCTGACCAGAGAACTTCTCAGGAACAATTCAGGCATAAACCAGCTTGGCACCTCAAGGGCTGGACTCTGGTCTGGGCTGAGTTAATTGCAAAATATGTGTGTAAAAGGCTTTGCCCCAATCTGGTGCAGCCTGGCCCATCTCCTGCTGCTCTATCTGAGGCCACTTAAGTCAACAGAGGCTTAAAGGATCTATAGGCTTGAGGGAGGGCTGGGCTGTCTGCATTGTTAGGACTAGAAAGAAACCAGTGCAGAATTAATCCGATGAGGTGGGGCTCCCATCACACTCCAAGTCTATTCTCCTCCTAGTGTCTGGTTGGGAAGCTTCCAAACAGAAACTTTGAGGTAGCTGGAGACCACTAAATAGCATAAGGGGTGAGGTAAGTAAAAGTTCAGGAAGGGTGGCTATGGACAGATAATCTTGACCCAAACTCACCAGAAGGGGAACGAAGAGCTGGTCTCTTCCTCTTGCCCTTCTAACTCTGACTATTAAAGTCAGAACCTGATCCTTCATGGGGCTCCAACAAAGGACCTGGGACTCTAAACTACAGGGAAAGGCCCACCTAAACTGTCTATAGAAACTTTATTGAGTTCCTCCTATTATATATCAAACAGGCATTCTCAGGCTAGACATTAGAGATTCACTATGACCCAGGACCAACTTACCATCACCCTCTATGAGTTGTGCCATGATGGAGGTATGAAAGAACAGAGTGGAGAGTAACTCATTCTTCTTGGGAAGGAGAGTAGAAGAGAGCAAGGGTCACATTAAGTTGGGTCTTACAGAATGACCAAAACTTCTCTAGACAGAGAAGGTTCTGAGCTCATATTGAGGTCCTTTTGCATTCAAAACTCAGTATATTTCCTACCCAAAGAAAAAAGATCACTTGTCAGACGCTGGTTTCCTTCACTGTCTCCAAAACTCCCATGCAGAACAGACCCCTTACAGCTCTCACTTGTCTCCTTATGGACAAAGGCCAAATGTTAGGGGAAAAAACAACAACAACAACAAACAGATTAAGACAAGATAGAGCTCTACCCTGGGCAAACCTGCCACTCTGTGCTGATACCTGAGGACTTTGCTCAGAAAGTTAAGTTTAGTGGGAGGCTGGCAGAGGGATGCTCATGAGAGAGACATTGTGCCTTGTGTAATCCCACATGGCTCCCTGAGGAAGTGAAGAATCCCTAGAAAGTGGAAATTGTTAGGGGTTGGGATGTTATAAACACAAATGTAAGACTTTTTCATTTTATTATTATTATTTGAACTTTTTAGTATAGTCTCAGAATAGTCCTGCAAATGTTGTAGGAAAGAACAAGTCATCCTCATTTCCCAAATGAGGAAATTGAGGTCCAAAGAGGTCATGTCCTAAGGTCATACAGACAGTAAGAGAAAGAATGGAATAGAGAAGGTCATTCTCCTCATTTCCCCCACATGGCCTAAAGCAAGTCACCAAATCTTACTATTATGGGCTGATTGGCTCATCTGCGGAGTTTTTGCCCATTGTGCAGAAGTATATGAATTGAATTAAAAGACACTGATTTGTGACTATTAATGATAATTAACATTTGCATTGGCCTTCCAATTTTCAATGCTCTTTTTACATTTAATAAGTTGCCAGGCTGTAATGGAGACAGGGAAGGCACATCAAATAGAATCATACAACTCATGCTCAAGGCAACTTTAAATATAACTGGTCCCACTCCTTCATTTTACAGATGAGAACAGCAAGGCTTGGCTAACCTATAAGCTCCTGGAAGGCCTGCACCTTTCAATTCTAGGTTTTCTACCCAGTACAGAACTCGACACATGAAAGTACTTAATTAAAACAGTAAACTTGTCCTTTTTTTTCCTTTCTCTTTCTTCCATATTTTCTCTTAAAATAATATTCTGGAGAATTGTTTTCCTGTGTCAGTTTCTTTCCCCTCTCCAGCATATCCCTATCACTCTTCACATGAGGAATTTGGAAATAAAGATGCTGAAATGAGGAGGAAATGGTCGCAGAATTAGTTATATAGGCTCCTTCAACAAGATAGGTCAGAGAAATGATGAGGTAAAGAGGTCATTCTGACTCAGTTGCTTGGAGCTGGGCAAGGACCAGGCAACATGATTCCATAGGTAAGGGAAAGGGCTGAAGAGGGGCCTGGTTTCATGGCCCAAAGTTCTGGATTGATGCACCAAAAGGATTTCTGGCCTTGGTCATGAAATCACTCTTCAAGACGAAGAGGAAAAAGGCAAGAGATAAAAGGGAAAGTGCATGGAACATTTACTGAACACTTGCTACCCTTCAGGTATATGCAGGTACTTTAAATAGCTCTTTCTTATACACCTCAAAACATCCATGAAAATAGATAGCATATTCTCCTTTACATAGGAATAAATTGAGGCTCTGTGCCAGGTTCTATAACTCATCCATTTTTTGGGAAAACCAGGAACCAAATTCAAGTCTATCTAACATCACCTTCACCCTATTACCCACTGGGACTGAGCTCTCCTCCCTCCCCACTGTGTCCACATATTTAAAAATAGTAGCAGAAAACTCATTTAAGAGGAGGTGTTTCATAAAGATATTGTTCCTTCTCAATCAATGTAAATAAATGTTTAATTATAAATAAAGCTTAGTGTTGTCAAGTGGATTCCAACTCATCTGACCCTATAAGACAAAGAAGAATTGCCCCATGATGTCACAACAGAACCAACTGAAATGAAAAGGATAATATCAGAATACTATGAAGAACTATAGTCCAACAAATTTGAAAACCAAGAAAAAATGGACAGATTTATAGAAACATACTACTTACTAAACTAACACAGACCGAGGAAGAAAATTTGAACAGACTCATAACAAAAGAAGAAATTGAACAAGTCATTAAAAAAATTACTAACAAAAAAAAGTCTTGGATTATGCTGAGTGAAATAAGTCAATCACAGAAGCACAAATACTGTATTAGTCTGCTATTATAAAAAGTCAAGAAAAGGTTTATACATAGAAGGAAATTTTCTGTGTTGGTTACCAGGAATGGAAGGGAAGGGGAGCAAATATTTCTAGATAGGTTGGGGGGGATATATATATATATATCCCAAAGATAATTAGGGTTACAAGGGGTAGGAAGGAGGGGGAAAGGGGAAGCTTTTCTTTGTGAGTTTATGCTAATAGGTCATGGAATATTTTGGAAAAGGATAGCAATAATGGTGGCACAACATGAAAATGTAATCAATGTCCCTGAGCTGTAAATATGGAAGTGTTAAGTTGGTGAATATCTTGTGGTGTATGTTTTCGTTTTTTTTTAAAAGAAGTCCTGGCCCAGACAGTTTCACTGGAAAATTCTACCAAACATTCAGAGAAGAACTGACACCAATTCTACTCAAACAATTCCAGAACATAGAAAAGGATGGAATACTCCCAAATTCATTTTAGGAAGCAAGCATAACCTTGATACTGAAACCAAAGACACCACTAAAAAGGACAAGTACAGACCAATATCCCTCATGAATATAGACACAAAAACATCAACAAAATCATAGCCAATAGACTCCAGAAACATATCAAAAAAATAATACAACATGACCAAGTGGAATTCATACCAGGTATGCAAGGATGATTATTCAACATTAGAAAAACAATCAAAGCAATCCATCACATAAGTAGAATAAAGAAAAGAATCACATATCAATCGATGCAGAAAAGGCATTTGATAAAAGCCAACACCCATTCCTGATCAAAACTCTCAGAAAAATAGGAATAGATGGGAAATTCCTGAACATAATAAGGGGCATATATACAAAACCAACAGCTAACATCATTCTTAACAGAAAGAAAGTGAAACCATTCCCCTTGAGAATGACAACCAGACAAGGATGCCCTCTGTCACCACTTCTATTCAACACTGTATTGGAAGTCCTAGCCAGGGCAATAAGGTAAGAAAGGGAAATTAAAGGCATCTAAGTTGGTAAGCAAGAAGTAAAACGATTTCTATTTGCAGAAGATCTGATCCTATAAATTAAAAACCCAAGGGACTCGGCAAGAAAACTACTGAAACTCAATGAAAGCATTAGCATAGTGGCAGGATACAAGATCAACATAAAAAAATCAGTTGGATTCCTCCACACCATCAAAGAGATCAGTGAAAAGGAAATAAATAAATCAGTATCCTTTACAATTGCTTTGAAAAATACTTGGGAATAAATATGACCAGGGATACAAAAGACCTAGACAAAGAAAGCTACAAAACACTACTTCAAGAAACTATAAGAGATCTACATAAATAGTAGAACATATCATGTTCATGGATAGGAAGATTGAACATTGTGAAAATGTCAATTCTACCCAAAGCAATCTACACATTCAATGCAATACCAATACAGATCTCATCAACATTCTTTAGGGATATGAAAAAACCAATCACTAACTTTATATGGAAAGGAAAGAGACCTTGGATAAGCAAAGCACTATTGAAGAACAAGAACAAAGTAGGAGGTCTCACACTCCTGGATCTCAAAACCTACTATACAGCCACAGTAGTCAAAACAGCCTGGTATTGGTACAATGACAGACACATAGATCAGTGGTATAGAATTGAGAACCCAGAAATAGATCTATTGACCTATGGTCAGCTGATTTTCGACATAAAGGGCTGAAATCCATTACATGGGAAAGAGATGGTTTCTTTAACAAATGGTGCTCGCAAAACTGGATATCCATTTGCAGAAAAATGAAACAAGATCTGTACTTCACACCATACACAAAAACTAACACCAGATAGATCAAAGACTTAAATGTAAAATGTAAAACTATAAAGTTCTCCAAAGGAAAAATAGGGGCAAACTTAGTAGAAGCCCTAATTTATGGCATAAATAGACTATCAAGAATTACCCAAAATACACAAACAGCAGAAAATAACCTAGATGAATGGGACCTTCCAAAAAGTAAATTTTTATGTGCATCAAAAGATTCCTCCACCTGGATAGAGTGGGAGAACAAGTGGAACAAAACTCAAAATCATTTAAAAAAAAGAACAGGTTTGCTAGTCTGATAGAGCCTGGTGAGACCCCTGAGACTCTGGTCCCTAGTTAGCCTTCAGGTCTGAAATTGAACTCACTCCTATGGCTTCGAGCCAAACAACAGACAGGCGTATAGGAGAATAGAAGGGCAGTGTTTGCACAGGGAGACAGTTCAGGGGACAGGAGTGAATGGGAAGGAAGGACACAGGGAAAAGTTAACTACAGGGAGAAAGTGGGAAAAAAGCTGTTACATTGTGGGGAATTGCAGTCAATGTCTTGAAATAAAATGTGTATGAACTGCTGTATGGAAAATGAATTTGCTCTGTAAATTTTTACTTAAATCACAATTTTAAAAATAAATAAATAAAAAGACTTCTCCAAAAGAGTAAAAAGGGAACCTATAGATTGGGAAAAAATATTCAGTAGTGACATACTTGACAAGGGACTTATCTTTAAAATTTATAGACAATCCCAACACCTCAACATCAAAAAGACAAACAATCCAATTTAAAAATGGAAAGAAGACATGAACAGACTTCACCAAAGAAGATATCCAGGCAGCCAATAAACACATGAAGAAATGTTCATGATCACTAGCTGTTAACAAACAAACAAACAAACAAAAAACAAACAAACCACTGCCATTGAGTTGCTTCCAACTCACAGTGACCCCTATTGGGTCTCAGAGGTGGTAAAGTAGCCTAGTGGCTAAGAACTTGACTGCTAACCAGAAGGCTGGCAGTTCAAACCCACCAGCCACTCCTCAGAAGGAAGACTGAGCAATCTACTCCCGTAGTGATACTGCCTCGGAAACCCAAAGAGGGGTCATTATGAATCGGGTCCGACTTGATGGCACATAACAACAGCAACACCAAACCTTTATGGAAGTAGATCACCCTGTCTTCCTTTTGAGGAGTGGCTAGTGGGCCATTGTTGTTGTTGTTATGTGCCGTCAAGTCGGACCCGACTCATAGCGACCCCTCCTTGGGTTTCCAAGGCAGTATCACTATGGAAGTAGATTGCCCCATCTTCCTTCTGAGGAGTGGCTGGTGGGTTTGAACTGCCAGCCTTCTGGTTAGCAGTCAAGTGCCTTAGGCACTACACTACCAGAGCTCCCATAGTGGGCCATTAGAGAGATACAAATCAAAACAACAATAGATACCATCTTATCTGAGCACTAATCACAAAGTTCAATAAGACAGAAAATAATAAATGCTGAGGAGGATGTGGAGAGATTGGGATCTCATACACTGCTGATAGGACTATCAAATGATACAACCACTGTAGAAATCGATACAGTAATTCCTTAAAAAGTTGGAAATAGAAATACCATTTGATCCAGCCATCCCATTACAAGGTTTATATCCTAAAGAAGTGAGAGCCAGGACACGAATAGATACATACACACCCATGTCCATCACAGCACTATTCACAATAGCAAAGAGATGGAAACAACCTAGTCAAAAAAAAAAAAAAAAAAAAAAAATACTGCTGTCAAGTTGTTTGGACTCACAGCGACCCCTCCTTGGGTTTCTTAGGCGGTATCTCTATGGAAGTAGATTGCCCAATCTTCCTTCCGAGGAGAGGCTGGTGGGTTTGAACCACCAGCCTTCTGGTTAGCAGTCAAATGCCTTAGGCATTACACCACCAGAAACAACCTATATGCCCATAAACAGAAGAATGGATAAGCAAACTATGGTACATACACACAATGGAACACTATGAAACACTAAAGAATAATGTAGAATCTGTGAAACACTGCATAATGTAAATAAATTTGGAGGACATTATGCTGAGTGAAATAAGTCAATCACAGAAACAAATATTGTATTAGTTCACTATTATAAAAAGTCTAGGAAATGTTTTTTTTTTAAAAAAAGGCAGAACTGCTTTATATGGTTTTCAAGGCTATAATCTTTATGGAAGCACAGTGCCACATTTTTCTCCTGTGGAGTGGCTGATAGGTTCAAACTGCTGACCTTTTGGTTAGCAGCTGTGCACTTTAACAACTGTGACACCAGATATTAAATTTTCTTTTGCATTTGAAAATTTTTAGAGAAATAAAAGTAGTTTTATGAATCAGTCATTGGTAGTGTTTCATAGGTGAATGAAGCCCTTTCTTGTCAGAATGTGGATTTATGAGAGAAGAGGGAGGACAAAATCCAACCTTGATTTGAAATTAATTGTAGTCCCAGCTGTTTCTGGTAAAACCAAAAGAGAGAATTGTATTTGAAAAACAAGTTCTGTTTTCTAGGATTTGCTCTATACTTGACAGAACACTTGTTATTGGTAGGTCAAAAGTTGGCATCAAAATAGAAATGTCCTGGTGGGGATTTTTTAGGTCAAGATAACCTCTCTCCTAAAAAAAAAAAAAACAACTAAAATTTTGCCATTGAATCATGTAGTATTCTCACCAAAAATAAGTAAGTAATAAATAAATTAAATAAGTAAATGGGGGGGGAACAAACTGCTTTGATTTGAAGTTTTGAACAAGTGAAAGAACTGTCACTGTCCATAATCTGTCCTTATTGACTTCTGTGCTCTGAAAAGAGACCTACTTTAAGTACTTGAAAATGCACAGTCTCTAAAATATATAATTAACAGGCCTGAACAATTATTACCACATTCCTGGCTGTATAATGAGCTCTAGTTCAACAAGTTAGCTGGGATTGCCACCTCAAGCTCCGTTCCACTAATCACCCAGAACTGTGGGAGCTTGGAGACCATCACATGTGGTTTTTATTGCTCTTGCTATAGCCACATGTCTTCATTTCTCTATCAAAGACTGATTGCATCATCCAGGCATCAGTTGTATTTATCAAACCCAAGTGGGGAGTCTCAATGATGCAAACAGTTAAGCACTTGACTATTAACTGTAAGGCTGGTGGTCTGAATCTACCCAGAGGTGCCTTGGAAGAAAGGTCTGGTGACCTACTTCTGAAAGATCACAGCCATTGAAAAGCCTTTGGAGTGGTTCTACTCTCCACACATGGGGTTGCCATGAGTTAGAGTTGACTCATGACAACTGATTTGGTTTGTTTTTTTGGAAATGAAGTCTTGTGAAGTTCAAATACCTGGGATTCCCTTGACCAACTGGGGATGAGATTTCTGATTTATTTTCCAATAAGTTTTTAAAAAACAGCTTAGCCAGGAGTTCTCAATCAAGTTACAGGACACAGTGAGGGTCCCTGGCCATTGGCTTGTCAAGCCCAGACTACTTTTAACCCTACACCTTGAAACTTCTCTAACTGGGGAGAGATGGACAGGAAGGTTAGTTCTCTAGAAAGAAAACACCACCGGATTTCTCCCTCAAGTAGCTCTTGGATATCAGACACATCTCTCCTGACCTAAAAAGAATTCACTTCAGGAAAAGGGATAGAGAACAATGCTGAGGATGGCCCTTCCATGGTGAGTTGAGGAAAGAGTTGAAGAAGCTCAGTGACAGGCACGTGGACAGCTGCTTGTTAATTGGTAGATGATTAGAAACAGGTTATTCTAACAATGTGTACTCAGTTCCTAGACTAGAAATAGAGAATGTGGAGCGCCTTTTGAATTTCATCCAAGGGGCTATTAAAGTGCTCCAAGTCTTTGCACTTGACTGCTAACCAGAAGGCTGGTGGTTCAAACCCACCAGCCACTCCTCAGAAGGAATGTTGGGCAATCTACTTCCCAAGGAGGGGTTGCTATGAGTTTGGTCTGACTCGACGGCACATAAAAACAACAACAACAAGTCTTTGTTTAAAATAAGCTTCTGCCAAGCAGGTTCCTGAAAAGGCTCTTGCACACGGCAGACTCCAAGAGAAGTGCTATAGTGTTGCTGCTTCAACTAAACTGTCTACATTTTCCTTGATTTTCAACAAGTTAGGTAAATCTTGATCAAGAAAAAGCAGAATTCAAAATTAGGACATTAAAAAAAATGTTCTTACAAAAAAAAAAAATTAAAAACCTACATACTTAAATGATCAAGATTTACCTAACTTGTTGAAAATGTCAAAGGGGAAAAATGTAGACAGTTTAGCTGAAGCAGCAACACTATAGCACTACTCTTGGGGTCTACCATGTGCAAGATCCTTTTCAGGAACCTGCTTGGCAGAACCTTGTTTTAAATGAAGACCCTTATAGGAGCTCTGGTGGTGTAGTACCCAAGGCACTTGACTGCTAACCAGAAGGCTGGTGGTTCAAACCCACCAGGAACTCCTCAGAAGGAAGGTTGGGCAATCTATTTCCGTAGTGATACTGCCTTGGAAACCCAAGGAGGGGTCGTTATGAGTCGGATCCAACTCAATGGCAGTGCATTGCGTTGCGTACATACTTATGTTTTCCCATCCTTCACTGTGATACTTACATCAACAAAACCCTAAAGCTGAGATGCTCAAACTTTAAGCTGCAAAAGAATCCCCTATAAGACTTGGTAAAATCTCCTGGACATCAGCCCAGAGATTGTGCTTCAGGAGACAATTTTGATGTGAGGAAAGGGGTCTGTGGACTACACTCTGGGGATCACTGCACTGTGGAGATAAGTGTTGTCATATATTGCTTGGAAAAGTAATCTCCAGTCCTAGAGGTGAGGTAAGCTTTAAGGACTGGAGAATGCCAAGCCAGGCCAGATAGAGGATACTGTCTGATTGACCAGCCTTTGAGCAGTTGGTTTGCTCTGAACAAAGGACAGTGGTTGATCCTTTTGGAATTAGATCTGCCCTAGTGGTTTTCATCCCAGCACTTCCACCAGAAATGAATCCCAGACATAGGTTGGTGGGTAAGTAGGAACAATGATGTTTCTGGAAGAAGGGTTGTTGTTGTTAGGTGCCATCAAGTCAGCTCCAACTTATAGCAACCCTGTGTACAACAGAATGAAACACTGCCCAATTCTGCGCAATACTCACAATCCTTGCTATATTTGAGCCCATCACTGCAGCCACTGTGTCAATCCATCTTGCTGAAGGTCTCACCCTTTTTTGCTGACCCTGCATTTTACGAAGCATGGTATCTTTCTCTAGGGAACTGTCCCATCTGACAACATGACCATAGCAGGTGAGATGAAGTCTGGCCATTCTCGCTTCCAAGGAGCATTCCAGCTGCACTTATTCCAGGACAGGTTTTTCATTCTTCTGGTAGTCCATGGTATTTTCAGTATTTTTTGCCATCACTGTAACTCAAAAAGATCAACTCTTCTTCTGTCTTCCTTATTTGTTGTCCAGCTTTCATATGAGGTGATTGAAAATACCATGGCTTGGGTTAGGCACACCTTAGTCTTCAAAGTGACATCTTTGCTCTTCAACACTTTAAAGAGGTCTTTTGCAGCAGATTTCTCCAGTGCAATTCGTCATCTGATTTCTTGACTGCTGCTTCCATGAGTGCTGATTGCAGATCCAAATAATATGAAATCTTTGACAACTTCCATCTTTGCTCCATTTATTGTGATACTGTTTACTGGTCCAGTTGTGAGGACTGTTGGTTTCTTTATGTTGAAGTGTAATCCATACTGCAGACTGTAATCTTTAACCTTCATCTGTAAGTACTTCAAGTCATCTTCACTTTCAGCAAGCAAGGTTGTGTCATCTGCATATTGCAGTTAATGAGTCTTCCTCCAATCCTAATGCCACGTTCCTCTTCATATATAGTCCAGCTTCTCAGATTATTTGCTCAGCCCTGACGTACACCCTTCCTGATTTTTAATCATGTAGTATCCCCTTGTTTTGTTAGAATGACAGCCTGCTGGTCTATGTACAGGTTCCTCATGAGTACAATGAAGTGTTCTGGAATTCCTATTCTTTTCAATGTTATTCATAACTTGTTATAATCCATACAGTTGAACTGTTTTTGCATAGTCAGTAAAACACAAGTAAACATCTTTCCAGTATTTTTTGCTTTCAGTCAAGATCCCTCTGACATCAGCAATGATATTCCCTATTCCACATCCTTTTCTGAATCCAGCTTGCATTTCTAGAAGTTCCCTGTCAACTGTTTTTAATTATCATCAGCAAAATTTTATTTGTGTGTGTTATTAATGTATTGTTTGATAATTTCCACATTCTGTGGGATCACCTTTCTTTGGAATGGGTACAAATATGGATCTCTTCCAGTCAGTTGGCCAGGTAGCTGTCATCCAAATTAATGGCACAGACGAGTAAGTGCCTCCAGCACAGCATCTGTTTGTTGAAACATCTCAATGGGTATTCTGTCAATTCCTGGAGACTTGTTTTCTACCAATTCCTTCAGTGAAGTTTCAACTTCTTCCTTCAATACCATTGGTTCTTGATCATATGCCACCTCCTGACATAGTTGAACATCAACCAGTTCTTTCCGTACAGTGACTCTGTATTCCTTCCATCTTTGTTTGATGCTTCCTGGAGGGGTCGCTATGAGTTGGATCTGACTCAACAGCAGTGAGTTTGGTATTTGTCTTTTTTTTTTTTGCATCATTCAATATTTTGCCAGTAGAAACTTTCAATAGAGTAGGCATTTCATTTACCATCAGCCAACATCTCCCTGTGATGATTGAGGATGTCCTCTATGATTCATGTCTCCTTTTGGGTGTTATCTTTGCTCTCAAGGGATGCTATTCTGGTTTCTCACTTGCTGACTCAGTTCACTCTGAGAGGAACCCATACCATAGGTCAAGACCTACAGTCTACTACACTCCATTTTCTACAGTCAACTGGACACCCCTTGATACTCTAGAGGGTGAAGGGAAAAGGAATAAAACAATATGCAGGCTCTATGAAGCCTGAAAAGCTGTTCTGGTATTACTAGTCTAAACATTTCTGCAAACCAGTGAACACGATGATAGCCTATCTTAGTGGGAGCGAGGCATGATCATGCATGTCAAACAGTAAGATCACAACTGTTTTCACTGCCCCACAAATCAGTGTTTTATGAGTTTCTTTTTTTCCAAACCACAACACACAGCACCAGTAACCTAGCAAATACATATGTGTAGATGCATATGTGGCCATCCAATTCACATATTGAGAGTGTGTGTGTGTGTGTGTGTGTGTATGCATACACCCATGTGCAGGTAACTGAAATGAAAATTTCCCCAACATGATTCTTATATTTATCATATATTGATATATGGGGCAGTCTCATATTTTCTATGCTATTATATTTAATTAAAGGAAAAAATGCTCATCAGACACATTAAATGAATTTCATGACTCACTAATTAGACATGACCAGGAGCTTTAAAAAGGTACTTAAATTCACCTGTAAAGCACAAGATATGTGCTTTTGTATATAAATTCCAAGTCGTAGTGACCCTATAGGACAAAGTAGAACTGCCCCTATAAGATTTCCAAGAGTGTGAATCTTTACGGAAACAGACTCCACATATTTTTCCTATGGAGCAGCTGGTGGGTTCAATCTGCCGATCTTTCTTCGGTTAGCAGCCAAATGCCTTAAATACTGTACCACCAGACCTCCTGTCATGTGTACTGCTTTGAAAAATAAAATGCAGGTACACAACACAACACACTGCTGTCGAGTCAGATCTGACTCATAGCAACCCCTCCTTGGGTTTCCGAGGCAGTATCACTATGGAAATAGATTGCCCAACCTTTGCTGAGGAGTGGATGGTGGGTTTGAACTGCCAGGCTCTGGTTAATAGTCAAGTGCCTTAGGCACTATGCCACCAGAGCTCCCAAAATGTGGGTAAGTATATATAATTCTAACAATAAAATACAATATATAATAATAAAGTACAAAATATGATACCATATATACTAGACTCCACTCAGCATGGAGTGACACCCTTCCTCTGAGGAGATTCTCCATCTTGGAGAGGCTCAGGAGTGGCTGAGAGACCATCAGAGCTGAGCAGAGTCAGCTCCAATATTGAGCTCATTTCAAGGCAGAGTGGAATCCAGCACATTTCCCCTGTTTTATTCATTCACTTGCCAACCACCTATAATTACATTAGCATAAATTAAACTTTGTGTGTGGTGACCCCCACAGCATTCCTGTTGCTGGCAGGAGCTGTTGGGTATTCCAGGTTTGTACATGACTTTGAATTTAAAATGTTAAATGATATAAACCATTACTTTAATAACAGCAGAATAAATTGGCAGCTCCCTAAACTGAAGAACAAGAATATGAAGAGAAAATTCTGAGAACTGACACAAAAATGGGACCATATGACAGCTAACTACAACTGTATTTATTATATGAATGTCTCCAGCCAAAAGTTAGTTATTACTCTTCAATCAAAGTCCCAAAAGCACCCTACTCTTCAATCAAAGTCCCAAAAGCACCCAGTGAGCTCAGTGAAGGCCACTTCTAGACTTCTCTAGAAAATAAGAATGGTTTCAGGTCACAGTGCGTGGTAGGTGAAAGACCTGATTGAGCCACTGACCTGCATAGACTTTAAGCAAAGATATATGAACCACTCTTATGAGAATGATAAAGCCTGGAGTGTTGCCATATACCTGTCAGTATACACAGCTGTGGTGCCATACCTCATATTAGAGATGGAGTTCTGGATCTGCTGACTGAGTGATGCCTGCTCCTCTAACCAGAGAAGTCAGCTGGACATTGGGATCCACAGCCCTCCATCAGCTTCATTATCTGGTACAAACTGACATATCCAAACTCTTCTTCCTTCTTCCTCTCTTCTGGTCACATGAGTGTCTTCACTGTCTCACCTAATATGCATTCATTCATTATCTTTCTCTGTCTCTCTCATTCTCTCTCTGCTTATACCTGTATTCAAGACTTTATTTATGCTGATCCCTGGTATGTGATGTTCCTTCATTGCTCATCTCTAAGAATTAAAAATTTAACCATTCCTTAAGCCAAGTCAAGGAGCTCTGTTAGTATAGTGCCTAAGGCACTTGACTGCTAACCAGAAGGCTGGTGGTTCAAACCCACCAGCCACTCCTCAGAAGGAAGGTTGGGCAATCCTACTTCTGTAGTGATATTGCCTCAGAAACCCGAGGGGTCGCAATGAGTCAGGACCGACTCGACAGCACATAACAACAACAACAACAAGCCAAGTCATATTTACATCCTTCAGGAATGCCTTCCCTGAATGTCTCAATCTATATTCCATTCTACTTTCTCTATCAAATCATACTATATAATTGAATCCTAAAGAATCCTTTAATTACTTCATCTAAATCTTCCTAATAACTAGGATCATAAGTGCTTTTGAGGTCAAGTCCAGACTTACTCATTCATTCATATGTCAAATATTAGAGAGCACACACTAAGCACCAGAGCACCCTCGCATTCTTCTGATTCACTCATCAGAGGTTTGCACAAAGAATTTCCAGTCTATACCTAATGAACTGAATTGAATTGAATTTTCATAATTGTTAACAAGGGATTAGAATGTACTTTGGCCTCAGATCCAAAATAGCTGGTATGAAATCCTAAGAACAGAGCCCATGAAATGATTCACCACTGCCACACTTCAGGACACACAAGTCAATAGGCCCAGACACTCTTGAACCCTTCCTGTACAGGAAAGTCTTCCGCCTTCAGAATCTTGTGTCTGCTTTAAGAGGGTTGCTATAAGAATAAATGAGACACTCCTACATAACAAGCCATCATCTTACTTCCCAAAACACCCACATTTTCAGAACAAATTGATAAGACTTATAATGAGTCATGGGCATAGACAGAGAAATTCCTTTCAGATCTTTCCATCTGGAGCACCAGAGTGGAGAAATCTGGTTATGTCTCCATTATTTACCCTAGTACCTTACAGGCAACAACTATCTTTAGATTCACATATCTCTAGGAGTATACCATCTAACTGCTCTTTGAGTTAAAAATTTTAAATGAAATTTATTAAAATTATATCAGCTGGGCATTTCTAATGTTACTTAATAAAAACAAAAAACAAAACTGGAATAGTTACTGCATCTATGACTCTTACCCTCCACTGTTGGACTGAAAGTTGTTTTTCTTGCCATATAAGCATGTCTATAAGAAGTCGAAACAAGCTCTGAGTTATATAACATATTTCACATTTTTGGGGGCTATAATTAGAGTGATAAGATTATGGCAGTGATCCTAGAACAGATTAAGGACATAATTGTGATGAAAGAGGGCTTTGGGTCAGTAAAAGTACAGATCTGAAACTGTTTTATTTAACACAATTTTGGCACAAGGAACCGTAATAATCCCATATTTACAGAACACCTTTAAAGAAACTATTTTTCTGAAGGCCCCACAAAGTTTCCCCACTTCAAATGTTTAATTTGGAAGGAAGTTGCCTCATAAGTTTAGATTGAAGTTATAAAACAAAGAGGGTTTCTGAGCAAACCACCGCAATTTGAAAAGGATTTGAAAAGACAGGAGCTACAGAGAGGCCAATACATTTCTCAAACTATGTTCTCTGTCTTTTAAAAATGCTACACAAAACGGCAGGGTGTTGGTACAGTGGATGTTTGAAAGTCAGAATGCTGGCCTGGGCAGTGCACAGAAATAAGATGTCCATGAGAAAAATCACAATCAAGTAACAGTCACGATGATTGGCTAACCCAGCAGAATGAGGAAAGGGTCTCCAGAGCTAGCCCCTCAGCCCTTTGGGCAAAATGATCCTTGGCATTTTTAAGATGGTTAGAAAATTCACATGGAGAAGGCCTGGGCAAGATTTCTTCTTCCGTGAGTTACTTAACTTACTGCTCTGGGCTTCGCTATTATTGTTGCTGTTGTTAGCTGCTGTCAAGTCATCTCTTGCTCATGGCAACCCTATGCACAAGGGAATAAAACACTGTCTAACCCACTGCCATTGAGTCAATTCCAACTGATAGCAACCCTGCAGGACAGAGTAGAATGGCCTATAGGGTCCAAGGCTGTAAATCTTTATTCAAGCAGACTGTCTCATCTTTCTCCTGTGGAGTGGGTTTTGGTTAGCACTCAAATGCTTTAATTACTGCACCACCAGAGCTTCCTAAATGCCATCTAACTGAAATTAAAAGAAGGACTAAGACGGGGATATGCTGTAAGTTTAGGGTTGTTGCCATGGTTCTCCAGAGGCAAAGGAGAAAAGATTGCCAGTTGGTGTATCTCCTAAGCCAGGCGGGCCCATCCACTTTGTGGCTAGATCTTATTTAAATTTGAAGCAGAATCTTGGACTCTAACCTCTTCTGTTTACTCTTGTTTGTTCTCCCTTCTTTTCAATGTTCCTTTTGAAAAACTCCAACTGGCCTAGGCAGTAAGGAACAGGGAAAACTTTTCCTCACCTGGGCAAGAATAAAAAGTGGCAACATTGCTCTTTGGGGACTAGGAAATTGGAAGAACATTGATCAAGAAGGCAGAACTCACAAAATGCAGAATTTGGGTCAGCCATGGATGCTACTGCCCTTCTTAGCTGGGGGAATCAATAAAATCCACATGCTACAAATACTAGCAAGTATTGGTCTTTAATAAACTGCTAACTGAAAAATTTTGCCTATGCCTTTTCACATTAACATAGTGTTCAATAATGTTAATATTAACTTGAAAGTATTGCCATTACTCAACATTTGGAATTCAGCTATAATTCACATATTAAAAAATACAACAAGAAATAAAATGTGATTTCTGGAAAGGGGACTGCCACATCAAATTATATGATAGTGTTTGATATAGAAGTGATACATTTTGGTAAGTCAAAATGTTGTTGTTAGGTACTATCAAGTCAGTTTCAACTTACAGCAACAGAATGAAACATTGTCTAGTCCTGAGCCATCCTCACAATTGTTTCTATGGTTGAACTCATTGTTGCAGCCACTGTGTCAGTCCATCTCATTAAGGGCCTTCCTCTTTTTCTCTGACCTTCTGTTTTACCAAGGATGATGTCCTTCTTCAGGGACTGGTCTCTCCTGATAACATGGCCAAAATACATAAGAAGTTTCACCACCCTCACTTCTAAGAAGCATACTGGCTGTCTTTCTTCCAAGACAGATGAGTTTATTCTTCTGGCAGTCCATGGTATATTCAGTATTGTTCACCACCATAATTTGAAGGGATCAATTCTTCGGTCTTCCTTATTAATTGCCCAAGTTTCACATGCATATACGATGATCAGAGAGACCATGGCTTGAGTCAGGTGCACCTTAGTCCTCAAGTGACATGTTTGCTTTTTAACACTTTAAAGAGGTCTTTTGCAGCAGATTTACCCCAGGCAATACATCATTTGAGTTCCTGACTGCTGCTTCCATAGACATTGATTGGGCATCCAAGGAAAATGATATCCTTAACAACTTCATTCTTTTCTTCATTTATTGTGATGTTGTTTATTGTGAGGATTTTTGTTTTCCTTATGTTGAGATACAATCCATTCTGAAGGTTATAGACTTTGATCTTCATCAATAAATAAATGCTTCAAATCCTCTTCACTTTCACCAAGCACAGTTAAATTAATCAATTAAAAATGAAACGTTCATTTTTTTTTTTTTTTTAAGTATAGAAATGAAAAGAATTCAAGCTAAAATGTTAAAATGGAGCCTGGATTTTTCAACATCATTGTTGGCAGTGCAAAGTAGCTTTAGGACAAAGTCCTCCAGATCAAAGAATTTTAAATTTAACCAAACAATGTAATATAAACTGATCTATAATTTGTCATGATACATATGGAAAGGTATTCACAAAGAAACATTACAGTACTGCGTCATTCATTCCGTATTAAGTGAAAAACTATTATTTGTGATTTGGCAGTTACCTTGGTAAACAAACTCAAAGTCATTTGCTTCATGGTTACTTGGCCAGTACTTGTGAAGCCCTAACAAGACTCCAAAACCTAACTCAATGCCATCAAGTCGATTCTGATTCATAGTGACCCTCTTTGGGTTTCCAAGGCAGTAAATCTTTATGAAAGCAGATTGCCCAGTCTTCCTTCCACGGAGTGGCTGGTGGGTTTGAACTACCAAACTTCTGGTTAGCAGTCAACTGCCTTATACACTATTCCACTAGAGCTCCAAGACTAGAAGTTAAGATTCCCATAGCTCCTCCAAATGCTGCAACTAGCTGCATTATTAATTCCCTTCTCTGGTAGCACAGTGCCTAACACATTTGACTGCTAACCAGAAGGCTGGCAGTTCACACCCACCAGCCACTCCTCAGAAGGAAGATTGGGCAATCTACTTCTGTAGAGATACCACCTCGGAAACCCAAGGAGGGGTCACTATGAATCGGGACCATCTCAATGGCAGTGAGTTTGTTTTTTTGGTTTTCTTCTAGAAGCCAGCATAGATGTAACCTGGATTGGTTTGAGGTTTTTCTCTCTTAAATCTAATGTGTTCCCAAGAAGGCATAAGCATATATGGCTCTAGAAGCATATATGAATTTTTGTTGTTGATACTAGGCCATCGAGTCAATTCCAACTCATAGCAACTGTCCCTTAGGGTTTTCTGGCTCCAATCTTTACAGAAGCAGATTGCCAGGTCTTTCTCCTGATGAGTCATTGTGTGGGTTCAAACAGCCAATTTTGGTTAGCAGTCACTTAACACCAAGGCATCAAGTAATGACTGACAGAAGGAAAGACTAATGAACCAATCCATATATGAAAAGTATTTTGTTCTGATTTAATGCTTTTTAGAATTCTTACACCAAACATGGATATACTCAATATTCTATGATAAGGATAATTATTTGTTAGTTGAAGTCCTATGGCTCATGAAAACTAGTTGTTGTTGAATCTATTCCAACTCATGGTGACTCCATCTGTGTCAGTGCTCCACAGGGTTTTCAATGACTGACTTTTGGAAACAGACCACCAGGTCTTTCTTCCAAGGTGCCTCTAGGTGGACTCAATCTTTTACTTAGTAGCTGAGCATGTTACCCATTTGTACATCCCAGGGACTCCATGGCTTAATTACTGGCACCAATATAAGAAAATGCTGGAGACTGTGTCCTTTCTGAGAGCTTTTAAGACATGTGGAACAGAAACCTACTTATGAAATGAATACCTGCTATCATTTACTCACAGACAGAAATGACTTTATAAACGTTAAGACTAGGATGGTTAAACTGAGTGACTTAGTTTGAACACTGGAAATATAAACAGTACCTTAATTAATTTGCTAACTTTTCATCCCATGTTTATATATGACAGCTTTAGCTGTGACCTAGATATAGGGTAGAGTGTAAACTACATCAAAAATTGAGATAAGTCAGTTTCAGGAAATCAGCAACTTTTAGAGTGCAAGGGTTACAATTAAGGGGAAAAAGATAGAGGGTAAGGAAGTCTTAGTATGTCTTTAGATCTGCCCACACTCAATTATTACTAATTCTTACTATGAATTCTGTGTTATAAGCAGATCTATTTCTGTGATTTTTATCCAGTTCTTTCTAGGTTCACTCTAAAATTCTAAACTCTAATTTGGAAGAGTTAGAGAGAGATTGCACCATGTCCTCAAGATCATTAGCAACTGACAGCAAAAAAAAAAAAAAAGAGAGAAAGCTCAAGAGAGAGAGCTCGAGAGAGCTCGTGGTGTGGGCTCTATCCATATTCCACATAGTGTCCCTGGGAGTCATCCTCACTGCCTCCAAGGCACTAGTTCTCAACCCTCACCAGGGCCCCACCTGTGGGATTTTGTTTCAATTGAATGAGGGTGGAGCCAGGAGGAGCTATAGTTTTTAAGTTGCTCAAGTGATTCTCATTTGAAGTCAGGCTACTGCATTCAAAGCACTTTACCATCTGTCCTCCAATTACTCTTGCATGTAGTTAAATTTCTGCCTAATCATTATGCACTCTTCGCAATTCCTGCTTTCCACTGGTCTCCTTCTTGTGGCTTTTCTCCCTGAAATGTCTTAGCTCTCCAGTCTTCCAGATGAAATCCTAGTCATCCTTCAAGGCCCACATCAGCTCAATTTAGTTAGCACTCCTTAGGCACCTACTGTGACACCATGTTTAGTTCTGGGGATACAAAGATGAAAAAGACATAGGACCAACTTTCAGGGAACTTCCAGTCATGGTTAACGGATATGTTGACTAGAGTGAGAAGTCAACATTTTCTAAGGAATTAGCCCAAGTCAAATGTTCTCCTTCAGAAGGCAATAATGGCAATTCTAGAAATAGTAGAGGTCTGCAGGCATGGTAGCCTAGAAGTACAACCACAATCAATTCAAGGAGAAGATGAGTAAATTTAGGATGCTGTGGTGTCCTACAAATAGCCCCAATGAGAGCAGACTGTGTTGTGACCCCAAACATCCTCTCCTCCTGGATCTGAGGTCCATATGAGCTGTAAAGGGAACTA
Source organism: Orycteropus afer afer (assembly GCF_000298275.1). Classification (NCBI taxonomy): domain Eukaryota; kingdom Metazoa; phylum Chordata; class Mammalia; order Tubulidentata; family Orycteropodidae; genus Orycteropus; species Orycteropus afer. Next base: position 5,291,175 of record NW_006921711.1, on the reverse strand, counting down.
GCAAGCTGACACTTTAGTCTGAGTGAGGAGCCTCTTATGAATCTCAGCTTCTTGTGGGCCAAATGTCAAAATTATCATCCTTAAGTATTTCTTGAATAAACAACAAGTAAGAGAAAAAATATTTTAAAAGGATAGTAGCCAGAGCAGACCTCTAGAAGAGGAAGGCTAAGCCTATCTAGATCTAATGGGGACCTGGGGAGCAAAGATATGTTTTTATAACATGAACTAATAATGCAATCATAAAAACATGGTCAGTAAAGATACAAGGGATAGGCCTAGGTCAAGTGTTATGGATTGAATTATGGCCTCTAAAACCATGTGCTGCAAATCCTGATTTCTATGCTCTGGTTGTAACCTCATTTGGGGATGGGATGTCTTTGTTATGTTAATGAGGCATGACTATGTAGGGTGTATCCTGCATCAATCTCTTCAGATATACAGGTGGTCCCTGGGTTATAAATGAGTTCCTTTCCTACATGTATCTTTAAGCTGAATTTATAGGTTAAGTTGGAAAAGGGGTATATAGTTTTTATTTTATTTATCCTTACATTAGTGCAAGGAGGAGCTCTGGTAGTGCAGTGGTTAAGGCATTTGGCTGCTTACCAAAAGGTCAGTAGTCCAAACCCACCAGCTCTGTGGAAGGAAGATGAGGCAGTCTGCTTCCATATTTACAGCCTTGGAAACCCAACGGGGATCTCTATAAGTTGGAATGGACTCAATGGCAGTGAGTTTGTTTTTTTTTTAGTTTCAGTGCAAAGAAACCCTAGTAGTGCAGTGGTTAAAGTGCTTGGCTACTAACCGAAAGGTGGGAAGGTTTGAACCCAGCAGCTGCTCTTCAGGAGAAGGATGTGGAGTGTGATTCTGTAAAGATTTACAGCCTTGGAAACCCTGTAAGATCCCTGTTTTAGTTCACTAGTGCTGCTATAAAAGAAATACCACAAGTGAATGGCTTTAACAAACAGGAATTTATTCTCTTCCAGTTTAGGAGGCTAGAAGTCTGAATTCAGAGTGCTGGGTGAAGGTCCCCTGACCTTGGGCTTTAGCTCTGTCTCTTGTTTCAGGCCACTGGTGCTAGAAGCTTCTTCTGATTCCTTCAGCTACTGACTTCTAAGGCTGATGAAACCAATGTTGGCAGGTAAAATGGCACAAGCCCAAGATCAACAGGCAACATGGTAGGCCACTGGTTCAAGTCCAGGAATTAGAGATGAAGACAGCCAAAGGTAGGATCCAAAATGTGCCAAAAAGCTAGAGACCTTTGTCAAAGCTTTACCATGTATACTGGAAGCAGGCTGTTTTGGTTACCTAGGGCTGCTCTATCAGAAAATACCACAAATGGGATGGCTTGAACAAACAGTTTATTCTTACAATTTGGAGGTTTTAAGTCTGAGTTCAAAGTGCCAGGCTCCAGGGCTGGGTAAAAGCCCCTCAACCTTAGGCTTCAACTCGGTCTCTTGCTCCCAGCCCACTGAAGCTAGAGGCATCTCTTCACTCAGTCAGCTACTGGCTGCTGAGTGACAAACCCAAGGTCGACAAGTAACAAGGCACAGTCTCAATATTACCAAACTATGTGGCAAGCCATTAATTCAAGTTCATTGAAAGTCTCAAGATTAGCAGAGCATGGTAGGCTGCTGAATAATGACACGGCTACATGTAGGGTTCAAACGTGTCATAAGCTAGAGACCATTCCCAAAGCTGCTTTTTATATACGGGAAGCAGACCATATCCCTAAAGCAGCTAGTCAGTTGCTCCAATACACTCCACCATGGAGTTAACTACCAATCTTACCATGGGGAATAACCACTTCCAGCTACCCAGCCACTCAACCAGGCTTAACCAAGTCTAACACAAAAACTTAACTACCATACAGGCCATACCCCAAAGGCTCACAGTAGATTACATCATGGAGGTGATTACAATCTCATCATGGGGAGTAAGTACCTCCAGCTGCCAAACCACTAAAAAATATGGTCCAGCCAAGTTGACACACAACCTTAACTACCAGTTGCTATATAACTTGAGGACTTACTGTAAAAGAGAAAAAGCTCAAGCTAGCAAAAGACATGGGGTAAAATAGATGCCAAGACATATGGAGATATACAAGGCACCAGGAAACAGAAGCTGAAGAGACAAGGACCTTCCTCCAAAAGCTGACACAGAGAGATGGCCTTCCCCTAAAGCCAGAGTGATAAATTTGAATTTCTAACCTCCTAAACTGTAAGAAAATAAATTTCTGTTTGCCAAAGCCATCCACTTGTGGTATTTCTATTATAGTAGCACTAGATCATTAAGACAGTTGAGGTTTATTTAAAAATTAATTAATTTTTTTTGTAACATTAACATTGGGACCAGAAGCTCCCATGGGTCATATGAAAAGAATATGATGGCACAAGTGACAGCTGGTTCCCAAGTTCCCTGGAACAACTGCTCAATAGCAGGAAGATGTGAGATAGTGAAAGTGAGTAGAAGGCAGGTGAGCATGAGAAGGAAAATCTGAAGAGCATAATAATAAAAAGTGTAGCAAATTATGTGTGTCATGTACTTTTCTAAACACATTTCATTCACTCATTTAATCCTTTAAATAAGACTACAAATTAGTCACTATTTTTTATCTCTATTCTGCAAATGAAGAAATTGAAGCACAAGGAAGTTAAGTAGCTTGATCAAAAGCACTCAGTGGCTTAATGTCTAAGGCATTTGACTGCTAACCAGAAGGCTGGCAGTTCAAACCCACCAGCCATTCCTCGGAAGGAAGGTTGGGCAATCTACTTCCGTAGAGATAGCACGTCGGAAACCCAAGAAGGGGTCACTATGAGTCGGGATCAACATGACGGCAGGGAGTTTGAGTTTTGAGAATTAGGGCAGAGCTAGGATTAAGCTCAGGCCATTTTCTTACCACCATGCTAAAGTGCATTCAAACAGTGGATTTGATGCCTAAGGAACTAGATCCCAAACAAAAAACAAACCAGTTATCTTTGAGTTGACTCTGACTCATGATGAACTCATGTGTTTCAGAGTAAAACTGTGTTCCACAAGGTTTTTATGGCTGTGTCCTTTCAGAAGCAGATCACTAGGCTTTCTGCCAGGGTGCCTGTAGGTGGGTTTGTACTGCCAACCTTCTGGTTAGTAGCCAAGCACTCTGCTACACTTAGAAAAACAAACAAACATTTTCTGCAGTTTGGCACTTCCTAAAACAGCTAGAAATAGAAATAGATTGATCCAGCAATTCCATTACTAGTATATATCCTAAAGTAGGGAGCTCTAGTGGCATAGTGCCTAAGACATTTAATGCTAACCAGACAGCTGGTGGTTCAAACCCCCCAGCCACTCCTTGGAAGGAAGGTTGGGCAATCTACTTCCATAGAGATACTGCCTCGAAACCCAAGGAGGGGTCGCTATGAGTTGGAAATGACTCAACAAAAGTGAGTTTTTTTATCCTAGAGAAATAAGAGCCATGACATGAACAGATATATTTACACACACGTTCACTGCAGCACTATTCACAATTGCAAAAAAGATGGAAACTAAACTAAATAAAAAGTGGAGGAATGGATGAACAAACTATGTACATACACACGACAGAATATACACAACATTAAAGAACAATGATGAATCTGCAAAACATCTCAAACATGAACGAACTTAGAGGCCATATGCTGACTGAAATTAATCAATCACAAAAGGACAAATATTGTATGAGACCACTATTGTAAAAAGTCAAGAAAAGAGTGTCACAAAAAAAGAAATATTCCCCATGCACCAGGGGTGCATGGGGAAAGGGAGTAAGGTAACCACTAACTAGAGGGTGGATACATTAATGTAAGTGAAGGGAAAAGAAAATAAAAAAAAAGAAAAAGAAAAAGAAAATTCTGAATGTTGGCACTTAACTGGTGCTCAGTAAAATAAGATCTGGTTCCTAACTTGAAGATGTTCAGATTTTCTACAGCAAAAACAGTAGGAAAACTCAAAGTAAATCAGTGTTTTAAAAAAAATAAAAATAAATCACAGGTTTCTGTCACTCTACTATTTGGAGTTGGTAGTGGAGCTCTGTTTCAACATTACGAATAGCTAAGCTCAGAAGCTTGATGTACTGGGACAAGTGCCACCTGTTACAGACAAAAAAATATCTGGAAAAAGTATAGCTGTGTGTGAGAGTGTGTATTTAGGAGAGAGGTTGTCATCTCTATTTTGTCATTTCATCTTCACAGATGCTTGCATCACCAAAACCGTAGTAAGTACTGGGGAACATCTGGGAGGCAGGCAGGGGTATTTGTGGGTCAAAGTATTTTTTAAGCCTCTTCTGAGACCAGTTCATTTTAAGTTCACACATCAATTGGGAACTAACAGTAGCTTGAACTTTTGGCCTGTGAGATATCCTGCCCATTGGTAAGTAAACATGCGGTGGGGACAGTTTTTATACAACTCTTCATTGTACAATGATAAGATCTGGGGAAAGTTTTTTCCCCCCTAGTTTAGATTTCTTTATTCAAATATCACACTTAGAAAATTCCCCATCCTACTTTGCTAAGACTGGGCTTAACATTCGCTCCCTTGTCTGGGAACTTCAATAATTTGACATTTATGGCCAAAAGAACTGTAAGTGCTATACAGCCTCTTGATTTTTCTCTTTTTTCCTCAACATTACACCAAGAGTATAAGTGGCTTTTGAAGAAGTTGAATAGAAAGGAAGAGCCCCCAACCAGTACAGTACCATATCCACATGCTCTCTTTCTTGATCCCCAGCTGAAGGTAGACAGGAAAGAAGGAAACTAGTTTTTAAGTCACTGTGTTTGGCACTTTCTCATCCATAATCTCATCAAAACCTTAAAAAACTTTATTTAAAAAAAAACAGCTTCCATCCAGTCAACTCCTACTCCTGGCGACTCCCTGTGTGTCAGAGAAGAACTGTGCTCCACAGCATTTTCAAAGGCTGATTTTTTTCAGAAGCAAATTACCAGGGCTTTCTTCCAAGGTACGTCTGGGGATTTGAACCTCCAACCTTTTGTTTAGCAGCCAAGCACATAACCAGTTGCACCACCCAAGGATTCTATCATTCTACTATCATTTGTTTTTTAAGATGAGGAATCTAAGATTCAGAGTTTTCAGTAATTTGCTCAAAGTCAACCAGGCCCCAAAACAGAAGTCACCCCATATGTCTGCTTCTGAAGTCAGTGATCTTTTTCTCTATGCCAGAGCCAGGCCTTCATCTTTACAACTTTATCCCTGACTCCCAGATGTGTCCTAAAACCCTCTATAACCTGTAGGGGTTGAAGGTGGCCCAAGAAGGAAAAACAGCCCTGAAACATCCTGTCCTCTGAAGAAAAGGCTTAGGAGTTATGGTTGTTTTCTCCAAAAGTATTATTCTTACATGGAATATTGGTTTGAAAAATGGTAAGTAAAACTATGCTCATCTACAGTCTCACCAATGAAGAAGAAATGTAAGCATTAGCCTGAGGGATATTTGAACTCCTCCAGTAGTTTATGTAACAATGCATCCATCACTAAACCAATTGGCCTTACTCAAGTAATGCCTTTTGCCATGTCATATAGCAACAATGCCTCCCTACTTCTCTCACAGAGGAGTAATTACTTAGAAGAGGGAAGATCTACACAAGTCTCAAGGTTTGCTGGCAGATATTGGGGATCCTTCTCTTCACCTCTCACATGCTTTTTTAGTCTAGAAACTATGCATTACTTTCCACAAGAATAGCTGCCCACCCCCTATCTCTAGGATTCCAGTGGTTCCAGAAAGGTGGAAAGAGAATTCCTGCAGATGTCAGTGATTTATGGCTGGGGAGGCAGTTTGTGGCTGGGAGGGGACTTGGCTTGTGCCCCTGGCAGAGTGTTACTCATCCCTGGAAGGGGCACAGGGAAGTCTGAGTCAGCAAGTGGAGGGGTTGAACCCAGGTGTAGAGGATGGCAGCCATGGGGAGGCAGGCAGGGCAAAGGAGCTGGGAAAGGGCAGGGTTTGGAAAGCATTGAGAGCTGGCATCTCAACCTGCCTTAGCCAAGCTGCCTGCTTGGTGGAAATGAGACAGTTAGGCTTCCAGTGGTTTTTCACAACTTCTGCCATCTGCCACTAAGGCCTCTAAATACAGACCTGACCTCCTGGCTCAGCGTTATCTTTCAGTAGGGGTTTCTGGGTGGTACAAATGGCTAATGCACTCAGATGTTAGCAGAAAGGTTGGTGGTTTGAGTACACCAGAGGTGTCTCAGAAGAAAGGCTCAGTAATCTACTTCCCAAAAAATCGCCATTGAAAACCCACGGAGCACAGTTCTACTCTGACACACATGGAGTTGCTGAGTTGGGGTTGACTTGACAGCAACTTGCTTAGGCCCCTCCACTAACTCTCCTCTGAACTCCCCTCACATTTCTCCTGCCAGGAGCATCTGCAAGCCTCCATCTGGCTGAACTGTTCTTTCTTCTTGTCAGTTCAAGTGCTATCTCTTTCAGGAGGCCTTCCTTGACCACCCCTGCCCTAAGAGGATGCTCCCTCCTCTAAGTGTTTTAACAGTCTGTGTTTCTTAGTGTGTTATTACCACGTCCTGCCACAAATTTTCATGTGATTACATTCTTTCTTCCTAGAATGGTCAGGTCAGTGCCCCCTTTCCCTCTGACCCCATCTCTTCTCACCCTTCATTTAGTTCATTCTGCTTCAGCCATACCAGCCTCCTCACTGTTCCTCAGATCTGCCAGGCACACTCCTGCCTCAGGGCTTTGCTAACCTGCTCCTTCTTCCCCCAGTAATGTCTCCTTCCTTAATTTCTTCATGGCAATTATCACATGTTACAATAATGTATGAGAGAGATTTCTCTGACTTTCCTTAATTAAACTTTAATTAAACAGGCAATAAACAAACAAACAAAAAATCCTTCCCCCTGCCCCCCGCACTACCTTCCACCTTCCCCTGCTTTACTGGTCTCATTTCTTATCATCATCTGACATAAGTGATTGACTGATTATCTGTTTAATGCTTTTCTTCCCTTCCTCATGAATATAAGTTGTTCATCTCTTTTCTTCGGTGCTGGATCCCAACACTCAGGACCAGTGCCTTGCATGTCGTCAATACATGATAAACATTTGTTGACTGGATGAACAAAAGGATGAATATCTCTGCTATTACAGCCCCTTTGCTTAGTATATATTTATGGTAAATGTTCAACATATGTTTGTTATGAATAACGATATTATTCTCTCCTTGGGCTCAGACCCCTATTGCATTATTTCAAGGCTTCAAACCAGTTCAAACAGTTTAGTCATGGCCAATTCAAAGAAATTAAAACACGCCCAATTTTGTAAAACATGGATATACCAGCATGAAAATCAGAACAGGAAAATTATGGGTCAAAGCCTTGGAGTGGGACACTCAGAAGAGGTGTAGTAAGCACTTTTAGGAGCCTGATATGGGAGACTGAATTATTGCCAGGCCTGTGGAGAGCAACACACATTTATAGTGACATGGCTGGCCATCATTTTTGAGCCGGGCACCATGGTTTCCAACTCTGGGGATCAAGAGAGTTGGTTACTATGCAATGTGCATGCTGCCCTTGTTTTCTAGGAATGAGAGTAAGTTTCTAGCAGAGTGCCAACCCATAATTTTTCCAATTCCAGTTATTGTTTTAGTACACCTACATTTTACAAATTCAGGTCCATTCTGGTATCACTTCATTGGCCATGAATGAACAGGGAAGGACTAGTTCAAAGTCCTAGTCTATTCATGTGGCACACTCCTTCTCCAAGGCTGGAAGGACACCCCTGGGCTTATGAGAGGAGGTATGGAATGGAGAATGGAGCAGACAGACACTGAGAAAGACAAAGTATCCTGGTGTTACATTAACTCCTACATTACAACCTCACAGTCAGGATGGGCCTGTGTTCACAAGAGAACTCTCAGACTCCTATCTTTGATTTTATCATCCATTTGACACCTGCTTCAAGGATGAATTTCTGGCTAGTAGCCTTAAGAAGTCCAGGGAAATGATTTTATTTTGAAAATCATTCCAGAGTTTATTGGCTCTTATTATTTATACTTTTTTAAAAATAATATTTTACTGAGTTTTTGGTGAAAGTTTATATAGCCAGTTAAGTTCCCATTTGACAATTTCCATACAAACTGTTCGGTGACAGTTATATTTATCACTATGTGTCAGCATTCTCTTTAATTGTGTTCTGTTTATTCCCTTTTCAGTACTCTAGTTTCCCTGTTCCATTATCTTTTCAACTTTGCTTTTGAGTTATTGTTGACCTTTCAGTCTCATACAGATGGTTTATAAGTAGGGCACCGATCTTATGGGTAATATCCTTTATTTTGTGCCACTCTGCTATTTCACTAAAAGGTGATCTCAGGGGCTGTGCTCAGTTCTAGATTTACAGAGTGTTTCAGGGCAATAGTTTCAGGGAGACCTCTGGTCTGTAGTCTTCCAATTTTCTGGCTTCTTCTTTTTTTAAAATAAATAAATAAATAGAATTTAAGTGCTGCTCCATATTTTTTCCCTCTTCTGTCTGGGACCAACTATTGTGACCTTGGTCAGAATGGTCTGTGGTTGTAGCCAGGTACCATCTAGTTCTTCTGGTCACAGGGAAGATGAGGTTTTGGCTTGTGTAAACTTATTTCTTCTCTGAGCTTTTGTTTACCTTCTCACTGTTTTGCTCCTGGCAAGCACAGATGTGTAATTGTGGCCTAGATAGCTTTAAAGACCCCAGACACTCATCATTTCATTAGGATGCAGATCATGATTTGTGTGAACTTGTTATGCCAATTGACTGAATTGTCCCATAAGACCATGTTCCTACACCTTCAAACCCAGAAAACCAATCTTGGAATGTATTTGGTATATCTGAGGAGTATTTGTATTTGTGTCTTCAATGAATGTATGTCTCTACACCCACATATTTATATTTATATGCCTAAGGCAGTTGGCTGCTAAAAAGAAGGCTGGAGGTTCAAACCCACCAGCCACTCCTGGGAAGGAAGATTGGGCAATTTATTTCTGTAGAGATACTGCCTTGGAAACCCAAGGAGTGGTCACTATGAGTAGGATCCACTTGAGAGCAGTGAGTTTGGTTTTTAATAGATACTTCAAGGAGCTCTGGTGGTGTAGTGCCTAAGGCATCTGATTGCTAACCAGAAGGTTGGCAGTTCAAACCCACCAGCCACTCCATAGAAGAAAGACTGGGCAATCTACTTCCATAAAGATTTACTGCCTCAGAAACCCAGAGGGGGTCACTATGAGTCAGAATTGACTCGATGGCAGTGGGTTTGGTTTTTTGGTTTTGATAGATAACTTCTATCTGCTTTCACCTATGTATACATCTACACTTAACACATACAATTTTGTCTGTACCCATCCATATGTGCTGAAACTTTCATTTTTACTTTGATTGTGCTGTGCTCACTACATCCATATTCAGTGTGACTTTTCCCATCATCGAAAGAAATAACAAGGGTCTATAATCTAAAGCATACTATCCCATCCTGTCTTCTCTCTCTGGTAACCAACCACTAACGAACATTAATCATTCTCTCTATATATCTATTCCTGTCTTCTTATAAAAAAAGGATCATATAATATTTATCCTTATGTGCTTTGACTTATTTCACTTAGCATTATGTCCTCCAGGCCAATCCATATTATATTTTTCACAGACTCATTATTGTTCTTTGTGTTTACATAGGATTCCATTGTATGTATGTACCACAACTGACTTATTCATTCATCCACTGACGAGCACTTTGGTTGTTTCCATTTATTGGCTATTGTGAATAAACAGTAATGCACATAGGTGTGCATATGTCTATTCATGTCATTATGTTAAGTCTCTGTCCTGGAGGAAGTACAGCAAGAATGCTCCTTGGAAGCAAGAATGGCCAGACTTCATCTCACCTCTTCAGTCATGCCATCAGAAGGGGCCATTCCTTGGAGAAGGATATCACGTCTAGTAGAGGGTTAGAGAAAAAGGGGAAGACCTCAACAAGATGGATTGACAATGATGGGCTCAAGTATAGCAAGCATTGTGAGGATGGCACAGGACCAGGCAGTGTTTCGTTCTGTTGTATATAGGGTCACTATGAGTCAGATGGCACCTAATAATAACAACACAACAGGGTATATACCCGAATAGTCCTGGGGGTGCAGTGGTTAAAGCATGTCAATGGTTTGAACCACCAGCTGCTCTGTGGGAGAAAGAAGTAGTAGTCTGTTTCCATAAAATCCCACAGCCTTGGAAACCCTATGTGACATCTACTTTGTCCTGTATGGTCACTACGAGTCAGAATTGACTCAGTGGCAGTAGCTTTGGTTTGTTTTTTTTAGAGTATATAAATAGGAGTGGGATTGCTGGATCATAGGATATTTAGATTTCTAGTTTTTTTGAGAAAGTGCCATACCATTTTTCAAGTGGTTGTAACATTTTATAGTCCCACCAGCAATGGATAAGGATTCCAATCACTCCACATCCTTGCCAACATTTGTTGTTGTCTGTTTTTTTAATCATTGCCATTTTAGCCTGGGTAAGATGGTGTCAATTTGTAGTTTTGGTTTGCATTTGATTACTAACCAGAGGGTTGGTGGTTCAAACCCACCAACCGCTCCATGGAAGGAAGATGGGCCAATCTACTTCTGTAAAAGATTTACCGCCTTGGAAACCCAATGAGGTCGCTATGAGTTGGAAATGCCTCGATGGCAGCAAGTTTGGTTTGGTTTGGTGTAATGACTAGTGATTGTGAATATCTTTTCATGTACTTATTTGCTGCTTGGATGTCCTCTTTGGTGAAGGTTCTGTTCATGTTCTTTGCCTCCTTCTTTGTTCTTTTTCTTCAATATTGCTTTGGCTGTTTGAGGGTTCTTTCCCTTCCATATAAAGTCGGTCATTACTTTTTCTATTTCAGTAAAGAATGTTACTGGGATTTGTATTGAGATTGCATTGTATCTGGAGATCACTTAAGGTAGAATTGACATTTTCACCATATTAAGTCTTCCAATACATGAGCGTGAGATGTCTTTCCATTTCTGTAAGTCTCTTTTAGTTTCTTGTAGTAGTGTTTTATAATTTTCTTTGTGTAAGTCTTTTATGTCCCTGGTTAGGTTAATTCTTCAGTATTGTATTGTATTTGAGTGCTATTGTAAATAGTATTGTTTTCTTGATTTCTTTTTTGGTATAATCTTTGCTAGTGTAGGTGAACTCAACTCATCTTTGTGTGTTGATCTTGTACCCTGCAATGTTGTTAAATTCTTCTATTAGTTCCAGTAGTTTTCTTGTGGAATCTTTAGGGTCTTCTGTTTATGTGATTTCATTTACAAATAGAAAAATTAAATCTTCTTTCCAATTTGGGTGCTTTATTTCTCTTTCTTCTTTTATTGCTTTAGCTAGGACTTCCATTACAATGTTGAGTAAGAGTGATGATAATGGACATTCTTGTCTCATTCCTGTTCTCAAAGGGAAGGCTCTCAGCCTTTCTCCATTGAGTAAAATGTTGGCTGTTGATTTTGCATATACACCCTTAATTATGTTGAGAAATTTCCCTTCTATTCCTATTTTGCTGAGAGTTTTTATTGAGAAAAGGTGTTGAATTTTATCAAATGCTTTCCCTGCATCAACTGATATAATTATATGGTTCTTTTGTTTTCTTAATGTAGTGAATTGCATTGATTGATTTTCTAATGTTGAACCACCTGTATAATCCTGGTATGAATCCCACTTGAGCATGATGCATGAATTTTTTTGTTAACATGTTGATGAAGTCTGCTGCCTAAAATTTTGTTGAAATTTTTTGCATCTATATCATAAGAAATATTGGCCTATAATTTTCTTTTCTTGTGATGTCTTTACATGGTTTTGGTATCAGGTTATGCTGGCTTCATAGAATCCAGTAGTGTTTCTTCCTCTCCTGTGATTTTGAAGAGATTGAGTAGGATTAGTATCAACTCTTCTCTGAATGTTTGGTAGAATCTTTCAGTGTAGCCATTTTGTCCTTAGCTTTCTGTTGTTGCTATTGGCACTTTTTTGATGACATCTTCAATCTTTTCTTTTGTAATGGGTCTGTTTAAATTTTCTATCTCTTTGCCAGTTTGGGTAGGTAATGTGTTTCTAGGAATTTGTCTGTTTCATCTAGGTTTTCAAACTGGTTGGAATGCAATATTTTTTCATAGTAATCAGTTATGATCTTCTCTCTGTGGAGCTGTTGTAAACTCATCAATTTCATTTCTTAGTTTGGTAATTTTCCTCTTTTTTTTTTTCTTTTTCTTCTGCCAGTCTAGCCCATTGGTTTGTCTCTTTTATTAATCCTTTCAAAGAATTAACTTCTGGCTTTGTTGATTCTTCTTTTGTTTTTCTATTTCATATATTTCTGCCATGATGTTTATTTTTCTGGTAGCTTTTGGATTCTTTTGCTCTTGCTTTTCTATCTGTTCAAGCTGTAGGCTTGAGATAATGATTTTGGATCTTTCTTCTTGCTTAATGTAGGCATTTATTGTTATAAATTTCCCTTGAGTCCTGCCTTTGCTGTGTCTCAAAGGTTTTGATATGTTGTAATTTCACTTCATTGTATTCTAGGAATTTTTTACTTTTACTTTTGATTTCTTCTATGACCAAATAGTTTTTTAGTAGTGTATTATTTAGTTTCCATGTATTTAATCATTATCCTTATTTTACCTGTTGTTTTTTTCTAGCTTCGTACTATTAAGGTCAGAGAAGATGCTTTGTATTAAAATTTCTTGAGTCTTGTTTTGTGTCCTAGTATATGGTTTATTCTGGAAAATTATCAGTGTGCACTGGAAAAGAATGTGAATTATTCCAGTGCTAGGTGGAGTGTTCTATAATGTCCATTAGGTCCAACTGGCTTATGGTTTTACTTAAGTTCTCAATGTCTTTAGTGATCTTCTTTTTAGATGTTCTGTCTATAATTGAAAGTGGTATGTTGAAGTCAAGACTTTTATAGTGGAGCTGTTGTCTATTTCTCCTTTCATATTATTCAGTATACCTACTCTTTAGTTATCAACATGGTTAGGTTTCAAAGACCAGGTTGTTAAGCAAAAATCTGTATTATGTAAGAATTACATAACTTCCTTATCTGCCACCTTCTTCAGCCTCCCTGCAGACATGGCTTCAATGATGCCCAAGGAGAGATGGAAGAGGATCCTGGTGGCCACAGCCTGCTGCCTGGCTGTGGCTCCCACCTCTCTCCAGTTCACAGTGCTCTTCTGTTTCCCTGACTTCTACATCCTGTACTCCTTTCTTCCCTGGAGTTTCTACCTGTGCCTCCAGATCCTGTATCACTCAAGTGGTTTCTCTCCCTTCCTCTTCATATATGTTTCCTGGACAGCCCAAATCATCTGTCCCTCCTACACTCTGGGGAGCCAATTTACTTCCTGCAGCCCTACACATCCTTCCCCTCAAGCTTCTGATGCCTGATGGGCCAGGCCCTCCCTACCAATTCAAGTTCCTTCCAGTATAGAGGTGCCATGACTATCACCTCCTGGCTGAGGTGCCTACTGCTCTCTCAATACACTACCCTTGCTCTCTGGAACTTTCAAGCTCCTTCTTGTGTTCCCAGGAGCTGTCCCCAAATTCAGGCAGCTGCTCTGGCTACTGCATCAGCTGGAGTGGGCTCCCCTCACTGCTCCCTGGCATGGACCTCCCCCTAAAACTATACTGCAGGGCTGCCTCCCCCCCTTGTTGTCCTTCATATGGGGCCACAGCCCTTCCTTCTGCACCACAGGCCAGCCTACAGAGCCCATTCACAATGGAAACCTCCTCTAGTCTGCTTCATCCAGTGGCTCCCACACTGGCCTCAGCTTGGGCTCATAGCCAGGGCTGCCCCACTTCTGAACCTCCAGGCCCACCCCTGCAGAGCTGGACTCACCCTGCCCCACTACTTCATGCTGAGTTCAGACCACAGAGTTGTTGTGGGATCTAGCTGAGAACCATGACCTTCTGTGGCTGCTGCTTCAGCAACTCTTGACTGAGCTCCCTATACTCCCCCTGCACTCGGATCAGGGGCCCTTAGCCTGCCTAGCCCAGTGCACTCGTTTGCCCCCCTGAGGCTGCATGGACCCAGCCTTCCAGATGGTGCTGTCATTGGCGCCCACTTACACACCTACCTGGCTTCTTCTACCTGGTCTCCCAAGGGAAGAGGCCTGGATCCCCTTTGGCACCAGCACCTGCCCTCACCTCTGGGCACTGTCGATAGATTTTTTAATATTGTTGTAAATGCAAAATGTCAAATAATGAGATGATCATTAAGTGAGCAGTAAGTGTATTTGTTTCATTTACTTTTGTGCACTGCTGTTAGATGTATATATCTTTATAATTGTTATGTCTTCTTATTGGATTAAGTCTTTTATTATTATGTAATATCTTTCTTTATCTCTTATAACAGATTTTGATTTAAACTCTATCTGATATAAGTATGGCTGACTCTGGATTGTGTTTTTGTTTTTGTCTACTGGTTGCATGGAATATTTTTGTCCACCCTTTGATTTTCAGTCTGTTTGTGTCTTTATGTCCCTTGTAGATAGCAAAGGATAGATCATGATTTTACCCACTCTCGGCTTTTTGCATGGGCCATGTAGACCATTTACAGTAAGGTAATTACTGAAAATGGAATGTCTAGCTTACTCATTTTGCTGTTTGTTTTTTGAGTGTTTTGTATCTTTGTTTTTTTATTCTGATTTTTCTATTTTCATTTGCAACTGGCTGCTTTCTTGTGAGGAGAATTTTGTTTTCTTCCTTCTTTTTTTCCTGGATGTTTCCTCTTGGTGATTTCTTGGTGGTTACCACATATGTTACATTACACAACTTACAACTCCAACAGTGTTTAACATATGAACAACAGTTAACATACAACCTTAACATAATAAATCTATTCCTTATATGCTTCTCCCGCCCCCATTTCTGATTGGATGTCTCCATTAACATCAGTATATAGCCAATATTCAAAAATGCATAAAGACTGATATTCTAGGCATTAGTGAGCTGAAATGGACTGGTATTTGCCATTTTCAATTGGGCAATCATATGGTCTATTATGCCTGGAACAATAAATTGAGGAGGAATGGTATCATATTCATTGCCAAAAAGAACATTCAAGAATATTTCAAGTACAATGCTGCTGTGATAGGATAATATTTATACACAG
Source organism: Orycteropus afer afer (assembly GCF_000298275.1). Classification (NCBI taxonomy): domain Eukaryota; kingdom Metazoa; phylum Chordata; class Mammalia; order Tubulidentata; family Orycteropodidae; genus Orycteropus; species Orycteropus afer. The sequence goes on along the minus strand of NW_006921711.1, from coordinate 5,276,041 downwards.
TAGTAAGATCATTAATACAACTATTACTCAAATTTACACATCAACCACTAAAGCCAACGTTGAAGAAACTGAAGATTTTTATCAACTTCTGCAGTCTAAAATTGACCAAACATGTAATCAAGATGTATTGATACTTATTGGTGATTAGAATGTGAAAGTTGGAAAGAAAGAAGAAGCATTGGTAATTGGAAAATACAACCTTGGTGACAGAAATGATGCCGGATACTGCATGATAGACTTTTGTAAGACAAATGACTTATTCGTTGCAAATATCTTTTTTTCCGACAACATAAACACTGACTATACACAAGGACCTCACCAGATGGAATGCACAGGAATCAAATCAACTACATCTGTGGGAAAAGGTGGTGGAGAAGCTCAATATCACCAGTTAGAATAAGACCAGGGACTAACTGTGGAACAGACTACCAATTGTTCACATGTAAGTTCAAGTTGAAGCTAAACAAAATTTTTAAAAGTCCATGAGAGCCAAAATGTGACCTTGAGTATATTCCACCTAAATTTAGAGACCATCTTAGGAATTTATTTATTGCATTGCATACCAATGACTGAAGATCAGACACGTTGTAGGATGATATCAAGGATATCAAAAATGAAGAAAGCAAAAGGTCATTAAAAAGACAGGAAAGGAAAAAAAGACCAAAATGAATGTCAGAAGAGATACTAAAACTTGCTCTTCAATAGAAAGCAGCTAAAGCAAATAGAAGAAATGATTAAATAAGAGATGAACAGAAGATTTCAAAGGGTGCCTTGTACAAAGTAAAGTATTATAATGAAATGTGCAAAGATCTGGAGTCAGAAAACCAAAAGGGAAGAATATGCTCAGCATTTCTCAAGCTGAAAGAATTGAAGAAAAAAATTCAAGCTTCAAGTTGCAATACTGAAGGATTCTAAGGGCAAAATATTCAAAGATGCAGGATGCAATGAAAAATGATGGAAGGAATACACAGAGTCACTGTACCAAAAAGAATTGGTCAATGTTCTACCATTTTAGGAGGTAGCATCTGATCAAGAAAAATCATTATTAAATGAAGAAGTCCAAGCTACATTGAAGGAACTGGAAAAAAAAAAAAAAAAAGTCTCCAGGAAGTAATAGAGTACTCACTGAGATGTTTCAACAAACAGATACAATACTAGAGGTGCTCACTCATTTATGCCAAAAAATTTGGAAGAGAACTACTTGGCTGACCAATTGGAAGAGATTCATATTTGTGCCAATTCCAAAGAAAGGTGATCAAACAGAATGTGTAAATTATCAAACAACATCATTAATATCACACCAACTAAAATTTGCTGAAGATAATTAAAAAATGTTTGCAGCAGTACATTGACAGGGAACTGCTAGAATTTCAAGCTGGATTCAAAAGAGGACATGGAACCAAAGATATTACTGCTGATGTCTTATGGATCTTGGCTGAAAACAAGAATACCAGAAAGGTGTTTACCTGTGTTGTACTGACTATGCAAAGACATTCGACTGTGTGGATCATAACTAATTATGGATATCATTGCAAAGAATAGGAATTCCAAAACCTGAGAAACCTGTACATAGACCAAGAGGCAACTCATTTCAACAGAACAAAGGGATACTGTATGGTTTAAAATCAATAAAGGTGTGTGTCAGGGGTGTATCCTTTCAGCATACTTATTCAATCTGTATGCTGAGCAGATAATCCAATGCTGGGCTATATGAAGAAAAATGCAGCATCAGGATTTTAGGAAGTCTTATTAACAACCTGCAATATGCAGTGACACAAAATTTCTTGCCGAAAGTGAAGATGGCTTGAAGCACTTAGTGACAGAAATCAAAGACTACAGTGTTCTGTATGGATTACATCTCAACATAAAGAAAACAAAATGTGTACAACTAGATCAATAAGCAACATCATGATAAATAGAGCAAAGACTGAAGTTGCCAGGGATTTCATTTTACTTGGATCCACAATCAATGCCCATGGAAGCAGCAGTCAAGAAATCAACTGTCATATTGCACTGGACAAATCTACTTCAAGTGACCTCTTTCTAAAGCACAAAGGATGTCACTTTGAAGACTAAGGTGTACCTGACCCAAGCTATGGTATTTTCAATAGCTTCATATGCATGTGAAAACTGGACAGTGCATAAGGAAGACCAAAGAAGAACTGATGCATTTGCATTTTGGTATTGGGGAAGAATATGGAAAATACTATGGACTTCCAGAATAATGAGCAAATCTGTCTTAAAAGGAGTACAACCAGAATGCTCCTTGAGAGCAAGAATGGCCAGACTTCATTTCACCGGCTTTGGTCATGTTGTCAGAAGGGACAATTCTTTGGAGAAAACATCATACTTGGTAAAGTGGAGGATCACTGAAAAGGGCAAGACCCTCAAATGAGATAGATTGACATAGTGTCTGCAGCAATGGTCTCAAGCATAGCAAAGATTGTGAGGATGGCTCATGAACAGTGTTTCATTCTGTTGTAATAGGGTTGCTATGAGTCAGAACTGCCTCAGTGGCACCTAACAACAACAACAACATATTTGATAAGTTTACTTTGTATTTGTGTCTTACAAACTACATGTTGTATCGTTTGTGGGATTTAATTATTGAGTTTATTACCTGAAAATATCACATACTTGGTCCTTATTGATTGTCCATGTTGTTTAATTTTTTTTATTTTTGTTAATATTTTTCTCATGTAAAGATACAAGTATTTATTTAATGCTCTTGCCTTTCTATTTGGAGTACTCCCTTGAGTAATAGCTGCAGAGATGGTCTGGTAGTGGCAAATTCCTAGAGCTCTGTTTGTTTTGAAGTGTTTTGATTTCACCCTTGTCTTTGAATGACAACTAGGTAAATAATTCTTATTTGGAAATTGTTTTCTTTCAGTATTTTATATATGTTGCTCTATTGTCTTTTGGTCTCTACAGTTCCTGAGGAGAAATCCACACTGATTCTTATAAAAGTCCCTTGGTATGTAATATTGTGTTTTTCTCTTACTGCTTTCAGAATTCTCTCCTTGTCTTTGGATTTTAAGAATTTTATTAGGATATGTTGCAGAGTTGATCTTTTTGTATTTCTTTTAATTGGGGTTCATGTAGCTTTCTCCATTTGTAGGACTGGTTCTCTATTCAGATCTGGGAAATTCTGATTATCTCCAAAGTTGGTGCTATGACTATTGTTGACATGGTGCTCTGGCAGTTCAATAATTCTAATGTTAGATCTCTTACTTGAATCCTGTATTTCCCTTTTTTTCACATTTCTTTGTTCTTTTGTCTTGTCTCTCTTGAGACTTGATAAGTGCAGTTATTTTGTCCTCTAGTTCATTTATTCTATCTTGTCTCAATTGTTGAGTGCTTCTCTTGTCTTTTCTAATTTACTTGCTTTATTCTTCAGCTGCAGTAGTTCTCTCTCCCCCTCTCTCTTGTCTTTTACGTTTTCAGCTTCCTGGCTGAGTCCTCATTTTGTTCCATCACTTGTTTGCTGATCTCTGCTAGTTTGTTTTCTGTGTGCTTTTTGCTTTCTTTAAATATATTTAGCACCAAAGTCTTAAAATGATCAATATTTTGCATCATTCTGGCCTCCATGGGAGAAATTTCCTTTTCTTCATGTTTTGCTTTTGATTGGTCCTTCTTCTCTTGTGGTTTTGTGTTTTACTATTTTTTGTTGAACTTGGGGCATTTTGTTATTTTGCTTACTTATTTAACTTAAAATTTTGTATTCTGGCTTTTCTAGGACATTTTTCTGATTGTCACCTGGTGAAGCAGAGATCAAGCACCTGGCTGCCAATCAAAAGGCCACTTTGCCCCACAGGATTGCTACAAGTCAGAGCAGATCCAGCAGCAGTTGGCTTGGTAACTTCTCCTAACCAGAGGGAATTATTATCTACAGTTTCTTTCTAGTGCTGATTTAGTTCTGGATGTTTGATCTCTGAAATTCAATATGCATGCATGGTAAGGGGGGGTTTAGCTGGTCATAGACTCTGATGTAAGCAATGGTGCTGGACTTTCCTGAGATGAAGGTGGGAAGCTCTCTATGTCTTCTCTTCATGGGCACCCAGTCACAAGCTCTCCTACAGAGTCCCACTATGACAGGGAGCCATTGTCTTTATATCACTGTCTCTCAAAAGTATTCCTCTTGTCCTTCTGCCCCTGCAGTTCCTCCTGCTCCTAGTGTCATCTGTGCTGGGCCTCAGATAGATTCAACAGCATTCTCTTGCAGCATTGTGGTCTTCTTTTGGCCACAAATTCCCACAGCCATCTTTGTTCCTTAAAAAATTGGAGTACAGTTTCCTCAGATTAACTTCCTTTCTGCGTTCCATTTTTGGGATGCCGCTCGGCCCCGTTCCAAGATCACTGCACTGAGCCAGTGCTCATGATGTTAGTAGGTAGATGTGGTGAATTGCTTGATGTGGCCCTTCTAGCCATTGTCCTCCATTCTGTGGTGTATTGTAAATCCTATTATCCATGCCTGTTTGCAGTAGTGTGGTAGTTAAGGTCAGGTATCAACTTGGCTGGGCAGCTGGTAGTGGTCGTTCCCTATAATGACTAGCAATGTCTCTGTGATGGGATTTGCCTTGAGCTGCTGATTGTTAAAGCTATCCACTTAGGTTATTTCTGTTGGAGCAACACAGGTTGAATGTATCTTGAGTCCTGCCTTGCTGGAGGGTATAATTCAAATCACCACCCTTTGCTTCCTTGAGGGTATACCTACGAATCTTCTGGGAAGGTTCAACCTCCTCTTGATCCAGTTTTGTGTTTTGACTCATCCTCATCTCCTCATGTTCTCATCCTCATCCTCATGTCCCCTGAATTTGAGACAGTAGCCATCATCTGCTCTGCTGATCGAAGTCCATCAAACCCCAAGAATTGGGAGGATCCTCCAGACCTACTCACAGACCTGGGACTCGCCAGCCTGCCAGCCTCCACCACAATTACATGAGATGATCCCTTGGGTGTCTCTGAGTTCTGTGAGGCATTACAGCAAAATACAGAGCCCTAAGATGGGGGAAATTACTGGGAGGAAGAGGAGGAGTTAATGTCTGAAATGATGGAGTAGTACAGTAGTTTGGACATTTGGGACATCTTTAATCTCCGCCTCATGGGGACTGGCCTTGTGCTGATCTTTCTGAGAGATACTGTTCAAGCAGTAGGTTTTCCCAGCTTATATGCAATCCCTACTACTACTCTCCTCTGCTTCTGGACTCATCCTTATTCTCCAACACCTCTGCTGTCTGGAGTTCTCAGATCTCATGCTGTGCTTGTTTTATTCATTGTTCAGTGGGTTAGATGCTAGGGGAGTAAATGGGAGCATCCACTCACTTTACCAACTTGCTTTATTTTTAAATGGAGTTTGCCTTTGCCTGAGGAGGGCCTCTAGGTTGGGTATGGTTTGTTGTACAGAGTCCAAACCCTCTGTGTTTCCTGCTCACACAGGAAGTCTAGCCCTCGGTCTCTCCATGAGAAATGAGCTGTTGTCATTAGGGCCACAAGGAATGTTCTGTGCTTTCAGCTAGCTTCATTATGATATTCCCACAGGAGTACCAAATAAACCCCAAGTGTGCCTCATGAGCTTTCTGAGCTCAGGCCTGCTGGTGAGTAAGGGACCAATGGTGGCTAGCTGATGTCAAAAAGCCCTAAGGTTCTAATTTTCTTTCCTCAGAAATGCCCCTCTGAACCATCTGTGCAAATACTATTTGTAGGTAAAAGGATGGGTGTGGCCTTCAGCTCCAGAATACAAGCCTGATCATGGGCTGCTTCTCAGAATAGACTCATTGGGTGAAACCCATGACTCAAGCCCCATCCCAGAATCAAAATCTGTAGGGACCACACACAGTTGGGCTATCATGTGGCCACTCCCGTGTATAGATGGAATCAGCCAAAGAGCAAACAATTCCCAAAGTGGCAAATCTGAGAGCATACCATTAATGTATAAAGCTGATGTTCATTCGTCTCTGTTTTGTGCCTCTCATTATGCTAGATATAATATCTTTGATCTTTCCAACAGCTCTTTAAGATAGCTCAGAGTGGTTAATTTGCCCAAGGGCATCCTGAAATTGGGCAGCTGAGTTGTTGTTGTTGTTAGGTGCTTGCTTTGGCCAACAAAATATGGCAGAACTAACAGTGCCAGTTCTGGGCCTAACTCTTAAGAGGCATGGTGCTTCTGTTTTCCTGCACTCTGGGTAGCCACTTACAGTGCTGAAAATAAGCTCAAGCTCAACCACCAAAAGCACCAGACATGTGATGAAGCCTTCTGGGACCTTCCACCCAAGCCTAGCCACCAGCTGAACGTGGCCAAGTGAGTGATGCCAGCTCATGCCACATGGAACAAAAAACCACCCAGCCAAGTTCCTCAAAGCCTGATTCACAGATTGAGGAGAAAAAAATTCACTGTCATTGTTTGAAGCCACTAAGTTTGGGCTGGTTTGTTACATGTTGTTGTTGTTGTTAAGTGCCGTCGAGTCGTTTCTGACTCATAGCGACCCCATGCACAGCAGAACGAAACACTGCCCGATCCCGCGCCAGCCCCACAATCCCTGCTATACTTGAGCCCATCATC
>NW_006921711.1:5246096-5267452 GCF_000298275.1 Orycteropus afer afer | reverse complement strand
CCACCGCCTCTTGCCACAGATGTAGTCAATCTGATTCCTGTGTGTTCCATCTGGTGAAGTCCACGTGTACAGCCTCCGTTTGTGTTGTTGAAAAAGGTTTGTTACATAGCCATCAATAACTGAAATAATCAATAATATTACAGTTGTTACTCTTATTATTAGGTAGGCTCAACTCATCCAGATAAGTTCTCATTGAAGGTCTACTAAATTCAAGAAAGGTGTTTATTGAGACTTCCGGTAAGATGGAGGAATAGGCAGACAAGAGACACAGATCCTGTTCAACAAAGAAAAGAAACACCAAATAACAGAGATACAGAAGATAATCCTGGAGCTCTGAGCTTTGAAATGAACTATACAGAAGTGGATTAGGCACCAACTAGTAGACAAACAAAAACAGTGAGTACAGAAACAGTCGGAGCTGCAGACTGTCAACTACTCTGATGGGACCAACAGCCTGAATATTTCCAAGTGGTGTTGGGACATGAGAATTGACCTAGGGATCAGCCCTGGTCACCAAGGGCTTCAGGGATGACTGTGCTGGTGGCCTGTAACTAGGAAAGGAAACAGCAAGGAAGGAGACAGCCTGAGCTGTTGACTTTCCACTGTCTGGAGGGTGCAGCCATTTAGATTGTTTACATACGGCAGCCATTCTGGATATTTAAAGTGACCAAGGGCACAGCCATTTTGAATGTGTATAAGTGGCAGCCATTTTGCATATTTAAAGTGACTGAGGGTGCAGCCATTTTGAATGTTTACAAGCAGCAGCCATTTTGGATATTTAAAGTAACAGAGGGTGCAGCCATTTTCCATCTTTGTAAGTGGCAACCATTTTGGATTTTAAAGTGATAGCATCCTCATTCGGATTCCAGGGACCTAAGAATAGGCTCTGTTTGCCAAGGTTGGCAGGGATATACAAGAGGCTGAAAACAGGAAAGGAGGCAGATGATAAGTGTATAAGTGCTGTCAACTAGTGAATAGAGGAGCATGGTATCCTGCTTGTGTAGATAACAAACAAAACAAACACAAACACAAAGAAAATAAAAATCGTGGGCAAGTCACTCCAACATACAATCACCAATTAAATATATAAGCAAAAAAGTCACAATGCCTCGGAGACAACAGAACATCACAGTCCACACAAAGAAGCAAGATAAATCAGGAGAAACAAGGGACCAGGATACAGACCCAAAGCACATTCCTGAAGAAGAGGCAGCATTGGAACTTCCTGATAAGGAATTCAAAAGAATCATATTTAGGTATCTTCAACTAATTGAGAGACAGATCAAGGAAAACTCTAAAACTATTTTGAAAGACAAACAAGGAAAAAATGACAAAATAAATGAAAAATTAGAAATGATACAAACTCTACACACAGAAATCCAGAAGATTAATACCAAATTTTCAGAAATAGGTAAGATATTGAATGAGCAGAATTGAATCAATGGAAGACAGAATTGGTGAGATTGGAGGCAAATACCTGAACGCTTCTTTGGAAAAGCATCAATTAGAAAAAAGAGCAAAACAAAATGAAGAAAGCCTAAGGTTCATGTGAGATACCATCAAAAGGAATAACTTACGTGTCATTGGAATTCCAGAACAGGAAGAAACAAATAAAACTATAGAGAAAATTGTCGAAGATTTGTTGGAAGAGAATTTTCCTGGTATGACGAAAGATGAGAATATATCCATTCAGGAAGTCCAACGAACCCCAAACAGGATAGACCCCAAAAGAAAATCACCAAGACATATCATCATCAAACTCACCAAAACCAAAGACAAAGAAAGAATCCTAAAAACAGCACTGGAAAAACAAAAAGTTACCTACAAGGGGCAACCAATAAGACTAAAAGCTCAGATTTCTTGACAGAAACCATGCAGGCAAGACAATGGGATGGTATATATAAGACACTGAAGGAGAAAAATTTCCAACCAAGAATTATGTACCCAGCAAAACTGTCCCTCAAATATGATGGGGAAATTAGGACACTTCCAGATAAGCAGAAATTAAGAGAATTTGTTAAAACCAGACCAACCTTACAAGAGATGCTAAAGGGAGCCCTTTGGACAGAGAAGCAACAACAGCCAGCAACAACTGACCATTAACACACATGATGATATACCCAGAAACCAACCCAGTCATGGAAATATCCAGAGTAAAGAAGCTTACAAGATTGTAAACAGGGAACCAGAGACATCAATTGACAAATGAGGACAACTACCAACCAAAAAGAGGGAAAAAACTGTGTCATTACAGAAATTCTAGATGGTAGGGAAGTTAAGACAACTACAAGATAGAACAGACTGTTCTAAACTTGGGAAGAAAACTATAAATCACAGGGTAATCTCAAAGAAAAATGGTAAACCTTCACATCAAAAAAGAAGACCAGCATAAGTATTCAGCAAATACTGAAACAATAGCAATGAAGGAAGTGATAATACGATTCATAAACAAAATGAGCTCAGCATAGATAATTATATGGAACAAAGAAATCAACAGCACAAAAAAGCACATAACAAAAATGACAGCAACAAATTAATATTTGCCAATAATTACATATCTGGCAAGGGACTTATCTCTAAGATTTATAGTGGAAGAGTGGATGACCAAACTATGGTACATACACATAATGGAATGCTATGCAGCAGTAAAGAATAATGTACAGTCTGCAAAACACTGCATAATATGGATGAACTTGGAGGACATTATGCTGAGTGAAATAAATCAATCACAGAAGGACAAATATAGTATTAGTTCATTGTTGTGGAGGATCAAGGAAAGGTTTATATATGGAGGGAAACTTTCTTTATTGGTTGCCAGGGGTGGGAGGCAAGGGAGGGAACACTGCAAAAAAAAAAAAAAAAATGCATTGATTCATGTCACTTTAGTTTTGTGTATTTCACTGTACATAGATTATATTTCAATAAAATGCATTTTAAAAAAGGTGTTTTTATCTACTGTGGTACTAAAAGTCAAAGCAGATTTTAAAAAGAAAAAGTAGGCATACTAGGTAATCCCTCACCTCCAGGTGTTTATCATCTAGTTTGATTGGCAGTATCCTCATACTTATAACCACTGTACAAAGAACGATATGGTGCTCACCATAAGAGAGTAACAAAGTGTTATGAAGACAAAAGGAAGAGATTAAATTTAGGTTCTAAGAGGAAGCATTACCGATCAGATAGCTCTTTGCAAAGAAAGAGACATTTAGATGACTCTTAAAGTGCAATAGGAGAGAGAAGGATTTATTATTATTATTATTATTATTTTTAACAGAGATAGCCCTAAAAAGGACTCCAAAAGCCCAGGTCATATACCATGCTTGCTCCTCACATGCAGACTTTTCTTCACGTGGGGCAGCAGGAGAACCTCAGTCAGAGGCCTGCACAGGAGACCCAATTCTACCCTAGGACACCCCACCTGTTTTGTTATCCATTAAAGGATAGTTTCCACCAAAGATTACATAAACGTGAGTGTTTGGAACATATGTAACATACTTTGCAAGTCACCTTAGTGTAAGTGCTGAGGTTCTAAACTCTTTTAGTTCCTAGTCTTTGTTCTTGAGATGCCCCAAGACACCCTTTGTTTCACAGAAATATCCTAAAAGTCCAGAGTGTCATTTGCGTCTGCAGCACAACTTGTTCTAATTCCTCACAGTGGTGGCTGAGCCATCTGCCCAGACTTGGTGCTTCTTCTGGGCTCATAAACGTCAGATTTCAGGAAGCTTTGGCCAATACCTTCTGAGTCAGTGACTTGCTCTAAACAGAAATACATGCTTTCAGGCTGACAAAGTTTCAAGTTCAAAGTAGCACTCACACTAATGCCCCCTGAGCCGTCTGTGCAATTCCTACAATCCAGGCTCAGCTGTGTCCTCTCTTCTCACATCAAGTTGACCTGACTCTTCTGCCCTCTTGGAACTTCTCTGACAAGCTAGAAGATTCTGTGAAAACCACACTGTAGAAATAGGGATGGATATTTAAATGGACTTTTGTTAAATATTATTTTGGATAATAACAGGAGAAATAGATTATGTTGTTGTTGTTATGTGCCGTCGAGTCAGCCCTGACTCACAGAGACCCTTTCTTGGGTTGCCGAGGCAGTATCACTATGGAAGTAGATTGCCAACAATGGAATAAAAATTTTGATTTTGACTTGAAACGAATGAATCATTCACAAAAGGATTTTTACAAACAGACAAAAAAGAGTTTGCCCAATTTTGCCAACCCATTCTATATGAAACTCCATTTTATACACAAACTTTTTGAAGATAAGGCTGATTGCATACGGATCTTTTCTAAATCTCAGCACACTTAAGATAGTTGCTTGCTGACTGACCTGAAAGCCAACTATCTTCAATGGTAGATAGCTAAGCCATTCTCAGGCAGTGCTTCTTAAAGTGTGGACAAGGATCACTTTGCATTAAAAAATACAAATGCTTTAGGGGGCAGTGAGTTTGTGCTAATGGGGAGTAACAATTCAGAAAAGGAAGGTGAAAATGGTTGCACAACTTGAAGAATGTAATCAATGTCACTGAATTGTATATGGAGAAATTATTGGATTGATGCAGGTTCTACTATGTATATTTTCAGCAATAACAAAAAATAAAATCAACTATTTAAAAATAAATAAAAATAAAAATAAAAGCAAATTCCAGAGCCTTTCTGAAACTTTATACATGGGACTGAAGTTTACCATTTAACCAGCTCCCTGGTGCTCCCATGTACACTAGTGTTTAAGCACTCTGACATAAATGACCAAAACCAAAATCTCACTACCATCCAGTTGATTCTGACTCATAGAAACCCCCACTGGGTGTCCAAGGCTGTACATCTTTACAGAAACTGACTGCCTCATCTTTCTTCTGCAGAGTGGCTGGTCAGTTTGAACCACTGAACTTCTGGTTAACAGACAAATGCCTTAACCACTATACCACCAGAAAACCAACTAAGAGAGCAAGATCCAGGTCTGAGGGTGGTTAGAGGATGAGGATACGGACCTCCCACTTCAGTGGGACTTCCCCCCACCATGCACCACCATGTGTGAAGAAGATGAGGGAGTGATTGCTCCCTGACCCTTCTTCTGTTCCCTAAGTGATAATGTGATAATGTGCTGTCATTACTGTCAATGAATATAATAAGACTAAATCCATATCTAATGTCAGGTTCACCTTTTCTCCCCTCTAATCCTCCCAGAAGTGACTGAACTTTGTAATCCTATAAGTTGATTCCTGGCCATTACATCATAAGTGGGGGCCACCTGATACATATTTCTACATCTTTTCTCACTGATTACAATGAAAGTGGGACTCTATCCTCTAATTGGATGGTTCCAGTTCTATAAATGTAACACTGACCTTTCGAAACAGCACTGATGATAGCTACTTTATTTTCCATACTTTCCTGTTTCCAGTACATAATGCATTCTTGGCAAGGAGCTCTTTTCTCACAGCCGAACACTGGCAGGCCACAAATGTGAAAGTCCTGGCTGGGAAACACGCAATTTTACTGATATCCAAAAAGCATACACCTTGGAAGACAAACTTTACCCATGACTAATTAGAGTCATGATTAATGAGGAAATTATAGAAGATTAAAATGCTCCATTCCTTTTCTCTCAGCCTCCCTATTAGGAGTTTCTAGGGTTACAAGAAGGAGCCTTGGTGGCACATGGTTAAGCACTCAGTTGCTAATAGAAAGGTCAGTAATTTGAACTCACCAATGGCAAAAGATATGGCAGTCTGCTTCCACAAAGATTTATGGCCATGGAAACCCCATATGGGGCAGTTCTACTCTGTCCTATAGGGTTGCTATGAATCAGAATTGATTCTATGGCAATGAGTTTGGTTTTCATTTTCAGCAGGGTTACAAGACTTTTCATAAATCACAGCCAATCTGTTTCCCAGTATCAATACACCAGTTCTGCCTGAGTATTTTTCAGACCAGCAATAAAAACTCCTCAGTCATCCTTAAGATTTCTGGGTTAACTAGGTGCAACAAAAATACATGGTAAACTTTAACAAATCCTACGAGTGGTGGCAGGCATAGAGAAGGATCCAGAAAGCTGAGAATGAGGAGGTAGCTGACCATAATTGAGGACAAGTCCTACCAGCAAGCACATATCCATTTTCAGAGAAGGCTGGAGGCTTCCTTAAGCAAAAGCCAGGTACTGGAGCTAATTCCAGACATGAAGAGCCTCCCCATTTGAAATAGAAGTGGCTAGGAAGTGGAGAAGCACAGGAGTGGGCATGAAAGACCCAATCTTGGCTGTTCATGGATTCTGGGTCCTTGAGCAAGTCTGTTCACTGACTTGTGCCTGCTTCCTGTTCTGTCAAAGAAAAACATTCCACAACCCTGTCAATTGCATAGGTACTGTGAAAATAAAGTGAGGTGATGATGTACAAAGGACTCTAAATGTAGTTTAAAAGTTGCATGTGTGCCACATGTCAGGCATTGTGCAAAAGGCCATATATGTTATCAATGAATTTTCATGGCAGCCCCTTGAGGGAAGTATTATTATTTCTAATTTATGGAGGAGGAAACCAAGGTCTATAGGCATTCTTAATATTGCCAGAAATTAAAAAACAAAAAGACAAAATATTAGGTCTCTAAAGTAAATACTTCTTCAAAATGTTAGGCACCATTGAGTCAGCTCTGACTCATAGCAACCCTACGTACAACAGAACGAAACACTGCCCAGCCATCAGCCATCCTCACAACCCTTGCTATAATCATCTTGTTGAGGATCTTCCCCCTTTTCACTGATGCTCTTGCTTTGCTAAGCATATCTTTCTCCAGGGACTGGTCCCTGCTGACAACACTACCAAAGTGGGTAAGATGAAGTCTAGCCACTCTCGCTTCCAAGGATCATTCTGGCTGCACTTCCTCACGGACAGATTTGTTCGTTATTCTGGCAGTCTATGGTATTTTCAATATTCTTCCCCAGCACCATAATCTAAAGGTATCAATTCTTCTTTGGTCTTATTCATTGGCCAGCTTTCACATGGATATGAAGCAATTGAAAACACCATGGCTTGGGTCAGGCACACCTTAGTCTTCAAAGTGACATCTTTGTTTCTTAACACTTTAAAGAGGTCTTTTGCAGAAGATTTGCCCAATGCAATATGATGCCTGATTCCCTGACTGCTGCTTCCATTGGTGTTGGTTAAAATGAAATCCCTGACAACTTCAATCTTTTCTTCATTTATCATGATATTGCTTATTGGTCCAGTTGTGAGGATGTTTGTTTTCTTTATGTTGAAGTGCAATCCATAGTGCAGACTGTAGTCTTTAATCTTCATCAGTAAGTGCTTCAAGTCGTCTTCACTTTCAACAATCAAGGTTGTGTCATCTGCATATCACAGGTTGGTAATGAGTCTTTCTCCAGTCCTGATGCCATGTTCTTGTTTATATAGTATAGCTTTTGGATTATTTGCTCAGCACAGAAATTAAATAAATATGGTGAAAGAATGCAACACTTATGCACACCTTTCCTGATTTTAAAACATGCAATATCCCCATGTTCTGATCTAATGACAACCTCTTGGTCTATGTACAGGTTCTTCATGAGCACAGTGAAGTGTTCTAGAATTGCTATTATTTGCAATGTTATTCATAATTTGTTATGATCCACATAGTCAAAGCCTTTTGCATAGTCAATAAAGCACAGGTAAATGTATTTCTGGTATTCTTTGCTTTCAGCCAAGATCCATCCAATCAGCAATTATATACCTCATTCCACATCCACTTCTGAATCCAGCTTGAATTTCTAGCAGTTCTCTGTCAATATACTGCTGCAACTGTTTTTTAATTATCATTAGCAAAATTTTACTTGAGTGTAGTATTAATGATATTGTTCAATAATTTCCATATTCTGTTGGATCACCTTTTTTGGAATAGGCACAAATATCAATCTCTCTTCCAATCAGTTTCCCAGGTAGCTGGGCATAAATTTCTTGCCCTAAATGAGTAAGTGCCTTTAATACTGCATCTCTTTGTTGTAACATCTCAATGGGTAGGTAGTCCGTCAATTCCTGGAGGCTTGTTTTCTACCGATTCCCTCAGTGTGGCTTTGACTTCTTCCTTCAATACCACTGGTTCTTGATCACATGCTACCTCCTGAAATGTTGAACATCAACCAATTCTTTTTGGTACAGTGACTCTGTGTATTCATTCCATCTTCTTCTTGATGCTTCCTGAATCATTGCAGGAATACTGCAAGTTGAAGGTTGAATTTTTTCCTCAGTTCTTTCAGCTTGAGAAATGCCAAGTGTGTTCTTCTCTTTTGTTTTTCTAACTCCAGGTCTTTGCACACTTCATTATTATATTTTACTTTGTCTTCTCATGCCACCCTTTGAAATTTTCTATTCAGCTCTTTTATCATTTCTTCTATTTACTTCAGCTACTCTTTATTCAAGAGCAAATTTCAGAGTCCCTTCTGACATCCATTTTGGTCTTTTCTTCCTTTCCTGCCATTTTAATGACAATTTGCTTTTTCACCTGTGGTAATTAAGGTTATGTGTCAACTTGGCTTGGCTGAGTGGTTGGGCAGCTGGATGTAGTTATTTTCCATGATGAGACTGGTAATCAACTCCATGGTGGAATCTGCTGTGAGCAGTGGAGTAGCTGCCTTAGGGATGTGGTCTGCTTCCAGTATATGAGGAAAAGCTTTGAGAAAGTTCTGGGAACTTCTTGACACATTCGGATCCTTCATTTGGTCATCAGTGAGTGGCCTTCCAAGTTGTCTGCCAATCTTGGGACTGTTTCTGGCCCTGAATTAGTGGCCCGCCATGTTGCTTGATAATCTTGGAACTGTACCATTTTACCTTTTGACCTGGGATTTGTCAGCCTCAGCAGCCAGAAGCTGCCTGAATTAAGGGATGCCTCTAGCTCCAGTGGGAGCTCTGGTGGTGTAATACCTAAGGCATTTGACTACTAAGCAGAAGGCTGGCAGTTCAAACCCACCAGTCACTTTTCAGAAGAAATATTGGACAATCCCCTTCTGTAGTGATACTCTCTCAGAAACCCAACCAGGGGTCATTATGAGTTGAACTGACTCGATGACAGTGAGTTTGGTTTTGTTTGGTTTCCAGCTCCAGTGGGCCAGAAGCAAGCAGCAGAGCTGGTACCCAAGGTCAAAGGGCCTTCACCCCACCTCTAGAGCTGGCACTTTGAACTCAGACTTCTAGCCTCCAAAACCGTAGGAGAATAAATCCTTGTTTATCAAAGCCATCCACTTGTGGTATTTTCTGTTATAGGAGCACTAGATAGCCAAAACATCATGTATGTTCTTTATGTCATTGCACAGGTCATCTGGTTTTCAGTTATTGGTGTCAAATCTATTCTTCAGATGGTCTCTAAATTCAGGTGGGATATAATCCAGGTCATGTTTTGGCTCTTGTGGACTTGTTTCAATTTTTTTCAGCTTCAACTTGAGCTTGTATATGAGCAATTGATGGTCTAATCCACAGTCAGCTCCTGACCTTGTTTTGATTGAAGATATTGAGCTTCTCCATCGCCTCTTTCCACAAATGTAGTTGATCTGATTCCTGTGTTATTTCATCTGGTGAGGTCCACATGTATAGCCATGCTTTATGTTATTGGAAAAAAAGGTATTTGCAATGAGTAAATTGTTGGTCTTGCAAAATTTGACCATGTGATTTTGGCATCATTTCTTTCATCAATGCCATATCTTCCAACTACCAATGATTCTTCTTTGTTTCCAACTTTCATATTCCAAACACGAGTAATAATCAATACATCTTGATTGCATGTTTGGTCAATTTCAGACTGCAAAAGTTGGTAAAAATCTTCAATATCTTCATCTTTGACTTTAATGATTGGTGTGTAAATTTGAATAATAGTTGTATTACCTCATCTTCCTTGAAGGTGTATGGATATTATCCTATCACTGATAGCATTGTACTTCAGGATAGATCTTGAGACATTCTTTTTTGGTGATGAATGCGACAACAATCCTCTTCAGTTTGTTATTCCTGGCATAGACGACTATATGATTGTCTGATTCAAAATTTTCAATATCAGTTCATTTCAGCTCACTAATGACTAGGATACTGATCTTTATGCATTCCATTTCATTTTTAAAAACTTCCAGTTTTCCAAATTCATGCTTTGTACATTCCAGGTTCCGATTATTAATGGATGTTTCCAGCTATTCCCATTTTGAGTCATGCCCCAACAGCAAATGACCCAAATGTCCCAAAAGCTTTACTCCAGCCACGTCATTAAGGTCAACTCTACTTTGAGGAGGCAGCTCTTCCCCAGTTGTATTTGGAGTGCCCTTCAACCGGAAGGGCTCAGCTTCTGGCACTATTAGACAATGTTTCAGGGCTATTCATAAAGATTCAGACAGTGTTTCACAGCTATGCATAAGCTTTTCATGGCCAATTTTTCCAGAATTGGATGGCCCCATCTTTCTTCCCAGTCTGTCTCAGTATGTAAGCTCTGCTGAAACCTGTCTACCATGAGTGGCCCCTTGGTGTTCAAAATACCAGTGGCATAGCTGGCAGCCTCACAGCAACATGCAAGCCACCACAGTACAATTAATGGACAACCCCCACCCACCCCCCAAAAAAAAATCGACTTCCATTGAGTTGATTCTAACTCATAGTGACCCTCATTGGGTTTCTAAGGCAGTGAATCTTTACAGAACTAGACTGCCCTATCTTCCTTCCACGGAGTGGCTGGTAGATTTGAACTGCCAACCTCTGATTAGCAGTCATATGCCTTAATCACTGCACCACCAGAGCTCCTACGGAGAGAAAAGTGGTGTTCAAATTGAGATATTTCCAAGGAGATGCAAGAGGAGTTTGTCTAAGTTGGGGGTGGGGGAGAGGTAAGAAAGTCTGGATCCTCTCCTGTGCTAACTGCAATCAATTAGTATTGGCTGTCAGAGCAGCAAGCCTCCCCTACCCCAATCCTCCACCCCTAAAAAAACAAACAAACAAACAAAACCTATAGCAGTCAAGTTGATTCCAACTCATAGAGATCCCATGTGTTACAGAGTAGAAATGTTCCATAGGATTTTCTTGGCTGTAATCTTTATGGAAGATCACCCAGTCTTTCTTTTCAAGGTCACTGAGTAGGTTCAAACCACCAACCTTTAGGGTAGTAGCCAATTGCAGATAGCTTGAGCCACCCATGAACCAGCAGCAAGGCCTCCCAAACTAAATCTACTGCCACTGAGTTGATTCCAACTCATAGTGACCCTATAGGACTGAGTATAACTGCCTCATAGGGTTTTTCAAGGCTGTGAATCTTTACAGAAACAGACTGCCTCATCTTTCTCCTGTAGCTGATGGGTTTGATTCCATGACTTTTTGCTCAGCAGCTGAATACTTTAGCCCCAGAGCCACCAGAGCTCCTTATCTAGAGTAAGTGCTCAGTGAATATATCCTGTGGTGATGATGGTGGTGGAGGCTAGTAGGATTATACTCAGCAGGACTCATTTCTGGAATTAAAGGCAGCTGATTTAACTGCCCTGCTGCTGAGGAGCTCTGGTGGTACAATGGTTGAGGCACTCAGCTGCTAACCAAAAGTTCAGTGGTTTAAACCCACTGGCTGCTCTACAGGAGAAAGATGAGGCAGTCTGCTTTCATAAAGATTTACAGCCTTGGAAACCCTATAGAGAAGTTCTCTCTGTCCTAAAAGGGTTCCTATGAGTCAGAATCAATTCAATGGCAGTGGGTTTGGTTTTTGGTTTTACTCTAAGCAAGTGAGCTTTTCTTACCTGTCCATACCCACACATACACACAAGAAGGACACAGAGGGGTAGATAAGTTGGGTCTCATTTTGGATGCTTATCATTGATGGCAGTGTTTTTTTTTTATTTTTATTTTTTTAATCATCGGCTTAGGAGACCAGAGTTTCCTGTACACAAATCTAAACAGCTAGTCATGCTGGTATTTGCTGGGTGCCAAGTGAGAAGAGTAACTCACAAACTAAAATCTCCCAAAGAAAAACCCAAAGGAGTTTAGATAAACCCAAAGGAGTTTAGATAAACAGAAAGGTTCATGGAAGAGGTGAAAGAGGAGCAATGGAAGGTCTAGATAATCAGACATGCTGGGTGGGTCATCCTAGGCAAAGGGACAGGCAGGAAGGCAGGAATTCACATGGCAGAGTTTCCAGAAAGCAGGCAATAAAACTGAAGAGGGTAGGTTGAGATCAGATGAAGGAAGGAGGAGAGATTGAAATTTTATTTTATAGATTATGGATGGTGCCAAGGTCTCAGAATAGGGTGGCAAAATTGGACAAGCTCTTTTGGTCTATTTGTAAAACTCCTTTCATGAGTGATTCATTCATTTCAAAGGAAAATCAAAATGACTCTTCCACTATAATCTGTTTCTCCTGTTATTAACCAAAATCTTATTTATGGAAAATCTATTTAAATATTCATCCCTATTTTCATGGACAGATTGTGGTTTTTTAAAAAAAAAAAAAATGTTAAATAGCAAAGATGTCACTTTGAAGACTAAGGTGTGCCTGACCCAAGCTATGGTATTTTCAATTGCCTCATATGCATGCAAAAGCTGGACAATGAATAAGGAAGACTGAAGAAGAATTAAAGCATTTGAAGTATGGTGTTGTTGCTGTTAGGTGCCATCCACTCAGCTCCAAGTCAGAGTGGCGCTATGTACAAGAAAACAAAACACTGACCAGTCCTGTGCCAGCCTCACAAACAATCCTTGCTATCACTGAGCCCATCATTGCAGCCACTGTGTCAATCTATCCTTATGAGGGTCTCTTCCTTTATCACTGATCCTCCACTTTACCAAGTATGATATCTTTCTCCAGGGAATGGTCTCTTCTGACAACATGACCAAAGTAGGTCAGACAAAGTCTGGTCATTCTCACTTCCAAGGAGCATTCCAACTGCACTCCTTCCAGGAAAGATTTGTTCATTCTTCTGGCAGCCCACGGCATTTTCAGTATTCTTCACCAACACCATAATCCAAAGGCATCAAGTCTTCTTTGGTCTTCTTTATTCATTGTTCGGTTTTCAAATGCACATGAGGCAATTGAAAACACCATGGCTTAGGTTAGGTACACCTTAGTCTTCAAAGTGACATCTTTGCTCCTCAGCATTTTAAAGAGGTCTTTTGCAGCAGATTTGCCCAGTGCAATGCAACATCTGATTTCTTGACTGCTACTTCCATGGGTGTTGTTTTGGTTACCTAGTGCTGCTCTAACAGAAAATACCACAAATGGGTGACTTTAACAAACAGGAGTTTATTCTCATACAGTTTTGGAGGCTACAAGTCCAAGTTCAAAGTGCCAGGCTCTAGGGGATGGATGAAAGCCTCTTGACCTTGGGCTTTAGCTCAGCCTCTTGCTCCTGGCCCACTGAAGCTGGAGGCTTTCTTCACTCAAGCACATGCTGGCTGTTGAAGCTGACAAATCCACAGTCAACAGTTAAAAGGATATAGCCCCAATATTACCAAAGCACACGACAGGCCATTGATTCAGGTCCATTAAGAGTTCCAAGATCAGCAGACAGCATGGCAGGCTGCTGGATAACAATGACTTCATGCAGGATTCAAGTGTGCCAAAAGCTACAGACCATTTCTAATGCTTCTCCTTATACACTGGGAGCAGACCACATCCCGAAGGCAGTTACTCAGCGGCTTATGGAAGATTCCAACATGGAGTTGATTACCAATCTCATCATGGGGAATTACTACCACCAGTTGCCCAACCAGTCCAAACCAGGTCCATCCAAGTTGACACAGAACCTTAACTACCACAGGTATTGACTGTGGATCCAAGTGAAATGAAATATTTGACAACTTCAATCTTTTCTTTATCATGATGCTGTTTATTGATCCAGTTGTAAGGATTTTTGTTTTCTTTATATTGATGTGTATGTAATCCAGTCCTGTAATCCAGTCCTGCAGACTATAATATTTAATCTTCTTCGGTAAGTGCTACAAGTCATCTTCACTTTCAGCAAGCAAGGTTGTATCAATCTGCACATCGCAAGCTGTTGATGAATCTTCCTCCAATCCTGATGCCACATCTGTCTTCATATAGTCCAGCTTCTTGAATTGTTTACTCAGTATACAGACTGAATAAGTATGGTGAAAGGATACAACCCTGACATACATCCTTCCTAATTTTAAACCATGCAGTATCCCCTTGTTCTATTCAAATGGCAGCCTCTTTGTCTAAGTACAGTTTCTTCATGAGCACAATTAAGTATTCTGGAATTCCCATTCTTTGCAATTTATCCAGAATTTATTATGATCCACATAGTAAAATGCCTTTGCATAGTCAATAAAACACAAGTAAACATCTTTCTGGTATTCTTTGTTTTCAGTTACAATCCATCTGACATCAGCAATGATATCCCTCATTCCATGTCCTCTTCTAAATCCAGCTTGCATTTCTGGAAGTTTTCTGTTAATATACTGCTGGAACTCTTTTTGAATTATCTTCAGCAAAATTTTACTTGTGTATGATATTAATGATATTGTTCTATAATTTCCACTTTCTGTTGCATCACCTTTCATCAGAATGGGCATAAATATGGTTCTCTTCCAGTCAGTGGACCAGGTAGCTGTTTTCCAAATTACGTGGCATAGATAAGTAAGTGTTTCCAGTGCTGCAACCATTTGTTGAAACATCTCAGTGGGTATTCCATCAATTCCTGGAGCCTTGCTTTTTGCCAATTTCTTCAGTGCAGCTTGGACTTCTTCCTTCAATAAAATTGGTTCTTGATCATATGCCACCTCCTGAAATAGTTGAACATTGACCAATTCTTTTTTTGTACAGTGACTCTGTATTCTTTCCATCTTGTTTTGATGCTTCTTGAATCATTCAATATGCTTCCCATAAACCAACAACCAAACCAAACTCACTGCCATTGAGTCGATTTTGACTCATAGCAACCCCTCCTCTGGTTCCCGAGGCAGTATCTCTACGGAAGAAGATTGTTCAGTCTTCCTTCTGAGGAGTGGCTGGTGGGTTTGAACTGCCAACCTTCTGGTTAGCAGTCAAATGCCTTAGGCATTATGCCACCAGAGCTCCCATAGAATCCTTCAATATTTGCAAGTAAAGGCTTGAATTTTTTCTTCAGTCTTTCAGCTTGTGAAATGCCGGTGTGTTCTTCCCTTTTGGCTCTCTAACTCCGGGTTTTTGCACGTTTCATTATAATACATTACTTTGTATTCTCAAGCCACTCTTTGAAATCTGTTCAGCTCTTTTATTTCAGCATTTCTTCCATTCACTTTAGCTACTCTTCATTCAAGAGCAAGTTTTATAGTGTCTTCCAATATCCATTTTGGTCTTTACTTCCTTTCCTGTTTTTTTAATGACCATTTGCTTTCTTCATGTATGATGTTCTTGACATTATCCCCCAAATTGTCTGCTCTTCAGTCACTGGTTTTCAATGTATCAAACCTGTTCTGCAGACAGTCTCTAAATTCAGGTCAGATATGATCAAGTTCATATTTTGGCTCTTGTGGACTTATTTTAATTTTCTTCAGCTTCAACTTGAACTTGTATCTGAGCAGTTGATGGTCTATTCTAAAGTCAGCTCCTGACCTTGTTTTGGCTGAAGATATTTAACTTCTACATTGTCTCTTGCCACAGATGTAGTTGATCTGATTCCAGTGCATTTCATCTGGCAAGGTCCACATGCATAGCCACACTTCATTTGTTGAAAAAAGGTATTTAGAAGCAATAATTCATTGGTCTTGCAAAACTCCATCACACGATCTCTGATGCCATTTTTAATCACCAATGCCATATTTTCCAGCTACCAATGGTTCTTCTTTGTTTCCAACGTTTGCATTCCAATCACCAATAATAACATTTTGATTGCATGTTTGGTCAATTTCAGACTGCAGAAATAGGTAAAAATCTTCAATTTCTTCATATTTGGCATTAGTGGCTAGTGTGTAAATTTGAATAACAATGGTATTAACTGGTCTTCCTTGTAGAGGTATGGATATTATCTTATCACTGACAGCACTGTACTTCAAGATAGAGCTTGAAATATTCTTTTTGATGATGACTGACTGGGACACCATTCCTTTTCAATTTGTCATAACTGGCATAGTGGATCATATTATTATCTCATTCACAATAGTCTAAACCAGCTTATGCCTAGGATATCAACCTTTATGCATTCTATTTCATCGTTGACAATTTCCAATTTTTCCAGATTCATACTTCATACATTTCATGTTCTGATTATTAATGGGCACTTGAAGCTGTTTCTTCCCATTTTGAGTTGTGTTACCTCAGCAAATGAACATTCCAAAAGCTTTACTCCCTCCAGGTCATTAAGGTCAACTCTACTTTGAAGAAGCAATTCTTCCCCAATTGTATTTTGAGTACCTTCCAACCTGAGAGGCTCATCTTCCAGCACTATATCAGACAATATTTCATAAAGTTTTCCAGTAATATATCAGATAGTGTTTCACTGCTATTCATAAGGTTTTCACTGGTCATTTTTTCAGAAATGGATGGCCCCATCCTTCTTCCCAGTCTGTGTTAGTCTGGAAGCTCTGTTGAAGCCTTTCCAGTATAGGTGACTCTGTAGGTATTTGAAATACTTGTGGCATAGCCCCCCACCTCATAGCAACATACAAGCCACCATAGTACAACAAACTGACAGACGAGTGGTGGAAGCATGGTGTTAGTGAAGAATACTGAATAGACTACAAACTGCCAGAAGAATGAACAAATCTGTCTTGGAAGAAGTAAAGCCAGAAGGTTCCTTAGAAGTGAGGATGGCGAGACTTCATTTCTTATACTTTTGTCATGTTTTAGGAGGGAGCATTCCATAGGGAAGGACATCATGCTTGGTTAAGTAGAAGGTCAGCAAAAAGGAGGAAGACCCTCAAAGAGATAGAAAGACATAGTGGCTGCAACAATAGGCAAAATGTAGCAGTGATTGTGAGGATGGTGCAGAATTGGGCAATATTTTGATCTGTTGTACATAGGGTCAGGCATTAACATGTTGCACCCCCATGTTGTGAAGACCACAGGGAGCTGTCCCCTCAGTCACCCTATTCAAGCCACTCAATAGTTTTGCAAGTAAAGATTTTTCATCACTCCCTGATTGTAAGTAGCTTTACTTTCTAATGGGTTTACAAAATCTTCTACTCATGTTTTGTGGGTGGATTTTCCTTCTTTACATCAAATGAGGACATTTACAAGAAAGTATAGTGTGGGAAACATTTACTCAAATGCAAAGCTTGGGAAGGGGATCATTACTCACAGAGCCTTCTATTAAAAGGACCCCAACAAATCTCCCTAAACATCATTTCCTCCACTTACATTAGGGGGAGAAAAAAAAAAGAGCTGGAGGAGTTTGATATTTTCTTACAGTTTCCTTTTTCCTGACTCTCCCTGCACAGGATGATGTAGTTGTTTACTTTAAGGCTCAGGAGTCAGCCAGCATTGTATGAAAAGCTTTCCCACAAAAAACCCATAAGACAAACCCTTTTCCATGATGTTTAAGCAATTAGCAATACATGATTAGGCTTGCTCATGCTCTCATTTTAGGACCTGCTCCATCCTCCTATCTAAGAGCCAATTATCCTGAGTTTGGGGGCACAAAGAGACCTTTTCATTTCATGGGTGGGAGGTGTGGAGGGCAGGGAATGAAGTCTTCATCATTCCTATCTTCACATCACTTTTGTGGCTCCATCTGCCATCGAACACTGTGTGAAATGAAATCTGAACCTCAACATCTTCATCTGTAAAATGGGGTTAACAGAACTACCAGAAGTGTGGTAAAGATTAAATCATGCATATTATGTAAGACAGTGCAGTAGAATGATGAGCAGAAGAACAACGGAGTGGAGGCTGCTTCATTTCAAATCCCAGTTCAAGTACTTTATTAGCTGTGTGATGTTAGGGAAGTAATTTACCCTCTCTGTCTCAGCATACCTACCGCATAGGGCTGTTGTGAGGATAAAATTAATCAACATTATGTACAGAGCTTTAAAAAGACTAAAAATGTTGGTTGCTATTATTTTTGGCTCGTAGAGAACATTCTATAAATGTTAGCTGCTAGTGATGGCACCGAGAGCAGCTATTTTCAACTGGTGCCAGGAATGGGGGAGGGGGACACAGTAGGGGCCTGCTCCACAGACACTATGCTAGAATTTTGAAAAAACAAGTACATATATAGCTTAAAAGCATCTTAAATTCATAATTTTATAGACGGAAAAATGGAAAGGTGCCTATGGCTTTCTTCACACAAGTTGCCAAAATAAATGTTTTTTGGTTGTTTTTTTTTTTAGCTATAAAAACATCTTCTTGGCACAGTTCAGGAAAAAAAAAAAAAAGGCTGAGAAACACCAAAGTTGTAGAAACCAAAAGGATTTCTTCCCTAACCAGAGTTTCATACTAAAAGAGTGAGGCTAGGCTGGGTTATTCCCTACAAGTTCTCACACCATGAGATGGAGGCCCTGCGTAGGCCAGAGGTGGGCTGGTGTTTCTGTTGGATAACCCCTAGTCTTCATATCATCTTGGCGTTGGTCTGTTGTTGTTGTGTGCCATTGAGTCAATTCAACTCATAGCAACCCAATGTGACAGAGCACAACTGCCCCCACAGGTTTCCTAGGCTTTAATCTTTACAAGGACAGATTGCCAGGTCTTTTCTCCTGCAGAACTGCTGGGTAGGTTTGAATGCCTACTTTGGGTTAATAGTTAAACACTTAACCATTGCTCCACCAGTGCTCCTGGCCTCAGTCTAGTGAAGGGTATAGGGATTATGCCTGATTCTTCCAACTTAACAGACCATGTGACCAGTTGCCACACTTCCTGTCCCTGAGACAGAACTCACTGCCAAAGACAACAGGAAAATCAAGACTTTTGTGGCAGAATAACGATATGTAGACATTGTCCTCAGGCTTCGTTTCTACTAAAGTTGGAATCATTTTGGAGAGCATATCATTGTTTAAAATATCAACATCTAGGATAGTTTGAATATGTTCATGTTGAATACTTATTCTCCTCCTTTTTAATTATAAAATATACCTACAGAAGAATATATGAAAGAAACTCATATATTTTAAAGAACATTCAAATAAACTTCCTTTCAGCCCTAACCCACTCTGACAAATAGAATAGTATTGCCATCCTCAGGAGAATCTTTCAATCTGATTGTACCCCCATCCTCATGCCCCCCTAGGGGGTAGTCACCATTGGGGCTTTTCTGGTGGTCACTGCCTTGTTATTCTTTACAGTTTCATCAAATATGTATTTATCTCTAAACAATATATTGTTTGGGGTGGCTTGTTTTGAGAATTTATATAAATGGAACATATGATAAGTATCCTTTTGGGATTTGCTTTTTTTATTCAACCATTCATCCATGTATCCTCCTGCTTAAGCACTAGCTCTTAGGCCTCAGGTGCTGGTTCTTCTGCAGCCTCATTCTTTCTTTTTAAAAAGCCTCCCTCAACAAGCAGCCACCAAACACATGAAAAGATGCTCATAATCATTAGCTATCGGAGAAACACAGATTAAAATTACAATGAGATAGCATCTCATCACTGCAAACATGGCACTGATCCAAAAAAAAAAAAAAAAAACCACAGAAAACAACAAATGTTGGCGAGGTTGTGGGGAGACTGGAACCCTTATCCACTGTGATGGGATTGTAAAATGTCACAACCACTATGGAAAAGAGTATGGCACTTCCTCAAAAAGCTAGAAATAGAAATACTTTATGATCAAAAATCCCACTTTTAGGGTATATACCCTAGAGATCTAATAGCAGTGACACAAATAGACTTATGCAAGCCTATGTTATGCATGCCTATGTTCATTACGGGAGTTCTGGTAGCATAGTGCCTAAGGCACTTGATTGCTAACCAGAAGGCTGGTGGTTCAAACCCACAAGCTACTCCTCGGAAGGAAGATGGGGCAATCTACTCCCGTAGTGATACTGCCTTGGAAACCCAAGGAGGGGTCGCTATGAGTCGGGTCCGACTCGACGGCACATAACAACAACAACAACGTTCATTACAGCATTGTTCACAATACCAAAAGACGGAAACAACTTAAGTACCTATCAACAGATGAATGAATCAACAAATTGTGGTATATACATACAATGGAATACCACCCAGCTATAAAGAATAATGAGAGGAGTTGGGCAAGATGGTGGACTAGGCAGAAAGACTGCACAGACCCTCCTCAACAAAGAAAAGGGAAACCAAATAAGATAGACACAGAAGATAATCCTGGACCCCTGAACCTAGAAGGGAAGGATATAGAAGTGGACTAAACCCCAAGTAGCAGAAGAATTTGCATGAAAATACCAAAAAAGGAAACATAAGGAGCTGAGGTCTGGCAGCGATCCTGACGGCACAGACAGCTTGGAGATTCCCGAGTGGTGGTAGGACCTAAGAATTAACCTAAAAATCAACCCTGCTAGATGGGGACTGCATGGAGGATTGTGCACGGTGGCTGGAGAATAAAAGGAGAAGGTGAAGAGAAAGGCGGGCTGAGCTGTGGACTTTTGCCAGTCTGGAGGACGCCGCCATTTTGAAGGTTTAAAAATGGCTTGACTATTTTGGATATTTAAAGAGTCAGCGCTCTCACAGATTCCTAGGGCTTAAGAACACATTCTGCTTGCCAGCAAACCCAAGGTCTCTCCAGACCCGCAAGACCGAGAAGGTATGACATTCTTCTCGTTACTCTTATACCCCACACCCGCTTGGTAAACGGAGGTGCGGCCATCCCTCACTACCACCTACCTTCTGGGCCCACGGGAACTCCATCACAGTCTATGTACTCAGACAGAGCCTGGGTGCCCTGCCCTGTCCTGCACTGATTCTTTTTTTTTTATTTTCTCTTTTTTTTTAATTTTTATTTTTTTGTTTTTCGCGTTCTTTTTTCTGGGGATGAGTTTGCTTGTATTTGTCTGTTTTGAAACAACTAATATTATTAATAAGTTTGTCCTTTTTATTATTATTCTTAATCTTCCCCTCCCAGGTCCTAGTTTTCAGCATTTTTTAATTTTCCCTGTTCCTGATTGAAATTTTTTTTTCTTTAATTTAATATTTTTTTTCACCCTTTTTCCTCATGGTTAACCCCGTTCCTTGTTTTTCTTTTTGCATTTTTCCCATTTTTTTCCCCTTCATTACTCTCCTGCTCTTATTTTTTTTCTCTTAATGCCATATCCACAGATATTGCAGATTTTCTTGTTTTTTCTTCTTCTTTTTCTCTTTTTGGCTACTGTTCCTGTGTGATTACATGGTGTGTTTTTTGTCCCCATGCCTTTAGTTTTTTGATGGCTATTCAATTGCAATTTGTGTCTAACTCAGTGGGAGACAACAACAGTCCCCATAAGACACAACTACACCCACACCTCCTGC
>NW_006921711.1:5234873-5244728 GCF_000298275.1 Orycteropus afer afer | reverse complement strand
GATTTGGGTGAAGAGAAGGGCAATGTACCAAATGTGAGTGACCAATATGGCAGTATTGAGGATGAGAAAGACATAGACAGGTACGTGGGAGGTACAGACAACAAATATGAACCCTTTTGCACATACAGTGCTGCATTGTCAGTGAAGGCAAACATGCCTATATGGGTGGATAGATGGGTGGACAGGCTAAACAATTAGGTATGTCTATGAAATGGAGAGTGTATCCAAGAACATATATAGGGTTGGTAGACAATGGTCCTATAAGTTTACGTGAATGATCAGAATTCCCAGGTATATAGTAGAGCTGACAAGGGGCAAGGTTGTGGTCACTGCTTAGTCACAGCCAGCTACGTGAACCTGTGGGATTGGGACCATAGTTGCAGCGGACATCAAGTTCTATTGGCATAACATACTACACAAAACATTGTTCCACCTCTTACTTTGGCGAGTAGCAACTGGGATCTTAAAAGCTAGCAAGCTGCCATCTAGATGCAACGATGGGTCTCTCCTCGTCCAGAGCAAAGAAGAATGAAGAAAACCAAAATTCATAAAAACAATTAGTCCTAGCAACTGGTACACCATCTGATCTGCAGCCTATACAACTATGAGACCAGAAGAACTAGAAGGTGCCTGGCTACCACTGTCATCCACTTGGAAGGGGATCTATGTAGGAGACCCTTGATAGAGAGGGAGAACAATGTGGAACAAAACTCAAAATCATTTGGAGGGAAAAAAAAAAAAGAAGGTGAGGACCAGGTTTTCTGGTCCAATAGAGCCTGGTGGAACCACTGAGACTATGGCCCCTAGCTGCCCTTCAGGTCTGGAATTGAACCCACACCTGTGGTTTCCAGTGAAACAAAGACAGGCATATGAGTTGAAAATTTACCTCAAGTAGATACTCTCCTTGGATAGAACAATCATGGGAGAAAGAAGGGCTGCTTATGCACAGGGAGACAGCTCAGGGGGCAGGAGTCCATGGAGGGATGGACACAGGGAAGCGGTAACTATGGGGAGGAAGTGGGAGGGGAGCTGTTGCATTGTGGTAAACTGTGGTCAATGTCATGAGACAAAGTATATATGAACTTCTGTATGGAGAGTGAATTTGCTCTATAAATCTTCACCCAAATCACAATTAAAAAAAAAAAAAAAAAGAATAATGATACGTTCTCAAAACATCTTATAACCTGGATGAATCTGGAGGACATTACACTGAGTAAAATAAGTCAATCACAAAAAAGACAAATATTGTATGATCTCATTTTTCTGAAAAGACAAGAATAGGTATACATACAGAAAGCAATATTCTTTGATGGTTACACAGGATGTCATCATTTACCTTAGTCCAGTTGTTCAGAGTTTACTCACATTTGGTATTGCCTTTCCTATCACCAAAAATAACAAATGTCTACTATCTAGAAAGTGAACCCCCACCCACCCACCCCATACAGGGTTTGCTCTTTTCCTTGCAGTGATGTGTGACCCGCACAGGGCCATTGACCTAGAGGGGTTCTCACCACTGCACTCATGAAAGATATTTGTGACCCAAGGTTATTATGCTGTGACAAAGTCCTTCAAATATAAGAAAACAGTGTCCCTGGGGGAGCATCACAAAGCTTTTACCTAGTATTCTCTGAGTTGTAGGAGTCTGCCTACTACTCCAGCCCTCTCATATTTTTTGTTTCTCTGACCTTTTGCAATACTCAATTTCTGCACCATTCGTTTTTGCACAGATTCATAGCCTATTCTGTGGTTCATCTGTATTAGTCTTACCTCCCTAGTGAGACTAGAAGTTCTTAGGGCAAGGATTGTGTCTTTTTCTACCCCTAGAATTCCTGGTTCTAAATAATAATACTGATTGTCTACAACCAATTATTGGAGAAGAGCATTACATTTGGTAAACAGAGGTCAGTGAAAATGAGGGAAACCCCTCAATGAAATGGAGTGACACAGCACAAGACTCAAACACACCAACAGTCAAAAAGATGGTACAGGACTGGGCAACATTTCATTCTGTTATACATAACGTCACCATAAGTCTGAGCCAAGGCCACAGCAACCAATAGCAACAACAATGCATATTAAACCAGAACACATCCTCCTGGCTGATGGCACATGTTCCAGATGTCTCACTGCTTCTCTCTTGCTGCAGTTTTTCATGCTTCAAGTTTCAGTTACTCTGCCTAACACCTTTACACCTCAGTCACTCTGTCCGCTAATCCAAATGGATCTTGCTAAACAGAGTGTTCTATTGTAAACATTTTTAAAAAGGAATTGGCTTTTGTAAGTTGAACAATCACACTTAAATTTATTTGTTTTCTGAAGGTCATATTTTATTTTCCAGATTGCTTCCAGTGGAGCTTACTTAGACTTCTTTGTGAAGTTCACCTTCAAGTTATGGATATGAAAAAATACTTCCCATATAACTACAAAGTCCTCCAAAAGAAAACTCCTCATGAATTAAACGGTGGCAATGTTTCAACATTATTGTCACTGTGTTTCATTTGGTTGTGTTTGTGTGTTTTTACTGTTAATACTGGTGAATCCAGAAAGTTTTCATAAATTAGACCTTTCTGGAGGGTGCATTTTTTAAATAGGAGTACATGGGTTGTATAAGCGCTAGATGAAACATTGAGAACAAAGACATCATTTTCCACAATGACTCCATTCCTCTGACCCTTTTTGGATTGTTCTTCCCATGCTCCTTTTGGAGGACAAGGGAAGGCTACAAGCCCCATCACCACCCCTCTGTCTGTCAGGGCTCAAATCAGTCTTAGACCAGCAGGCGCATCGCTAAGAGCTACAGCCAGGTAATGAGCTTAGTTCCCTAGCAACCTGCACACAAGTGTTCCTGATAAAATGGATTACATACTGCTGATGAATCCCAAGTGAATATCATATTGACCGAACAAAGGAGTTAAATTGTTCCTCTTGTCACAAACGAGGGCATTCTGAGAGAATTCTTTTTGCCTGTGGTCCCTCCTAACATTTTCCCTAGAACGTCACGGTAAAAACAAAATGCCCTGATGGAGTCAAATGTAGATGTTTCAACCCCCTATTTCCTCTACAAAAAAAAAATGTTCTCATAACAGGAGGCAAATGGTCTATTTTTCCTTCTGTTACTTTCCCAATACAACTGACTACCCAAGATGCCACTGTAAAGAGTTATTCCAGGGTGTCTAGGCCAATAGACATAAGTAATCTGGTTACCTCCACTGTCAATCTGTGACTTGCCATCTTATTTACACCTTTATCTCTTGTGAGTTTGGTTTGCGTTTCATCAATCCTCAGGAACCTAATGTCCCCTGGGCATTCAGAAAAAATGCAGTTCTAGAAGCAGAGAAATTGGGTTTGAATCCAGGTTTTGACACTTCCAGCTAAGTGACTTCTCTTTGGGATAACAGTCCTATCTCACAGGGTTGACATGAAGATTAAAGAGGTTGATGTATGTAAAATGCTTGAAATTCAACCAAGCATATGATAAGTACTATATAAATTTTAGGAGCCTCTGGCTGGTACAGAGTTAAGTGCTCAGCCGTTAACCAAAGGTTTGCTGGTTTGAACCCATTCATAGGTACCTCAGAAGAAAGACCTGGCAGTGTGCTTCTGAAAGTCACAGCCTTGAAAACCCTTTGGAGCAGTTCTACCCTGCACACTTGGGGTCACCATGAGTTGGAATCAACTTGATGGCAACTAGATTCTGGTTTATGTAAGTTTTTTCTATTATTGCTATTTTTGAGCTAAGGATAATCCTGAAATGGTGGTGACTAGCTCACCAGATGACCTTTCTCTCTCTCCTATCTCAAACCATACAGTAGCCTCCAAAGATATACCACCAAGGGGAATAATTTTGTCTAATATGTTCTTCACTGGAACCAGTAACCTCCTCCCCTCACACTGAGTAGCCAGCCGCAACATGAAACCCCCTCAGGAATTCACTGTCACCTTGTAGATGAACAACAGCATTCAGAGGATCCATGCAGAAGCCACTGTTATAGTGACTCATGCTAGATCTGGTTCAAGCTATGTGCTGGGCCATCAGAAGGACATGCAACCTGACTCCTGGAAACACAGAACTAAAGATGTATCTCTAGATGTGTCCCTCACATTAACCAAGCACAGTTTTAAATGTGTGAATAGATACTATATTTGAGAAACAGGAAAAATATAACAAGGCTGTCATCTTCTGGTTGGCAGAGGCTTCTTCTAGGAGAAAAGATGGCTCTCTACTCATCTCTTGCTTAATGTACTAGTGAGATGACAGGTTAAGGAGTTGGTCTATAGCTGTATTTACAGACAGGCCATATATACATACCAAAAAAAAAAAACTCATGGCTGTCGAGTCAATTCTGACTCATAGAGACCCCCTCTTGTGTTTCCAAGGTGGTATGTCTAAGGGAAGTAGATTGCCCAATCTTCCTTCCAAGGAGTGGCTGGTGGGTTTGAACCACTGACCTTAGCAGTCAAATGCCTTAGGCACTACATATACGTGTGTGTGTGTGTGTGTGTGTACCCACTCCCATCAAGTCATAGCTACTCAAACAGAGTTTCTGAAGCTATAAATCTTTATAAAAGTAGATTGCCTCATCTTCCTTCCATGGAGCAGCTGGTGGGTTTGAACCACTGACCTTCTGGTTAGCAGACAAATGCCTCACCCATTGCACCACCAGAGTTCCCTATATATACATATACATTATACATCTACATACATAATTGTGTGGGTGTATTTAGATAGAGAGAGAGATTTAGATTTAGATATATAATTAAGTCAGTGTTCCTAGTGGTCAAATTTACTAATGATGGCTTCTCAATTTTGTTTCATGAACAACTGGCCAATTTTTGAGAATAGACCATCATTAAAGACAAATAGAAAAATGGCAATACAATCAGTCCATTTTTGGGGGTCCATCTATAAAAACAATATTGAAACTGTTAACTAGGTAAGACAGAAGCAAAAATTTATTGTGCCTGCCATGTCCTAGAAACTACTGGGTTTTAATAAGACAACTAACTATAATACCTCCTGTGAGATCTTGTGATGTACAACCATGAGTCATTGAAAGTGTGTTTGAATTTGGAACCCTGATGTAGAATGAAATCCTTGTGAACATAAAGGCTTTGATCAAAGAAGGAGCATTTGTTGAATTGAGCTTTGAAAAAGGAACATGAAATGGAAGCACTGTTCCATGGGTTGTATAATTGCTTTTCTCTCACACATTAGTAGTGTAAGATAAGTCTGTAGTGGGTTCCATGGACAGTTCTCAATGAGTCACATTTTCACAGATCTTTAGATGCAGATTCTGAGGGGATCTTATAGGCCATGTAGTCCAAACTCCCCTCTCCTTGTTACCTCCCTTTATTATGAGTGAGGAAATCAATATCTGAGAAATGCCTGAGAAGAAATATCAGTGGCAGAAGTCAGAGCTAGAACTTTAATTTCTTAGCCCTTGGTGCCCTCTTTCCTATCCTGAGCACCCTACAAATCAATAGGGAACATTTAAACACAAATAGCCAATTGGATGTACTGATCACCTGGCAAGATATTCAAAGCCAAAGCATTAAGGGCCAGCCAAGTTATCTGAAGTATCTGAGACCACTGGTACAAAAAGTTCAGGTTATACAAGGAAAGTTCATCGCTGTATGCTAAGTAATCTCAATAGACTGGGTGGAAGCTGTTACTACAAAATGCCCCATGTGACTTTTCCTGTGGAAAACAACATCAGTCCACTATCAAAATTCAACTTGAATCTAAATATAGACACACTAAAAAAAGGTAAAACCTAAAATCCAATAGATGACATTGGAGGGAGACAGAAGGTCTGACATCAACCAATGAGGAAACTGGCTTTGTTTGGTGAAAAGGTTACATAACTTGAGCCTCTAGTTTTAGATTTCAAGACAAAACTTTTTCTTTACGTTGGATTATTATGTATTAGTTGAACTGTGGGCAGTTTAATGCCCTTAGATGTGTGTAGGTCACTTAACACAACTGGCAACAGTCCAAGCTCTTATCTCTAATTAGTGCAGGCTACATAACCGACATTTTCTAAAGTATTAAATGGAATACTAAGCTTTCTTCACATGCAGGCTGGCCTTTCCGGAAGCTGAAGGGAATTGACTTTATTAATTCTTCCTTCAGAAACTCTCCTCCACCATCTGGAATATTTTATTAAAATAGCCATTTCACTGGTATCTCTACTTTTGGTTTTCCCCTTTAATCCACACCACACACAGTTGCCAAGTTGTGCTTCCTACGTCATCACTCCCCATAATATCTTCAAGAAGTCCTCCTTCACTTCCAGAATAAATCTAAACTCCTTGCCTGGCATTGTAAGAATTCCACAACTTAGCCAGAATCTCCTTATAAAGTTGTCTTTCCCACAAGTTTCCAACATAAGCTTACTGTTTCAGCATGACAAGTCACTCTCCCTAAACTTTGGGTCAATTTTTGCAAATCTCCTCCCTCCTTGAAACTTGCCTTGCTCCTCATATTTTACCTAACAACTCCCCTGCATGACACATTCCACATCCAATCTGGTCCACAGTGGCCCCTTCTATCCCACAGGAGGCAAGGGGTGGGGATTGTGGGGTCTGAATCCTAGCTCTGTCACTTAACCATCAATGTGACCCTGGACAATTTGCTAGGCCTCCCCGAGCCTTAGTGTCTTCATCTGTTCAAAGAGATGACAATAATACCTACACCCCACAGGACTTGTGTAAGATTTATGAAATTAGCTCTTAACCACCTTGCACAAGGCTTGCCACATAATGACCATTTAAAAACCAGTTTTTGTCTAGTCAATTCCAACTCTTGGTGACCTCACTCATGCCAGAGTAGAACTGCAAGCCCTGGGCTTTTCAATGACTGACTTTTTAGAATTAGATCACCAAGCCTTTCTTCTGAAAGGCATCTCTGAGTAGATTCAAAC
Organism: Orycteropus afer afer; assembly: GCF_000298275.1. Lineage (NCBI taxonomy): Eukaryota > Metazoa > Chordata > Mammalia > Tubulidentata > Orycteropodidae > Orycteropus > Orycteropus afer. Next base: position 5,237,802 of record NW_006921711.1, on the reverse strand, counting down.
CACCAGTCTTTCAATTAGTGATCTACTTCTGAAAACTCAGCCATTGAAAACACTATGGAGCACAGCTCTCTTCTGACCCACACAGGTTCGCCAGGAGGCAGAATTGATTTGATAGCCACATAATAAAAATCGAAAACTAAACCCAGATTTTTGAAAAATGACCCCCCTTGTTTTTTAAGGATTTTTTCCATTCTGTGTTTTCCCCCAGGGCAGCAAGGAAAGATGTCTAAGGAGATTGTTCAGTTCACCCTCCTTTTCCTGCAGTGCACTTTGAGCACCAGCAAAGCCCTCCAGGATTTGTCTTCCCAGGCCTGGCAGGAAATGCCAAAGAGTCGGGGGTGGGGAAGATCATAGAGAGATGGAAATACTTAAAGAAGAAAAGTCATGGATGAAATTATTCATGACAGGTTTTGTGGGATTCAGCTGGATTTCCACCCATTGGTTTCCCAATGGGGATCATAAATACAAATACACAGTTAGAATCTAAAACGGCCAGAGAATTTTATTTCCTATAACTCTAAGACAACAACAATAACAGCAACCCAGTACCCAACTGTTCTCCTATACCTAGCAGCCAATGGATGAATGGGAACCAAGGAGAGGCAATTCCTGAAGTCACTCCTCCACTAAGCCCTGAGCTTGGCCAAGTTCACCACTTTTAGAGCACAGGGGTGGGCCCCAGACTACTGATGCTGGCTCACTGCCTTTGCATAACCAATCAGCAACTTCTCTTGTAGAAGCAGGAATTTCTCTCTTTATTTTCCATATATCTACCTTTCCTTGTTATAGTTAAGCCATTATCATTTCCTTGGAAGAGGCTAGCAGTTTGAAATTAATGGAAACGAGATTTGAGGATAAGTTCTAGGTTTTCCCAGCTACATCTTTGCCTTTATCCTCTTCCAAATATGACCCTTGTTTCAAGATCTAGTTCAGGTTCCTCTTCTTCCAGGAAATTTTCCTGACTGCCTTCTGCAGAGCTTCTAATGTGTCACCCATGTGACTCTATTAGAGTATCATTCTTTGCATGTCTATCTCTCCACTAGACAGTAATCCCTTAAGTTCACAGAGGGTATGATTTTAGTGTTGTAGCCCAGTATCTAGTATATAATAGATGCTTCTACAACATATGCTTCTCTGAATGAATTAGTTAATTAAAAATAATGATATTGTTGTTAGGTGCCATCGAGTCAGCTCTGATTCATAGTGACCCTGTGTACAACAGAATGAAAAACTGCCCAATCCTGGGCCATCCTCACAATCCTTGCTATATCCTTGAGCCCATCATTGCAGCCACTGTGTCAATCCATCTCGTTGAGGGTCTTCCCCTTTTTCGCTGACCGTCTACTTTACTAAGCATATCTTTCTTCAGAGAATGGTGCCTTCTCACAACATGACCAAAGTAAGTGAGATGAAATCTGGCCATTCTCACTTTCAAGGAGCATTCCAGCTGTAATTCTTCCAGGACAGATTTGTTCATTCTTCTGGTAGTCTGTGGTATTTTCAGTATTCTTCACCAACATCACAATTTAAAGGCATCAACTCTTCTTTGGTCTTTCTTATTCACTGTCCAGCTTTCACATGCATATGAGGCTATTGAAAATTCCATGGCTTGGATTAGGTACACCTTAGTCTTCAAAGTGGTATCTTTGCTTCTTAACACTTTATAGAGGTCTTTTACAGCAGATTTGCCCAGTGCAATATGACGTCTGATTTCCTGACTGCTGCTTCCTTGGGTGTTGACTGTGGATAAAAGTAAAATTAAATCCCTGACAACTTCAGTCTTTTCTCTGTTTATCACGATGTTGCTTATTGATCCAGTTTTGAGGATATTTATTTTCTTTATGTTGAGGAGTAATCCATACTGAAGACTGTGTAGTCTTTGATTTTCATCAGCAAGTGCTTCAAGTCATCTTCACTTTCAGCAAGCAAAGTTGGGTTATCCGCATATCACAGGTTGTTTGTTACTCTTCCTCCAATCCTGATGCTGCATTCTTTTTCATATAGTCTACCTTCTAGGATTATTTGCTCAGCATACAGACTGAATAAATATGGTGAAAGGATACAACCCTGATGTATACCCTTCCTGATTTTAAACCATGCAGTATCCCCTTGTTCTGTTCGAATGACACCTCTTGGTGTATATATAGGTTCTCATGAGCACAATTAAGTGTTCTGGAATTCCCATTCTTCACCATGTTATCCATTAATTTGCTATGATCCACATAGTCAAATGCCTTTGCATAGTCAATAAAACACAGATAAACATCTTTCTGGTATTCTTTGCTTTCAGCCAAGATCTATCTGACATCAGCAATGATATCCTTCATTCCAGGTCCTCTTCTGACTCTAGCTTGCATTTCTGGAAGTTCTCTGTCAATATACTGCTGCAACCATTTTTTAATTATCTTCAGCAAGATTTTATTTGCTTGTGATATTAATAATATTGTTGGATAATTTTCATGTTCTGTTGGATTATCTTTCTTTGAACCTGGCACAAATATCGATCTCTTCCAGTCAGTTGGCCAGGTAGCTGCCTTCCAAATTTCTTGGCATAAATGAGTAAGCACCTCCAGTGCTGCATCTGTTTGTTGAAATATCTCAATGGGTATTCTGTTAATTCTTGGAGCCTTGTTTTTCACCAATTCGTTTGGTTCAGCTTGGACTTCTTCCTTCACTACCATTGGTTCTCAATCATATGCTGCCTCCGGAAATAGTTAGATATCGACCAACTGTTTTTGGTACAGTGACTGTGTATTCCTTTCATCTTCTTTTGATGCTTCCTGCATCATTCAATATTTTTTCCCCATAGAATCTATTCTGGTTACCCACTCTGACAAGAATATACCACAAATGGGATGGTTGAACAAACAGGAGTTTATTCTCTTACATTTTGTTGTTGTTGTTGTTATGTGCCATTGAGTCAAAACCC
>NW_006921711.1:5232487-5233938 GCF_000298275.1 Orycteropus afer afer | reverse complement strand
CTCCTTTCCTGCTTTTTTAATGACCATCTGCTTTCTTCATATATGATGTTCTTGATGTCATTCCACAACTCATCTGCCCTTCAGTCATTGGTGTTCAATGCACCAAATCTGTTCTTCAGATGGTCTCTAAATTCAAGTGGGATGTAATCAAGGTCATATTTTGACTCCTGTGGACTTATTTCAATTCTCTTCAGCTTCAACTTATACTTGCATATGAACAACTGACGGTCTGTTCCACAATCAGCTCCTGGCTTTGTTTTGACTGATATGAACTTCTCCATTACCTCTTTCCACGGATGTAGTCTACCTGATTTCTTTGTATTCCATCTGGTGAGGTTCACATGTATAGCCACCGTTTATGTTGTTGAAAAAAGGTTTTTGCAATTAATTAGTCATTGGTTTTGCAAAATTGTGTCATGCAATCTCCAGTATCATTTCTGTCACCAAGGTCACATTTTCTAACTACTGATGATTTTTCTTTGTTTCCAGCTTTCATATTCTAATCACCAATAATTATTAATACATCTTGACTGCATTTTTCTTTAATTTCAGACTGCAGAAGTTGGTAAAATCTTCAATGTCTTTGTCTTTGGTTTTAGTGATACATAAATTTGAATAATAGTAGTACTAACTGGTCTTCCTGGTAGGCATGTGGATATTATCCTGTCAGTGACATTGTGGTACTTCAGGAGAGATTTGAAATGTTCTTTCTGATAATGAATGTGACACCATTCCTCTTAAAAATCATCATTCACAGCATAGATGACTGTCCCATTCAAAATGGCCAATAGCAGTCCATTTCAGCTCACTAATGGCTAGGATATCGATGTTTATGCATTCCATTTCATTGTTGACAACGTCCAATTTTCCTAGATTTATATTTCGTACATTCCATATTTTTATCATTAATGGATATTTACAGCTGTTTCTTCCCATTTTGAGTCGTGCTCCATCAGTAAGTGAAGGTTCCAAAAGCTTTACTCCACCCACATCATTAAGGTTGACTCTACTTTGAGGAGTCAGCTCTTCCCAAGTTGTATTTTGAATGCTTTCCAACTTGAGGGGCTCATCTTTCAGCACTATATCAGACAATCACAGCTATTCATAAAATTTTCCAGTAATTTTTCAGACAATGTTTCACTGCTATTCATAATGTTGTCAGGGGCCAGTTTTTTCAGAAGTGGATGGCCCCATCCTTCTTCCCAGTCTGTCTTTGTCTGGAGGCTCTACTGAAACCTGCCTACCATGGATGACCCTACTGGTATTTGAAATACTAGCGGCATAGCCTCCAGCCTCACAGAAACACTCAAGCCAGCACAGTATGGCAAACTGACAGACAATTAGTGGAAAAAATAACTATAGGCCATTGTTGTTGTTGTTGTTGTTGTTTGCCGTCGAGTCAGCCCTGACTTATAGCGACCCCTCCTTGGGTTTCTGAGGCAGTATCACTA
>NW_006921711.1:5231042-5232387 GCF_000298275.1 Orycteropus afer afer | reverse complement strand
GGGTTTGAACCGCCAGCCTTCTGGTGAGCGGTCAAGTGCCTTAGGCACGATAGGCCATACCTTATTATTTTATTTTTTTTTTATTTCACTTTTTACCAAGAAACTGTTGTATATATATATGAGAAAAGATTGAATACTGCTGACAGGAACTTAATGTTCTCCATTTAAAGGTCATCTGGCAATTTAAATAGAGAAATTCTAGTTTTTCACCCACAGCAACTGATAGTACAATTTCTATAATATCTTATGGCTATGCTGGTCTTTATCAGATTAATGCCTTTTTTAAAATAATTATTATTATGGCCAGGGTTATTAGTTGTAATGGAGAGGACCTGGCAGGAATAAGGCTATTCTATATTGGCCGGATCTGGAAGTCACTTATCTCATTTTTCTGTACTGTATGTTTTAGCAGTTAATTAAATACAGTTTTGTAGCTTTCCCTAGTTGGTTTAGATTACTCCATCATCCTAAAGAGCACACAGTGGAGTGGGAACTCAAGTCAAACACACTAGTTTGAATTTCATTGAAATTAAAGTTATTGGCCTAATTTACTGGCCTCTCTCCTCCTTCAACAACAACTGCTCTTTCTCACTAGCACTTAAAGGTTGAAACCACTTCATTTGCTTCTTTTTCATCTAGATCCTGGGGAGAATGGCCACAGCAATGAGCTATGGGTAGATAGGGTTTGTGCAGACCACACCATTGGTCACTATATCTGACACAATATCTACATCTTATTCCTTTCTAAGACCTGCCAGGCAGCCAGTATGCAGTGTGTGGCCTGCATGCAGCCTTGTGCAATCTATTAGGGAGCTCTCAAAAGAATGTTTCCATAGGGGTATTTCCTCCTACACACTGAAAAATAAAGACTTACCTAAAAATAATTAAACCCGACTTAACTTGCTCTGCATGTCATAATCAAACAAGAATGAAAGAAATCTTAGTAAGATTGCAATCATCAGGCCTTTGTGTTCCTTAATCATGTATTAGAGTCTTAGTAAAATCATGTTCATGGTAGCTCAGAGGAACCCTTCTTTCTCCCCAGGGGAAGTGAAACTACTGTAGGCTGAATTATGTCTGCTGAACCCAGCTCCTATTCCCACCTAAATCCTGTGCAAATCCTCCCCATCCTTCAAAGTCTGACATGAGTTCCTCCCTTTCACCAGACCAAGTACAACCCTCTTCAGTGTCTTCTTGATTTGGATGCCCCCACTCAGAACAAACTACAAAATGCTGTTTGCTGCTCTTTGTTTGCTTATCAAAATTGGTATAATCCCCCAACCCCGTGATAATCCCATGCCCAATATCTACCTCAAAGTCAAAAACTAATCACTATTATTTAAAA
>NW_006921711.1:5227793-5230918 GCF_000298275.1 Orycteropus afer afer | reverse complement strand
TCCTACTTCCGTAGTGATACTGCCTCGGAAACCCAAGGAGGGGTCGCTATGAGTCGGGGCCGACTCGACGGCACATAACAACAACAACAACAACATCTTTTATCATGGTAAATGTCATATTTTTAAACAATGTTGCATATTTATAAAATGATTATTCATAAGACTCCATTCATTAGTAAGCTAAGGTCCTTTAGTGAGGTTAAAATGAATCACGTTAGAAAAATTAGGTGACTATACATCTGTTGTGTAAAATTAGGTGTGCCATATTCTACTTAGTAGTGGTGGGATGGGAAAGGTAACACAAAGTTCCTCCTGTTAACCTGACATTGGCCTGATGTGGTGTAGTAAATTACATGGTATGGCTTTTCTCGCCCTAAGTATTTATAAACTATATGGTAGAATCTGCCATGAGAAACTGAATAGCTCCTGAGTGTTAAAGTTATCCACCTTGGGTATTTCTGTTGGGAGCAGCACAAAATAATCTTCTGGGAAGTTCTCTTTCTCTCAGGTGTGTAGAATTCTGATGTTGGGATTGGTTAGTTAGGCTATTCTGACAGGCTCAAAAGGAGCCCTCCTATAGGCAAAAGGAGTCTCTCTGACTGTTGAGAAAGCTATGCTGCTGAGAGAAACATGTTCCTGAGAGACATGCACTTGCTGAGAGAAAGATGTGAGAGGCACACACTGCTGAGACAAAGACACAAGAGATACGCACTACTGAGAGAGCGATGTGCTACTGAGACTGCCAGCTGCTGAGGGAGATGGCCGGCTGCAAGAGACTGAGTGCATTTCTGAACTTGAATTGTAGTCTGATGCTTCCCTAATAAACCCCATAATCTGTGACTTCTGTGTGGCCACTGCAGTGAATTATTGAACCCAGAAGAGAGGTGGTGGGTGCTGCGGGAGGAACGGGTGGTGGAAGGGCTGGAGGGAGGCAGCATGTCTGGCCTCACAGGAATAGGCTACTGATAGTGATTCTGTCTTCCTCTCATGGGGTTAGAAGAGGTCAGAGGATGTGGCCTCCCTGCCCCTTTGGCACCTGAGAAGAGAGTTAGTAAGTCTCTGAATTTCAGAGAAAAGTCCCTTCTCTTCCATCCTTACCCTCCAGTCACCTACATCCCAATCTCTATGTCAGTTTCATTATTGTTCTGCCCTAAAGGAAGTTCTTAATGTCAGTCAATAACATTTTGTGCCCCCAAAACCCTGCCACACATTGACAACCTTAGCCTCAATATTCTACAATCCACAGAGGAGAACATTGCTAACACTGAAGACTTTCATCACCACACCCTCACTCATTCACCAACAGGTGTAAGAAAGTTGACCCTCAACTGTTGCTTCCCAAGACCTACAACTCCCAGGGGATCTACAGAGGCCTCTACAACTCGACCTCCTGGACCTCTTGGCAATGTGTACTATGAAAGAATCTCATTGTGATTCCCTGCCCAAGAAACAGACAGTGAAGGAGATAGCAATTTTCTGGGTGTAGAGTAAGTGGGAGGGCTCCCCACACAGAGTACATTATGCTGGGCTAGGCACAGGAGAGTAGCAATGTGATATCAGAGCAAAGTCACTGGGTTGCGAGTCCTGATGCCAGGTTGGACTCCGTCAATATGGAGCACCTATAAGCAGAAGACTTCACTTCTTTGGGACTTAGTTTTCTGAATGATAAAAAAAAGAAAAAAAGAGAAGTAAAAGAGATGATTTAAAAAAAGTCTTCTAGAGTTCCGGTAAGATGGTGGAATAGGAAGAAAGACTGCACAGACCCTCTTCAACAAAGAAAAGGGGAACCAATTACCAAAGATACAGAAGATAATCCTGGTTCCCTGAGCCTTGAAAGGAAGAATATAGAAGTGGACTAAACTCCAACTAGCAGAAGAATTTGCATGAAAACACCAAAAAAGGAGATATACGGAGCTGCGGTCTGGCAGTGATTCTGATGGCACAGACAGCTTGGATATTCCCAAGTGGTGGTACCTAAGAATTAAACTAAAAATCAGCCCTGCTAGCCAGGCACTGCACAGAGGACTGCCCTGGTGGCTGGGGAATAAAATGGGAAACAGCAAAGAATAACACGACTGAGCTGTGGACTTCTGTCGCTCCAGAGGGCGCAGCCATTTTGAATGTTTACAAATGTTTTCGGATATTTAAAGCAACATCATTCTCCCAGATTCCAGGGACTTAACAACAGGTTCCATTTGCTGGGAACCACAAGGACATTCTGGACCCAGATGATTGGAAAGGTACGGCATTTCCCTTGTTACTCTTATACCCCACACCCTCTTGGTGAACGGAGGTGCAGCCATCCCACACTCCCACCCACTTTCTGGGCCAGCAGGAACTCCATCCCGGCCTGCAAGCTCAGATGGAGACTGGGTTGCCCTACCCCACCCTGCCCAAATTTTTCTTTATTTTTTTTGTTCCTTAGTTTTTTGGGTTTTGTCTGTTTTAAAAATACTACTATTATTATTACCTTTATACTTTTTACTATTATTCTTTATTTTTCCCATCCCAGGTTCTACTTTTCAGCTTTTCTTCTTTTCCCTGTCTCTGGTTGCAATTTTGTTTTTCTTTCTCATGGTTAACCCCATTCCTTATTTTTCTTTTTGAGTTTTCCCCAATTTTTTCTTCATTATTCTCCTTCTCTACCTTTTTTCTCTTATTGCTCTCTCCCCAGATATTGCAGTATTATTATTATTATTATTACTATTATTACTATTATTATTTTCCCTTTTATCTTTATTTGGTTACTATTCCTGTGTGATTACATGATGTATTTTTTATCCATGTGCTTTTACTTTTTTGGTGGTTTTTCAATTGTTATTTTTGTCTAACAGAGTGGAAGACAGCAACAGTCCCCATACAACACAACTATATCCACAAGTCCTGCAGCTTCACTTACAGAGTGATAGCCACCACTTCCTCCTCCAACAACAGGCCAAAGATAAACAACCATGAAGAAGAGCCTGAATCACCCTTGGCTGTTCTTCACAAACAGTTAACACAGATAAAAATACAACAATGCCACGATGACTCAGAGACAACAGACCATCACAGTCCACACAAAGAAGCAGGATAAAGTGGTAGAAACAAGGGAGCAGGATACAGACCCAGAACACATCCCTGAG
>NW_006921711.1:5224128-5227098 GCF_000298275.1 Orycteropus afer afer | reverse complement strand
TTTCAACCAAGAATTATATACCTGGCAAAATTGTCCCTCAAATATGATGGTGAAATTAGGAGATTTCCAGATAAGCAGAAACTAAGGGAATTTGTTAAAATAATACCAACCTTACAAGAGATACTAAATGGAGTTCTTTGAACAGAGAACCAAAAATAGCAAATAAAAACCAACTATTAATACACAAGATAACATAACCCAGAAGCCACCACTACGGATACATTCAAAGTAAAATAAGCTTACAAGACTCTAAACAGGGAACCAGAGATATCAATAGGCAAGTGAGGACAACTACAAACTAAAAACAGGGAAATACTGTGTAGTTACAGAACTTCTAAATGGTGAAGAAGTCAAGAGAGTTGCAAGATAGAATGGACTGTTCCAATCTCGGGGAGAAAATTATAAATCATAGGGTAATCTCAAAGAAAAATGGTAAGAGTTCAAAATGGAGTCATGCCAGTGAGCAGCACGCTTTATCTCTCTGGCATCTAAGGTCTCGGAAAACTAGCCACAACAGTTTGAATTAGGAATTTTGGTACTCTGAACAGCTCACTGAATCAGAGTGCATCAAACACAGAAGAGCAGAATTGGAGGAAAGGCACAGGGAGATAATTTAGGAAAGAGCTACTGGAGGAGGACGGATGGGCACCCAAGAGAGGCACTGGAAACTCTTCTGGAGTAGTCACTGTGTGGCAGGCTAGGGCGCCCGCCTGAGATCCCCGAGCCAAGAGGGAGGACGCCTTATAACAGCATACCAGCGACCACTCTAATATACCAGTGGGCAGTGGCAGAGACCTGCCTCCAACAGCTGATCTTGATGTTTTGGAGGTAATTTGGGTCTTCTGGGTGCTGGCGGCAGGCATGGACATCTCCACTGAGATTCAGAGAAGACCTTACTGTTGCAACAGGAAGGGTAGCTCCCTCCCCTCCCAGTGGGTCACAGAGTGGACTGGGAGACATAGTGCTTTTCTTTGTCATAGAGATTGGGACCACAGGTCACTAGCAGGTACTCCCCTGACCCTAACACAGCTGAAACTGCATGCTTCTTTGGTGCCGCAGCTGGGTGGTATCACATACAAACTCTAGAGCCAGCCATTAGTGGTCTGGTGGGATTACATCAGCACTGTGGGCGGACAGAACAGGGAGAGGGAAGAAACCACACTCCCGGGATTTTTGCCTTGAAGTTGTTCTTTGGTGCTGTGGGGATGCGGAGGTGGGATCTTTGAGTGTGCCTGAAATTGGTGGAAATTTGTGATGCTCTAACAATAAGAATCTTTCCTGAGGTTGCGCTGCAGTCTTGCAAATAAATATATCATCAAAAATAGCCTGTTCAAAGCCCTAGAAACTGACCCTAGCAACACCAAGCTCTCCAGCTTTCCTTCTTTGGTTCCCACCTTTTCCACCAATATCTTCACTCACTCAATAGAAGAAAACATATCCAGGCAATTACTATAAAACCTTCCGCTTCGAACTCTAAACCCTCTTTATGACAAACAGAAACACATATCCACACTATACACTGATTCCACCATCACAAAGAAAACAGCAGAGCGACCCAACACACTTGAATCAATAATAAAATAAAACACAGCAGCGTCACATTTTCAAAATATTAACCCATAAAACAAAGACAAAACAAATCAACACGTAACCAGCAACTAGTGACAACCTAAAGAGACAGCGCTCTACCATATTTCAGGGACTTAAGAAGAGGTTCTGCTTTCCAGTAACCCCAACAACTCTCCGGATGTGCACTGCATGACTGAAAAGGTCCTAGTCTACACCTTCTTTTTTTTTTTCTTTCTTTCATGGTTAACTCCATGCCTTGTTGGTTTTTTTGTTTTTGTTTTTGTTTTTGTTTTGTTTTGTTTTTGCTTTTATTTTCTTCTGTATTGTTGGTTTGTTTTGTTTGTTTTCTGTATTCATTACTCTCCTTCTCTACCTTTTTCCTCTCAGTGACCTATCTCCAGATACTGCAGACTTATCTGTTTTCTTCTTCTTTTCCCCTGTTTTTCTTTTTTCTTTTTTTGGGTTACTAGTCCTGTGTGATTTCAGGGTGTAATTTTTGTCCATGTGCTTATAGTTTTTTCGATGATTATTCAATTGTAATTTTCGCCTAACTGACTGGGAGACAGCAAAAGTCCTCATAAGATACAAGTACACTCACACCTCCTACAACTCCACTTACTGAGCAAGAGGAAGCACAACACCTCTTTCTGTACCAACAGGACAACAATAAAAAACCACCAAGAAGAGCCTGAATCACCCTTGGCTGCTCTTCACAAAAATTAACAGCGATCTTAATACAATACCATGATGCCTTGGAACAACAGACCATCACAGTACAAACAAAGAACCAAGATAAAATGGTAGAAACAAGAGAATAGGATACAGACTCAGAACACATCCTTGAGGAAGAAGCAGAATTGGAACTCTCTGATAAGGAATTCAAAAGAATTGTCTTTAGGTATCTTCAAAGGATTGAGAGATAGACCAAAGAAAACACAGACAAAACCCTAGAAGAATTTTGGAAGAAAATGTAAGAACAAAATGACAAAATAAATGAAAACGTAGAAATGATTCTAAATCTACAGATAGAAATCCAGAAGATTAATACTAAATTATTAGAAATAGATAACACATCGGAAGGGAAACAGGGTAGAATTGATGCAATGGGACATAGAATTAATGAGATTGAAGACAAATACCTAAATAATTTTTTGGAAAGGGATCAGTCAGAAAAAAATCAAAACAAAATGAAGAAAGCCTAAGGTTCATGTGGGATACCATCAAAAGAAATAATCTACGTGTCACAGGAATTCCAGAAGAGGAAGAGAAAAATAAAACCACTGAGAAAATCGCCCAAGATTTGCTGGAGGAGAACTTTCCTGGAATGATGAAAGAGGAGAACATATCCATTCAGGAAGTCCAATGAACCTCAAACAGGATAGACCACAAAAGAAAATCACC
>NW_006921711.1:5202881-5219216 GCF_000298275.1 Orycteropus afer afer | reverse complement strand
AACATCCCATGCTCATGGATAGGAAGATTGAACAATGTGAAAATGTCAATTCTATCCAAAGTAATCTATACATTCAATGCAATCCCTAATCCAGATCCCATCAACATTTTTAAGGATATGGAGAAACCAATCACTAGCTTTATATGGAAAGGAAAGAGACCTCAGAGAAGCAAAGAACTATTGAAGAAAAAGAACAAAGGAGGTCTTACACTGCCATATCTCAAAACTTACTATACAGCCAAAGTAGTCAAAGCTGCCTGGTATTGGTATAATGAGTGACACATAGACCAATGGAATAGAATTGAGAACCCAGAAATAGATCCGTCAACCTATGGTCAGCTGATCTTTGAAAAAGGGCCAAAATCCATTAAATGTGGAAGAGAATATCTGTTTAATAAATGGTGCTGGCAAAACTGGATATCCGCTTTCAGAAAATGAAACAAGATCTGTACTTCACACCATACACAAAAACTAATTACAGATGGATCAAAGACTTAAATGTGAAACCTAAAACTATAGAGTTCCTCAAGGAAAAATCAGGGGCAAATTTAGGAGCCCTGATATATGGCATAAATAGACTGTCAAGCAAACCCAAAATGCACAAACTGCAAAAGATCAACTAGATGATTGAGACCTTCTAAAAATTAAATTTTCATGTGCTTCCAAAGACTTCTTCAAAAGAGTCAAAAGAGAACCTACAGATTGGGAAAAAGTATTTAGTAATGACATATCTATCAAGGGACTTATCCCTAGAATTTATAGAAAACTCCAACACCTCAATAATAAAAAGACAAATAATCCAATTAAAAATGGGCAGAAAAAATGAATTGACACTTCACCAAGGATATTCAGGCGGCCAACAAGCATATGAAGAAATGTTCATGATCATTAGCTATTAGAGAGATGCAAATCAAAACAATAGTGACATACCATCTTGCTCCAGCACTAGTAACAAAATTCAACAAGACAAAATAACAAATGCTGGCAAGGATGTGGAGAGATTGGGACTCTCATACACTGCTGGTGGGACTGTAAAATGGTACAACCTCTGTGGAAAGCAGTGTGGCTATTCCTTAAAAAGTTGGAATTAGAAATGCCATTTGACCCAGGCATTCCATTACTAGGTTTATATCCTAAAGAAGTGAGCGCCATGACAAGAACAGACATATGCATACCAGTGTTCATCGCAGCATTATTTACAATAGCCAAAAGTTGGAAACAACCTAGGTGTCCATCAACTGAGGAATGGATAATCAAGCTATGGTACATACACACAATGGAATACTATGCAACCCTAAAGAATAATGTAGAATCTGCAAAATACTGCATAACGTGGATGAACCTGGAGGACATTATGCTGAGTGAAATGAGTCAATCACAAAACGAGAAATACTGTATTATTCCATTATTTTAAAAGTCAAAGAAAGGTTTATCTATGGAAGGAAATCTACTCTGTTGGTTACCAGGGGTGGGATGTGAGGGGAGGGAACACTGTTAGATAGGTTGAGATAAGTATTGATTTGGGTGAAGAGAAGGGCAATGTACCAAATGTGAGTGATCAACATGGTGGCACTGAGGAAGAGGAAGACATAGAGTGGTAGATGGGAGGTACAGACAGCAAAGATAAACCCTTTTGCACATACAGTACTGCATTGTAAGTGAAGACAAACATGGGTATATGGCTGGATAGATGGGTGAACTGTTAAGTATGTCTGTGAAGTGGGGAATGTACCCAAGACCATGTGTAGGGTTGGCAGACAATGGTCCTATAAGTGTATTTGTATCATCTGAATTCCCAGGTGTATAGTAGACCTGACAAGGAACAAGTTTGTAGTCACTTCTTGGTCACAGCTGGCTACCCAGAGGGACTGAAGTGTTGAACCTGTGGGCTTGGGAGCATAGTATAGTCACAGAGGGCCTCAAGCTCAACTGACATAACATTCTACACAAACACTGTTCCACCTCCTACTTTGATGAGTAGCGACTGGGATCTTAAAAGCTTGCAAGCAGCCATCTAGATACAGTGATGGATCTCTCCTCGTCCAGAGCAAAGAAGAATGAAGAAAACCAAAGATTCATGAAAACAATTAGTCCTAGTGACTGGTACATCATGTGATCTGCAGCCTATACGACTATGAGACCAGAAGAACTAGATGGTGCCTGGCTACCACTGTCAACCACTCGGAGGGAGATCTATGTAGGAGATCCTGGATAGAGAGGGAGATCAATGTGGAACAAAACTCAACGTCATTTGGGAAAAAAAAGGGGGGGACCAGGTTTGCAGGTTTGATGGAGCCTGGTGGAACCACTGAGACTATAGCCCCTGTCTGCCCTTCAGGTCTGGAATTGAACCACACCTGTGGCTTCCAGCCAAACAAAAGACAAGCATATGAGTTGAACATTTACCTGAGGGTAGATACACTCCTTGGAGAGAACAATCATGGGAGAGAGAAGGGCTGTTTATGCACAGGTAGACAGCTCAGGGGGCAGGAGGGCATGGAAGGATGGACACAGGGAAGAGGTAACTATCACAAGAAAGTGGGAGGGAAGCTGTTGCATTGTGGTAAATTGTAGTCAATGTCATGAGACAAAATGTATGTGAACTGCTGTATGGAAAGTGAATTTGCTCTGTAAATTTTCACCCAAATAACAATTTAAAAAAAAAAAAAATAGTCTTCCAACCCTCAGATTCTGAGCTCACAGTGAACACCTATCATGTGTAAGATCCTGAGATAAGCACTGTGGACAACAAAGATGTACAGTATACAAAAAAAAAAAAAAAACTACCCACTGCTCACTGCTGCCAAGTCGGATCTGACTCATAACGATCCTCCTTGGGTTTTCGAGGCCTTATCTCTACAGAATTAGATTACCCATGCTTTCTTCTGAGGAGTGGCTGGTGGATTTGAACCGCCAGACTTCTGGTTAGCAGTCAAACGCCTTAAAGCACTACACCATCATTTCTTACTAATCCAGAATTATGCTCCAGTGGAAAAAAGAAGAAAATTGACCTCATCATTGAGCCTCTATTGTCATGTTGGACTCTGCATATGAACATTAAAAACTAACCTTAAATACTGACATTATATAACATACATCAAAATAGTACAGCTTGAAGTCTTGATACTTGCTACAACATGGATGAACCTGGAAAACTGAATTTAATAGCAGACTTCCAGTAAGATGGAGGAATAGGCAGACAAACCACACAGACCCTCTTCCACAAAGAAAAGAAAAAACAATTGACAGAGATACAGAAGATTATCCTGGAGCCCTGAGCTCTGAAAGGAACTATACAGAAGTGGATTAGGCACCAACTAGTGGAAAAACCTGAATGAAAACAGTCAGTACAGAGACGGTCAGAGATGCAGACTGTCAGTTACTCCAGTGGGATCACCAGCCTGAATAGTTCCAAGTGGTGTTGGGACCTGAGAATTGACCTAAACAAGATCAGCCCTGGTCACCAAGGGCTGCAGGGATGACTACGCTGGTGGGTTATGACTAGGAAAGGAAATAGCAAGGTGGGAGACAATCTGAGCTGTTGACTTTCCACTGTCCGGAGGGCACAGCCACTTTGATTGTTTACAGGCGGCAATCATTTTTGATATTTAAAATGACCAAGGGTGCAGCTATTTTGAATGTTTACAAGTGGTGGCCATTTTGGATGTTTAAAGTGACCAAGGGCACAGCCATTTTGAATTTTTACAAGTGGCAACCATTTTGGATTTTAAAGTGATAGCATCCTCATTCGGATTCCAGGGACCTAAGAATAGGTTCTGTTTGCCAAGGTCAGCAGGGACATATGAGCGGCTGATAACAAGAAAGGAGATATGTGGTGAGTGTATAAGTGCTGCCCACTAGCAAATAGAGGAGCACAGCACAGTACCATGCTTGTATAGATAACATACAAACAAAACAAAGAAAATGAAAATCATGGACAAGTCACTCCAACATACAATCACCAATTAAATATAAACACAAAAATCTCACAATGCCTCAGAGACAACAGAGCATCACAGTCCACACAAAGAAGCAAAATAAAGAAGGAGAAACAAGGGACCAGGATGTGGACCAAAAACATATCCCTGAGGAAAAGGCAGCATTGGAACTCTCTGATAAGGAATTCAAAAGAATTTTATTTAGGTATCTTCAACAAATCGAGAGAAAGATCAAGGCAAACACAGAGAAAACTCTAGAACAATTTCGAATGACAATACAAGGACAAAATGACAAAATAAATGAAAAATTAGAAATGATACAAAATCTACACACAGAAATCCAGAAGATTAATACTTAATTTGCAGAAATAGATAAGACATTGAATGGGCAAAGGAGTAGAATTGAATCAATGGAAGACAGAATTAGCGAAATTGAAGGCAACTACCCGAACACTTCTTTGGAAAGGGATAAATCAGAAAAAAAGAGCAAACAAACTGAAGAAAGACTAAGGTTCATGTGAGATACCATCAAAAGGAATAACCTACATGTAACTGGAATTCCAGAACAGGAAGACACAAATAAAATCACAGAGAAAATTGTCGAATATCTGTTGGAAGAGAATTTTCCTGGTATGATGAAAGATGAGAATATATCCATTGAGGAAATCCAATGCACCCCAAACAGAATAGACCCCAAAAGAAAATCACCCAGACATATCATCATCAAACTTACTGAAACCAAAGACAAAGAAAGAATCATGAGAGCAGCATGGGAAAAACAAAAAGTTACCTACATGGGGCAACCAATAAGATTAAGTTTGATTTCTCAACAGAAACCATGCAAGCAAGAAGATAGTGGGATGGTATATATAAAACACTGAAGGAGAAAAATTTCCAACCAAGAATTATGTACCCAGCAAAATTGTCCCTCAAATATGATGGTGAAATTAGGACATTTCCAGATAAGCAGAAATTAAGGGACTTTGTTCAAACCAGACCAACCTTACAAGAGACCCTAAAGGGTGCCCTTTGGACAGAGAAGCAACAATAGCCAACAACAACTCACCATTAACACACATGATGACATAACCCAGAAATCAACCCAGCTGTGGAAATATCCAAAGTAAATAAGGCTATGAGATTGTAAACAGGGAACCAGAGATACCAATTGACAAATGAGGACAACTACAAACAAAAAAGAGGGAAAAGACTGTGTCATTACAGAACTTCTAGATGGTAGGGAAGTTGAGACAACTAAAAGATAGAACAGCCTGTTCTAAACATGGGAAGAAAACTATAAATCACAGGGTAACCTCAAAGAATGATAAATCTTCACATCAAAAAAGAGGACCCAGCATAAATATTCAGCAAATACTAAAACAATAGCAACGAAGGAAGTGATAACACGACTCATAAACAAAACAAGCTCAGCATAGAAAATTATATGGAACAAAGAAATCAACACCACAAAAAAGCACATATCAAAAATGACAGCAACAAATTCATATTTGCCAATAGTTACATATCTGGCAAGGGACTTATCTCTAAGATTTATAGTGGAAGAGTGGATGACCAAACTATGGTATATACACATAATGGAATGCTATGCAGTACTAAAGAATAATGTACAGTCTGCAAAGCACTGCATAATATGGATGAACATGGAGGACATTATGCTGAGTGAAATAAGTCAATCACAGGACAAATACAGTATTAGTTCATTGTTGTGGAGTGTCAAGGAAAGGTTTATATATGGAGGGAAACTTTCTTTGTTGGTTGCCAGGAGTGGGAGGGGAGGAGAGGGAGCACTGCAAAAAAAAAAAAAAAATGCATTGACCCATGTCACTTTAGTTTTGTGAAGTTCACTGTACATAAATTGTATTTCAATAAATATAATTGTATTATAATAAAATGCACTAAAAAAATTTTTTAAAAAACTGAATGAAATAAGCAGTCACAAAAGGACAAATATTGTGTGATCCATATTATATGAAATATCTAGAATAGGCAAGTGTATAGGGATTAAATTTTATTTAGTGGTAATGGAGGTGAGTGAGAGGGAGGGGAAGATGAAGATACAATGCTTAGGGAACATTGAATTTCTGTTAAGGGTGATGGAAAAATTCAAAATGGTTAATGGTGATGGTTGAACTACAAGATAAATACAATTAATATCACTGAACTGTACAAGTAAAGATTGTAGAAATGGCAAAAGTTCTCTTACTTATATACCTATTACAATAAAATAAAATTAGTATAGTTAATAAGTCCTATGGTTTAGAAAAGGGACAGATTCTTGTTAAATGATAGGGAGCAGTCTCTGAGGAAGGTTTCAAAAGATTAAAATTGGACCTTGAAGGATAAGCAGAGTGATTATGAACAGAGATTTCACATTCCTCTGAGAGGTCAGAAGGATAGGAAAAATTCCACTAGACCAACGTTTCTCACTGTGGAATAGGTGCTGTGGTGTTGTGTGTGTGTGTGTATGTGAACTTGGGATCAAATAAGTTGGGAAATAGTAGACTAAACAGAGTTAATCTTTTTTTTCTTTTTTTCTTTGCAAATCTTCTCAGGGACTTTAGTAAGCAAATATGTGTTTAGAATCTCTAAGAGAGGTCAAGAGTACAAACTTATGACCCAGAGTCCTTTATTCTTACAGCTTCATGAGAGATTAGCTTCATGAGAAATGCCTTTTTGGAAATGCTGTACCACAGAGATGGTAAACTCCCTGAGGTCAGGGGCTGGGTCTTACTCACCACAGTATCCTCTGCTCCTGGCACAGGGCCAGGTACAAAGGATGGATTCAATAAATGCCTGCCAAATGACTAAATGCGTAATTGTTGAATTCCAGTGGAGAGCCTGTCATCTGCAACACCATGGATGTGAGAGTGTGCCAGGCACCAAGGGATCGCCTCTCCTCAGGGCCGTCCCTTCACAATATGGGCTCCAGATGCATGAGTTTTGGACAAGGTCATCTTCACCTTCCAAGAAGCCCAGGGCCACAGATCAGTAAGGAGTCCTACCAAACTAACTTTTTTCCCAAAGAGGTTTCAAAAAATACTTTTTTTCCCCAAAATAACTTCTAACTTCATTAAGAATTTTAATATTTCTCCTCTTTACTAAGAATAAGTAGCAATCAGTTACAACACTGGGAAGTCAGACTCCATAATATAGTTATAGATCATTTTTGTTTCTTTACTGCCACCTTCTGGCTTCAAGGTAAATTAAAATGCTACCTTTTATCTGTATTTCACAAGGGAATTTTAAGCCATCTTTCTTTGATAGCCGTTACCTCATTTGATGTTATACAAGTTAGCAGCAGGTAGGGTGGGCTTTACTCTTTATCATTTGACCTGAAGGCAATACGGACATTAAGTGATTTGCCTAGTGATAGAAAGTCAGGAGCAGACAAAGACTAACCACACCTGTTAGTTTTTCCATCAAGCAAACACTGGGTTTAACCATATGGCTTTGTCTAGCAACATTTCCAAAGAGTTCTATGGCTCTCTCGTCCCTTCACAAGCACAACTTTGAATGGAAAGTTCCATGCCCTTACAAAAGAGGATGCTGTTCAAATATACCCTGATCTTTTTAAGAGTAAAATCCATTCTACTTTACAAAGTCTTTGAGAGAGAAGGCAGGAGGTCTATTATTGATTTTTTTATCTGAATTGTCAAGATGCCACCCCAAGATAGTGGTCAGTCAACTTCTTCGTAAACATACCTTGGTCTGGAAGCAGCAATAGAGTTGGGTTAGGTATGGGTGTTTCCGCGCCAGAGCCAAAATCCTCTTCTCTGTCATCGTGCAGTCCACATCATCATCCTGAAGGATGACATCCTTCTTTAAGACCTTCACAGCATACACTTCATCTTTACCCTTGAGTTCCGCCAACATGACCTGTAATTAACCAAATTACCCCCCATCAATCTATACATGTCTGGAATCAAAACAAGAAGCACAAGCCAAACACAAGCTTTAAATACCTTTTTTTTTTTTTTTTTCCTTTTCTTTACAGGGTCTCTATAAGTGGGAATCAACTCAATGGCAATGGGTTTGTTTTTTTCGTTTTATATTAACATTTTTAAAAAATTAGGAAATCTGTCATCCTAATATCCTAATACAGCCACTAGTTCATTTTGATGTCAAGCGCCATGCCCCAGCAAAGAGAAGCTCAATGTATATCTGTTAAATGGTAATTCATGTGTTCACATGTGTTTGCTATATTGGCAGTCACAGTATACAGAGAAATTGGTTTTCTTTCTTCTTAACTGATTACATAATGAGTGGTTTTTACATGGTTTCCATTATTACCAAATTTGGTGATATTTGAGTCAAGTAAATATACCACAAATTATCTAACCATTTCCATATAACAATATAACACGTTATATCTAATTATTAAGTATTATGTAAATTAATTACATTGAATATTTTTGTACATGTAAATTTTTTATTTCTTTTGGAATACATCCTTAGGATAGGAAATTTCAGAAAAGGATGATAGGGTTAATATTTTTTAACTTTTTTTTTTTTTTAACAGTTCTTCATGCACATTTCCTAGTTGCTTTACAAAAGAATGGGCACATATACCCCACATAGAAGTGTTGCATTTTCATAGCAATTTACCAACACTGAGTGTTTTTACTTAAAAACTTTTTGTTCAATTGATGAAGTGTTATCTCAATGGTGCTTTGATTTGCAATGAAACTTTTTAAATATTTTTTTTCTGTTATTTCTTCTTGTGTAAATTATTTGTCTGTCTCTACTCTTATATGGGAGCTCTGATGTGTAGTGCCTAAGGCACTTGACTGCTAACCAGAAGACTGGCAGTTCAAACCCACCAGCCACTCCTCAGAGGGAAGATTGGGCAATCTACTCCCATAGTGATACTGCCTCAGAAACCCAAGGAGGGATCGCTAAGAGTTGGATCTGACTTGATGGCAGTGAGTAATATTTTTTGGTTTATTCTTGTCTAGTATTTTATTTTATTTTATATTATACTCTTTTCTTACCAATTTGTATGAGCATGGTATATGAAGATATTAACCTTTTATTAACTGCAAAGATTTTTCTAAGCCTGTTTTATAATTCTTTTTCTATTGAATAAAAGCATTTATTTATATGCAGTTTAATCTATCCTTGTTTTTCTTTATGATTCCTTCCATAGCTTTAAATCTGGGAAAGTGATTCCTTCTTCAGAGAGCTAATTAACAGTTCTATAGTCTTAAAGTTTTCCTATCATTTGATATTTTTGGACTCATTTCTCTATAAATGTCACAAATCTTTTTAATAGCTAACTCCTAAGCAGAGCATTCCAAACTAAGCTGTCAAAGTTAAAGAGCAGCAAATCAGAAATTTAATGGGAAAGTTCATGATGTTAACCAAAAGATTTTTCCTTACCCACACATAATACAAACTCTAAAACTGGCTCAAACTTGGGCTGTAATTTTTCTTAAGAAACAACTTCAGTGCTCTCAAGTCATCGAAGTTCCCATGCTGCCAATACCATATGGAAACTTGGAAACTCTGAGTCTACTTGTTTCCTTTGAATCTTGCTCAAAATTATACCAAGTCTTGCTTAGGAAAGAAGGTTGGTGTCTGTTTCTTATTTAGCCATTCTCTAAAGAATGTGATTGTTTCAGCTTTTGCCATTTAAGTAAACTCCAGCTATCTTCCTGCCATGGAGATCTAAGAATGAGATAGGGTCAGGTGAGATGGCCGGGAACCAGGCCCCCTACCCCGGGGGCGTTCCTAGAGCCATTCCCTTTGCAGAGAGGTGGAATGAATCTGCAGTCAATAAGAGTCCAAGACAAGTGGGGGCATGTGACCCCAGGAACTGCCAGAGCCAGGTGCCTGGTCAATTCAACTCTGACTCACAGCAATTCCACATCTTTCAGAGTAGAACTGTGTTCTACAAGGTCTTCAATGGTTGATATTCCAGAAATAGGTCAGCAGGGCTTACTTCTGAGATGTCTCTGTTGTTGTTATGTGCCGTCGAGTCGGACCCGACTCATAGCGACCCCTCCTTGGGTTTCTGAGGTGGTATCACTACAGAAGTAGATTGCCCAACCTTCCTTCTGAGGAGGTGTTTCTGGGTGGACCCAAACCTCCAACCTTTTGGTTAGCATCCAAGCATCTTAATCATTTGCACCACCCCAGGACACCCTCAGAAAGACAATGCCCATCAATCAACCCCAAAGCATGGCTTTGAGGAGAAAATCAGAGGTCTCAGTTGAAATGCTAACAGCTTCCTAGTCTCTCTGCCTCTCCACATTTTCTTTCTTAAATGAAAGGGGATTATTTTCCATCTCAGGAAGCCATCAAAAAGTAGCCCTGGGGGTGCAGTGGTTAATTGCTTGGCTGCTGACTGAAAGGTCAGGGGTTTGAACCCACCAGGTGCTCTGTGGGAGAAAGATGTGGCAATCTGCTTCTGTAAAGACTGTTGTTGTTTGCCATCGAGTTGGACCCGACTCATAGCGACCCCTCCTTGGGTTTCTGAGGCAGTATCACTACGGAAGTAGATTGCCCAACCTTCCTTCCGAGGAATGGCTGATGGGTTTGAACCGCCAGCCTTCTGGTTAGCAGTCAAGTGCCTTAGGCACTATGCTACCAGAGCTCCCATGGAAACCCTATGTTGTTGTTGTTATGTGCTGTCAAGTCAGACTGGACTCATAGTGACCCCTCCTTGGGTTTCCAAGGCGGTATCTCTATGGAAGTAGATTGCTCAACCTTCCTTCCAAGAAGTGGCTGGTGGGTTTGAACCCCTTAGCAGTCAAATGCCTTAGGCACTACGCTACTAGTTTTACTTTATTCTATAAGGCTGCTTTGAGTTCAAATTGACTCAATGGCAATGTGTTGGGTTTTTTTTTTTTTTTTTCTTAAAGCCATCAAAAGAGTTGGCTGAGCACCATTCACACTTACTGGGCCCACTCTGCTCTCACACCAACACCACAGTGTTTGTTTCAGTGGGAGCTGAATATGGCAAAGGTATGCAGATAAGAGGAGACTGATACAAGACATGAAATCATTATTCTCATTTTTTTGCTATGTGCTTAAGATAAACAAAACATTAGCAAGTGCCTAAAAAGGCAGGTAAATAACACTGAACTTTCAAAGCAATAAATACTAAGATTTGCTTTGAACCCTATATTCACCGAGGTCAGAGGTTCTAGAGTTCATTCTCAGTTTTCATAATGAATCAAAAAAAGAATTTGAGATGGAAGAAATTTTTGTTCTAGTATTGACAATGGAATGTAAAGCACTTTAAACTTTCAAAGTGCTTTCTTACCCACTGTCTCACTTGAAGGAGTCCCTGAGTGGTACAAATGGTTAACACATTCCAATTACGAATCAAAAGGTTGGAGCTTTGAGTCTACCCCGAAGTGCCTCAGAAGAAAGACCTGGCAATGTACTTCTGAAAAATCAGACACTGAAAACCCTATGGAGCACAATCTGACTCTGACATACATGACGTACATGAGGTCGCCATAAGTCAGAATCAACTTGATTCCTGTCCCCATTTAACAAATGAAGAAAACTGAATCCTAAAGAGGTTAAATGACTACAATAAAGTCTCACAGCTACTGAGCAGCAGAACCAGGACTCTTATCCACTTGGCCTCAGGCCATTTCCACTCAGCAAGGAAAGAAAAGATAACAAGACGAGATTGAAATGCTCATCTTGTAACCTGAGATCAAACAAATGAGGCAATGCCAGAGGGTAGAGAAAATCAGCAGGTCTAACCAAGCTTGCCACAGACCTTGCCAAAGCTGCCTTTGCCCAACACCTTGATGAAGTTGAACTCATCCAGACCCAAGCGCTTGGACTGGCCCTGCCGGACTTCCCCGTTCTCGCCCGGGCTTGCCAGCTGGCCATCGGTGGATGCTGCTGCTCGGTGCTCCTCCCCTCGATTGTCAAATGACAAGGCTTTCCGGATGTTGTTTTCAAGTTCTTTTATTTCTAGGGCCAAGGGTGATAAGATATTGCATTAGCACATAGCTCTTCCCTCCGCACTCCATAAGCAGAATTTCCCCAGAATCTGCAGCTGTCTGAGCTTCTTTCCTGTTCTTCACAGCAACAGAACGAACGTGAGATCCCTTTATTTGTTTCTTCATTTGTTCAACACACTTTCATTGGCACCTAATGTATAGCAGGGTCTGGGTATTCAAACAGGAGGACACAGTTCCTGCCCTTGAGGAGTTCACTAGCCCACAGACTCCTTCAGATGACACTGGGGCCCTTGATCTTTTGGAAACCCCCTGGCTAGTAGCTTATGCCATTATTCTAGATGTAGAGAAAGGATCCAGGCCCTCTCAGGAAACTTACAGGGTCACAAAGCCAAGAGGGACCCTTCAGGTTTCCTTTGAAGATCAGGAAAACAACTAACCAAGAACAGTCATCACAGTTCTCATTGGTAATATAATAATTTCAACAGTGGGACTAGGAATGCTTTTCCTTCTACTGGACTTTGCATAGCCTTGTGGCAGCGCTTACTCTAAACACCTGACTCACCCAAGTTTATCTAATGAAACAGACATGAGCTTATCATTAACAAAAAAAATTGCTTCCCAGACTGGCACATTGTGAATTTATCTTGGGCAGCAGGAATTCCTCAGTAAAATCTCACAACTGTCAGTCTTGAGCCCCTCCAGACAATGTGACCTGAGTTACCTGGGGGTGATAACGCTGGCTGATCCTTTGACCTCTGCTATTTGAAGAAGCTCTATTGTTAGCTATTCATTCACTAATACATACATGCCTCTGTGTAGAAATGGGCACCTGGAGCATAATCCAAATTTAAAATATGCTTGTAAAGAATTAGGATTACCAGAAGGGGAGCATGGACACTTTGGATTTAGAACCAGGCCTGGGTGGTCATAAAGAGACCTTCACGTTCCTTTTAGGAAGACTGAGGTTCATTATAGCTCACTCAAGGAATCTAGACATCTTTACTTAGATCAGAGTTTGACTCATCTGAGATGTACTGGGATGGTAAGGAAAGATGTGCAGGACAGCACCTGAGTCAACAGATACCCCCCATCACCACCACCACAAATTCAGCAGTTAACTGTCACTGACTCTTTACTTAGTACAATTTTGTGCCTCAGCATAAACCTAAAAGTCCTGAGACTAGTTACCAAATGGAATTTGGATGGTAGAACTTGGGTTTTTGGGTATCCCCAAAACTTGAAGAAAATATCCTTCCATGTTTTCTTACAATGGTGGAAAAGAGAAACTATGTCATATACTTGCTCCGTAATAACCCCATGTCTTGCAAAAGGGTATTCGCATCTATTTGTGCCATATCACTGATGGGCAATATGGTACCTTCACTAACAGGACAGAGGCCCTGAGAGAATGGACAGCATACTGGGCAAGGGCCAGGACTAGAAACCATGGCCACTTCCCTTTTACCTTGAAACTTTTAATCATATGACCCTGCCTCCTTGAAGCTCCAAAGGTCTCAACATTACAAAAGGAAACGTGAAAATGCTCACTTTGGCCCAGAATAATCCCTGCTAATTTGGAGGACCCAGAGAACTGTCTGATTACTTATTAATGGCTTTAATCTCTTTTGGAATAAAGCAGAGCATAAAGATGCAAAAGTTAATTGGACCAGCACAATGAGAGACTCGGATATTTTATTTTATGACCTCAAGGTTGGTACCCTGAGACTGAAGCTATTTTATTTACCTGGGTAAGAAGGGCTGAAGGAATTCTGATGGCACTAAAGTTGGCACCAGTTAAAGCACTGGGCTGCAAACCAAAAGGTCAGTGGTTCAAACCACTTGCCGTTCCATGGGAGAAAGATAAGGTAATCTGCTTCTGCAAAGATTTACAGTCTTGGAAACCCTATGGCATATTATACAGTGTCCTATAGGGTTGCTGTGAGCTGGAATTGACTTTATGGCTCTGGGTTTGGTTTAAGAAGGGCTGATCTTTAAGTAATGTTTGATGGCATGGATCCTGAAAACAGGATTACAAGGCCAGGAGGGACACAGTCTTGCCCCCTACCACTGACTTAGTTCCAGACCTGGGATAAGTCTTTTCAACTCTCCAGCCTTTCACATCCCATCTTGTAATACAGGGATGATAATACAGCAACAACATGGAGTTGGTATCTGCATAAAATGAACACAAAAGTGCTTTTAAAAAGTAAAAAGAGGCTATAGAAACTCTAAGCTCTACTATTACGCTATTATGACTAACCCTAAGGAGCACTGGTGGTGCACTGGCTAAGAGCTGTTTGCTAACCAAAGGTGAGCAGTCTGAACCCATCAGCAGCTCTGCGGGAGAAAGATGAGGCATTCTGGTTCCATAAAGATTTATAGCCTTGGAAACTCTATAGGGTAGTTCTACTCTGTTCCATAGGGTTGCTATGAGTTGGAATTGACTCCATGGGAGTGGGTTTGTTTTAGAGGTTTATGCTTATGCCTACATTACTCCTGTGCATACTTCCCTTCCCAAGGGCAGTTCAGTGCAGGTCATTAGAGTGCAAGGTTTTAAATGCATAAGCCCCTCCTCTGCCTTAGTGTTCTTGGATGCCTACAGAACTCAGAGACTTATTATTACTTTAAGCATATTCTTAAGAGGAAGAAAGAGACATCAACAGTTGAGCTTTAGAGGGAATCAGCCTAGAGCTGGCTTCTTCTCCACTTATTTTTTCAGCCTCATCTTCAGCTCTAACTCCCTTTCCTTACCCACCAAAGGCCAGGATGGAGACCTTCCCCAACCTATCCCATAACTCTGACCTAATCTCAAGATTGGAGTGTGATGATAAGCAGAGGGAGGAGGGAGAGGGTGCAAACTCAACCTAAGTGAGTAGGGCTGACACATCTAGTATCAGACATTGGGGCAGAAGAGGGGAGAGAGAGGGGCTGGACCGCTCCCTCTCCTCTACACTTGGAACCAGGGAAAGAGACCTTGGAAATAGAGGACCACAATATGTTATGCTCTTTTCTTCTTACCCTGTCATGGAATGAATTTAAGGCAGGAATGGCTACCTTGAGTGCCTAGTACTCAAGAGATCCTTAGAGGGTGGAAAAAACAGCTATTAAATGGACAAGGAGAAGATGTCTGCCAAACTTCCAGGGCTGCTGGCTTTTGAGCTAACAAGCTCATTCTTTGGTAGCAAGGCCTCGAGCTCCTTACTCTTACTAATGACAGAGCTCAGAGGTAAAGAAGGAAAGTTGAGGGTCTCACCCTGATCACAGGGTGAGGTGGGTGCTGACTTGGATCGATCTTCCTCAGACGGTGAGCTTCCAGAAGCAGGCTGCAGGGACTCGGCACCAGCAATGAGCTAAACAGAGAAAAAGAAGGGAGAAGCCCATCAGCAGAGAGGTCAAAAGCATTAAGATGTACCGTACGGAGAGCTTTCAGAGCGCCTGGTGTCCAGGGACACCAGAGACTCATGGTCTTATTTGACAATTAAAGAGAAGAAAAGAAGAGAATTCAGTTTGTCTGAGTTTTATTCTAGCTATATACCACTGGACTTTCTAAACAAAGCTCAACCCCGCCTTCTCCATAAAGCTTCCCTCTATGATCTAAGTTGCCTCACCCAAGGTACTAAGACACTTGTCTCTAACACCTGTATATAATTAGTACTGTCTGTATGTATATATTGTACAGAGCTCTCTACTCAGGCAGTCTATGGATTTTTTGAAGGCAAGACTTTATCGAGTATCTACTAATTTGTACAACATAATAGGTACTCAATAAATATAAATATTTCCAGATGTATTGCTATTTGTTGACAAATTTCCATAGGATGCTTCCCCTGACAACGAAGTCTATTTTTTGGCATCATGTTTATCCAAGGGACTGGTAGCCCATGCAATCCTCAGCCTATTTGACCATGAGACCAGAAGAACCAGATGATGCCTAGCTACCACTGACAACCACTTAGAGGGTTAGCAGGAGAGCCGTCCTTTTTTTTTTTTTCATTTTATATTTTGTTTCTTATCACTATAAATTGTTTGGTGATCACTTTTTTTTTTTTTTTTGGTATGGATTATACTAAGTTGACAGGATTTTTTTTCTTCTTCTTTCAGCACTTTGAAATTTGCTTAGTCTCTGAAAAGAAAGTATGAACAATTTTTCTTTCTTTGTACAGACTGTGGGCATGTGTGTATGTGTGTGTGTTCATATGTTTTCCTGGCTTCTTAATCAATTGTTTTCAGCAACTTCAACTTGGTAACAGTGTGTCTTAGTGCATTTTTCTTTACTTTTGTACTGACTGTAATTTGCATTGCTTCCTGTATCTCTATATTTATGGTCTTCATCAAATTTAGAGTATTTTCAGAGATGATAGTGTGGAATTAAAAATGTAAATACGAAATTAGAAATGTAATACTTAATATAGTTTTGCAATAAAAGGCCACTATTAAGGCCAGCAAAA
>NW_006921711.1:5153441-5202781 GCF_000298275.1 Orycteropus afer afer | reverse complement strand
TTTTTTTTTTAACTTTGTATTTATTTATTTATTTAATAACTAGAGGCTATAGTTTACATGAAGGTTCTCTCTTTGCATTATACAACTGACATATTCATTGTAAGTCCCCATTAAAATGAGCAGTTTGGCCTAGGAGATCACAGGCATCTCTGCCCACTTTTACTCCATTCACCTGCCATGTACACTCATTCCTTCCAGATGCTGGACCACTTGCTGGGGCAACATAGGGGAACTGAAGTGCCAGCAAGCCTGACACTCCTGCAAAGAAGCCCTTTTAACTTCTGATCTAAAGCACTACCCTCCCATCCTCTCACACTAACTGAAACATTATGGCTTATCACTTAGCTTTTTCTAATGTTTGCATCAGAAGTATCACGTATCACAGCAATAAAAACATTGGTAATGAGTTCCATAGTCCAACACTTTGCCCCTCCTGAATTTCTCTATGTTGACTTCCTAGCACCAAGACCAAAAACCAGGCCCCCTCAGATCCAAGATAGATAGCATTATAACCAGTCAATCAGTTGCCGTCAGTTGACTCCAACTCATGGCGACCCTGCGTGTGTCAGAGCACAACTCCACTCCATCAGATTTTCAATGTTGACTCTTTGGAAGTAGATTGCCAGAACTTTCTTCCAAGACAGCTCTGGGTGGACTCGAACATCCATACTTTTGGTTAGCAGCTTAGAGCATTAACATTTGATAACATTCAGGCACTCGATTACAGCCCATGTAAATATAAAGGAGAAGGTAGGTATGAGTTCTCTTTAAGATATTTCATAACCATCAGTATAGATTCCCTTTGCTTCTAACAAGGGATAAAACAATGATGTCTCCCGAAAAAGATACTGCTGTTGTTGTTGTTGTTGTTAGGTGCCGTCGAGTTGGTTCTGACTTACAGTGACCCTATGTACAACAGAATGAAACACTGTCCAGTCCTGCACCGGTCACAATCCTTGCTGTACCTGAGCACATCGTTGCAGCCACTGTATCAATCTATCTCGTTGAGGTGCTTCTTTTTCACTGACTCTCCACTTGTTTGTTTGTTTGTTTGTTAATTTTTATCGTGATTTGGGTGAAAGTTTACAGAGCAAATTCATTTTCCATATAGCAGTTCATACACATTTTGTCTCATGAAATTGACTGCAATTCCCCACAATATAACTGCTCTCTTCCCACTTTCCTCCCTGTAGTTACTTCTTCCCTGTGTCCTTCCCTTCCAGGTACTCCTGCCCCCTGAGTTGTCTTCTTGTGCAAACAATGCCCTTCTGTTCTCTCATGATCGATCACTCTGAGTAGTGTATCTACCTGATATAAATGTTCAGCCCATATGCCTGTCTATAGTTTGGCTGGAAGCCACAGGAATGAGTTCAATTCCAGACCTGAAAGGTAGCTACAGTCTCAGGGGTCGCACCTGCTTTATTCGACTAGAAAACCTGGTCTTCTTTCATGATTTTGAGTTTTGTTCCATATTGCTCTCCCACTTTATTCAGCATCTCCTACATGGTGCCCCCTCCAAGTGGTTGACAGTGGCAGCCAGGCACTATCTAGTTCTTCTGGTCTCGTGGTCACATAGGCTGAGAATCGCATGGTCTACTTAGTTCCTTGGACTAATCGCTTCCATGCATCTTTGGTTTTCTTCATTCTTCTTTGCTCTGGATGAGGAGAGACCCATCGTTGCATCCAGACGGCCACTTGCAAGCTTTTAAGATCCCAGTCGCCACTTGCCAAAACAGGATGTGGAACAATGTTTTTGTGTAGTATGTTATGCCAATTGAGCTTGATTTGACCCTCCCCTTTACCAAGCACGATACCTTCTCCAGAGAATGGTCCACTCTGACAACATGACCAAAGTAGTGAGACAAAGTAACTATTCAAAACATTATCACAGGGCACTCACTGAGCCTGCCTCTTGGCATTACTTTCTTGGGTGCTGGCATTTTGCTTGCAGTTCCAACTCCCTGGGCCAACAACAGAAGTCCTATTCCCAGTAGATGGATTTACAGACCAGAGAAGAGCCACCAGAGGCACAAAGTCCTACAGTTAACTCAACCAGAGAGAAGATAATTTTTTCTCCAATGCCTGGAAACCAACTTTTTTTATTGAGAAGGTACCGATGGAGGAGATATTAGTCAGATGAAAATGACACAACTCTTCCCGTTCAAGGGAAAAAGCTCTTCTGAGAGTCAGCAGAGAAAAAGTGTAGCAGCTTCTAAAACGTGAAGCTGTCTGGGAAACGATGGCCCTCTAGCAGGTATTTCAGGGCAAAGTTTAGGGAGAGCATTTAGCAGTCAAGAGTGTAGAGGTACCTCTTGTCCCACCTGCTTTTCTAGGAAAAAGCTTGAGAATGCCTGAAGTGGGGCAACGAGGACTGCTCCCCACTCAACCCCCATCAGGATTTCTTGCCCAGTTAATGTGATTCTAAAGTTCTCATAAGTTACTTTAAAAAAAAAAAAAAGACCTGGTTTTTAGAATAGTTTAAGTTTATAGAAAAAGTGAGCAGAAAGTACAGAGTTCTCATATATCCCTCTCCCCTGTACACAATTATTTATTATGAACATTTTGCATTAGTGTGATACATTTGTTACAACTGATGAACCAACCCTGATACATTATTACTAACTAAAGCCCAGCTTACATTAGGAATCACTCTTTCTGTTGTACTGCCCTATGAGTTTAGACAAATGCATAACGTCTCACGTGTCCACCATTATAGCTTCATTGCCCTAAAAATGTGTTACGCCATCTAATCATTGTGCCATGCCATCTAATCATCCCTCTCCACCCCGAGCCCCAACAACCACTGATCTCCTCACTGTCTCTATAGCCTTGCCTTTTCCAGAACTTCAGAACACATGGTTCTTTTTCAGACTAGCTTCTTTTACTTGGTAATATGCATGTAAGTTTCCTCCATATTTTTTCATAACTTACTTTAGGCTAGGAACCAAGGTTAAAGAAGGGCCTGTAGACAAAATGCCTTTAGGTATCTTTGTTGTTGTTCTTGTTAAGTGCCGTCGAGTCAGCCCCAACTCATAGTGATCCCTCGCTGAGTTTCCAAGGCAGTGTCACTATGGAAGTAGATTGTCCAATCTTACTTCTGAAGAGTGGCTGATGGGTTTGAACTCCCAGCTTTCCAGTTAGCAGTCAAGTGCCTTAGGCACTATGCTTGGTCTCTTTATATCTGTGAAACCTTACTTACCAAAACAACATTTTAGCAAATGGATCTCTTCCTGCTGACATTCAAAATGTTATATGGATAGAGACAGGGCTTTTGTCCTCAAAGAAAGGCCCAGATGTTTCATGTTGGGGGATGTTAACAATATTCTTCAGGCAGCTGAGTGCTGGTACTATCACAAATCTTCTTGGCTTCCTCCCCAGAAAAGAATGTGGTTCCAGCTCTCCATCCGTTTATCCTCATTACAATATACCAGGGGCCAGGATCAGACACTGACATTGCTTTCATGCCATTTCTGGAGGCAGAGAAATACATATTTTTTTTGTCCAAAGTTGTTATGTTTTCTCTAGATGAGATTTCAAAATCCTCATCTCAAAGCTTATGTTGCTCTGGCAAGTGTTACCCTAGAGGTTTGTTTAGAGTTTCCCCATATTTGCAACTGAAGGCAACTATAATGTTACCTGCTTGCTGCTCCCTACCCCATCCCCAATTAAACATACGGTGTTTTGAGTGAATATTGCAAATTTAAATCTTAATACTTTACTACACGGTACTCTTGTAGTGAGGTGCCTTGAAGTGCTGACCTATAAATGGTTCCAGAAACCACCAAGCTGGTTACCTTTTTCCTCTTCTGGCCACTATTGGTGATCTTGTCTGGAGTGACACCTAGGTCTGCCAGTACCTTGGCAATTCCTCTGGCATCTACTCCACAGTTGGGGGCAACATTTGTCTCACATCGACGGTGAACGTTCATCTTGCAGACTGTAGGAGACATGGAGGAGACACTTTCAAATACTCATGCCCTCAGACATGACCTTTTTTCTGATAATAAAAGTAATACATGCTCATTCAATGGAATTTCAAAAAATGAAAAATATAAAGAGAAAAACTTAAATTACCCATCATCCCACCACAAAGAAATACAATTATTCACCAGATTACCATGCAGAGGTAACCACTGCTAACTTTCTAGTTACTTCTTTCCAGTTATTCTTCCTGTATATACTACATATGGATAAATAAACAAATTCCACATTTCCTTCCAGGGAGTTACAAGGTGTGAGGTCACCCGCAGAAGGCAATTAGCCTTTATTTCTGGTTCTTTTGAGCTGTACCAACACCTGAGGCTATTGAACAGAGGCTGAACAGACCAAGAAGGACCATCTAGGAGCTCAATGCTGACTAAGCCTCAGGGGGCATGATGTAATCTATCATAGAGAGATAAGTGGGGCTGATAAAAGTCTTGAGTCCTGAGGCTCAAAGGAGCTTCCTGGTTGGTGACCATGCACAAGAGAGGGTAGTGTGTCCCTCCTTGGGACTTGGAACCCCTACACTGCACCCTTCCCAGACCTCACTCTATATGTGTCTTTATTTATATCCTTTTTAGTTGTAATAAAATTTTAGCCCTAAATACGGTCTGTTCTCCACGAAATTCTGTGAATCAGTCCTGTAAATTAACAATCCCACATGATCAGTGATCACCAGCAGGGGCAGATGTCTGCCGGTTTGGCAGTTTGAAGGAAAGTGACCTTCTAATGTATGAGCTCTGACCTAGTTCCGGTTGCCTGGGGCCTGAGAACTGCTGTATGGAGAGCTGGTCTTGAAAGACAGGGTCTAATTTGTGAGTTCTGACCTAGCCCTGGTTGGCTAGGGCTGGAGAGAGAGAGCATGCCATGTAAGCAGCAGGGTGACAAAAATGGAGAAGTGAGAGGTTGAGGGCTAAATTCATTTCCACATTTTGGGGATTGGATTCATGCTGATCCTTACAACATGGTTAGCAATGAAGGTGGGATTTACTCACTCTGTTCCTGCTTAGTACAGGTGCAGAACACGGACCATAAAAGAACCTGATTGTTTATCTGGATTCTGGACCCAAGTAAGTCACATGTATACATTCCACCCTATTACTCTCATAAAGTGTTGCTATCACCGAGAGGGGCATGCCTGTCAAGATGCTCATCTGAAAATGAGCCAATTGAATGAGGTGGCCTCCAAGGCTCCTTTCAGATCTATACTCCCATTTCAAAGGAACAAAGCCATGCTTGAATGTCTTTGTTTAGCCATGTCATTCAGTTGCCTTGGTGTAGCACATCAAAGGTAAAAATATAAACTGTTATTGGAAAGAAATCAGGGAGGATGGGCCCTGAAGGACCTGATCACTGGCCTGGGGGAGGGGACAGCACAGATCCCCACCCGAGGCTTGGAAAGAGTTCAAGTGAGCAACTGAGCCCAATAGACTCAAGGGGCTAAAGGCTGGGGAGGCTTAGGTGGGAATACTTTCTTAGACAACACAAACAAGAAAGTTCTACCACAGCCCAGCCATGGTGCTCACTTGAGAAAATGAAGTATTCCTAATAACGGCCTGAAAATCCTTAGTCTGAAGATAAAACTGGCAGAGTATCAGTGAGACCAGAACCCCACACAACCACATTCTGCTCAGAATTCTCACTCCCTCTCCCCTCAGCAACAGATGCCATTTGACACCAGTCACCTTACCTGCTCCTGCCCAATGACCCCATGAAAACCCTCTCTCTGCCTCTTCATGAGTTGGGTGACAGAAAGAACAAAAATAAAGGAACCAAATGAAGACAATTTCTTAGGCAACTTGCCTACATAACTTAAACACTGGCGCCCTCTGGTGTCGAAATGCCAGACCTGTCCATCCAATAAAACAGCTTTGAGTGACAAATCAGTAAAGTAGAAACAGTCTTTAAAATCTTCCCTCATTACTTTTTAAAATTCTGCTGTTTCCTAAGGAAAGCTATGTAGTTGTCTTCATATGTAAAAATAAAGACAAAACAAAAAAATATAATAATACATCATTAAAATGGATGTCATGAGGTAGGTGGTGCCTTTGACGTGCTTTGAGAGTCTGGAGGTATGATGGCAAAGCTCTCCAAGGAAGAAGAACTCAGAGATAACACAGGCAGACACCAGGGGAGCTGGGCTTCAGGATGCTTGTGGCCACCACAGGGAGGCTACAGGCAAGTAAAAGAAAGTGGATGTGCCATTTGGAACTAAAAGAACCTTCAGGTTCATTCACATTAAAGCCACTTGTTTTGGATTTGACTTTGACTCATGGCCACCCCATGTGTGTCAGAGTAAAACTGTGCTCCATAGGTTTTTCAATGCCTGATCTTTTGGAATTAGATCACCAGGCCTTTCTTCTGAGGTGTCTCTGAGTAGATTTGAACCTCCAACCTTCCAGTTAGTAGCTGATAGCTTAACAGTTTGGACCACCCAGGGAATCCTCATTCATATTAACATTCACATTAACAGGGGCCAAACCCCTGCCACATCTCATTAAGGAGCCTGGGGCATTAGCAATGGGTTGTCAATCTACTCAGCCCTGGATGACCTTTTGACAACTTCTCTTTCGAGATTGACTCTTTCTCTTTCTTTTTATTTTGGTACCATGAACCACCACTATTTATTTCCAAAACATTTTTATCACCCCAAATAGAAACTCTGTACCCCTTAAGCAATAAGCCCTTAATCTCCTTTCCTTCCAGCTACTAGTAACCACTAATCTACTTTCTTTCTTGGTAGATTTGCCTATTCTAGGTATTTCAAGTAAGTGGGACCATACAACATTTGTCCTTTTATGATTGACTTATTTCTCTCAGCATAATGATTTCAAGGTTCACCCAGGTGGTGGCATGCATCAAGACTTATTTCTCTTTATGGTTGTATAATAGTCCATTGTATGTATATACCACATTTTGCTTATCCATTCATCTGTTGATGGATGCAAGTGGTTTCCATCTTTTGGCTATTGTGGATAGTGCTGCAATTGGTATACAAGTATCTGTTTGAGTCCCTGATTTCCAGTCTTTCGAGTATTTACCAAGGTAAATATATATACTGAGCCTCTTAATGTTCATTTTCAGTTGCTTTTACCAGGATGCAGTTATGATAGGAAGAATCAGAGGAGCTTTGCTAGGGATTCTTCTAAAAAGATATCAATAGTCTATTGTTACCCAGTTATGCATCACATGTTTGCAGAGCACCTACTATGCACTGGGTGGAGCAGCAGCAGCAGATACATTGTCATGACAGATCAGGGTTCGGGAACACTGACCTTCATCGCCTATGTTGTTGTTATATGCCGTCAAGTAGCACAGTCTATGTTTCTCTGGGAGACTGTTTCTACTTTCCCACCTTTTTTTTTTTTTTTTTTTTTCCTCACAGTGTTCTCTCCCCTCCCCTCCCACCTCTGGCAACCAACAAAGAAAGCTTCCCTCCACATATAAACCTTTACTTGACCCTCCACAACAATGAACTAATACTATATTTGTCCTTCTGTGATTGACTTATTTCACTCAACATAATGTCCTCCAAATTCATCCATATTATGCGGAGTTTTGCAGACTCTACATTATTCTTTAGTGCTGCATAGCGTTCCATTGTGTGTATGTACCATAGTTTGGTCATCCACTCTTCTGCTGATGGGCATGTACGTTGTTTCCATCTTTTTGCTATCAAGTGTCTATTCATATCTTCTGCCCATTTTTCAATTGGATTTTAATTCCTTTGCTATTGAGGCATTGGAGTTTTCTATAAATCTTAGAGATAAGTCCCTTGCCAGATATGTAATTATCTGCAAATATGAATTTGTTGCTGTCATTTTTGTTATGTGCTTTTTCATGGTGTCAATTTCTTTGTTTTATATAATTTTCTATGCTGAGCTCGTCCTGTTTATGAATTGTGTTATCACTTCCTTCGTTGCTATTGTTTTAGTATTTGCTAAATATTTGTGCTGGTCTTCTTTTTTATTTTGATGTGAAGGTTTATCATTTTTCTTTGGGGTTACCCTGTGATTTATAGTTTTCTTCCCTAGTTTAGAACAGTCTGTTCTGTCTTGTAGTTGTCTTGATTTCCCTATCATCTAGAAGTTCTGTAACGACAGTTTTTTTCCCTCTTTTTGGTTTGCAGTTGTCCTCATTTGTCAATTGATATCTCTTGTTCCCTATTTATAATATTGTAGGCTTATTTACTTTGGATATTTCCATAGCTGGGTTGGTTTCTGGGTTATATCATTATGTGTGTCAATGGTCAGTTGTTTACTGTTGTTGCACCCTTTAGCATCTCTTGTAAGGTTGGTCTGGTTTTAACAAATTCCCTTAATTTCATAATTTCACCATCATATTTGAGTGACAGTTTTTCTGGGTATATAATTCTTGGTTGGAAATTTTTCTCTTTCAGGGTTTTATATATACAATCCCATTATCTTCTCACCTGCATGGTTTCTGATGAGAAATCAAAACTTAGTCTTATTGGTTGCCCCTTGGAGGTAACTTTTGGTTTTTCCTGTGCTGCTTTCAGGATTCTTTCTTTGTCTTTGGTTTTAGTGAGTTTGATGATGATATGTCTGGGTGATTTTCTTTTGGGGTCTATCCTGTTTGGGGTCCATTACACTCCCTGAATGGATATATTCTCATCTTTCATCATACCAGGAAAATCCTCTTCCAACAAATCTTCGACAATTTTCTCTGGTTTTATTTGTGTCTTCCTGTTCGGAAATTCCAATTACATGTAAGTTATTCCTTTTGATGGTATCTCACATGATCCTTAGGCTTTCTTCATTTGGTTTTGATCTTGTTTCTGATTGATCCCTTTCCAAAGAAGTATGGAGGTATTTGCCTTCAATCTCACTAATTCTGTCTTCCATTGATTGAATTCTATTCCTTTGCTCGTTCAATGTGTTATCTATTCCTGAAAATTTACTATTAATCTTCTGGATTTCTGTGTGTAGATTTTGTATCATTTCTAATTTTTCATTTATTTTGTTATTTAGTTCTTGTATTGTCTTTCAAAATTGTTGTAGGATTTTCTCCTCAATTTTGCCAATGTTTTCCTTGATCTGCCTCTCAATTCATTGAGGATTCCTACTAAATATAATTCTTTTGAATTCCTTATCAGGGAGATCCAATGCTGCATCTTCCTCAGGGATGTGTTTTGGGTCTGTATCCTGGTCCCTTGTTTCTCCTGCTTTATCTTGCTTCTTTAAGTGGACTGTGATGCTCTGTTGTCTCTGAGGCATTGTGATGTTTTTGTGTTTACATTTAATTGGTGATTGTATGTTGAAGTGACTTGCCCATGATTTTCATTTTGTTTTGTTTGTACATTATCTACATAAGCAGGGTACTGGTGCTGTGCTCCTCTATTCACTAGCTGACATCACTTGTACACTCACCACCTGTCTCCTTCCCTGTTGTCAGCCTCTCATTTGTCCCTACCGACCTTGGCAAACAGAGCCTATTCTTAGGTCCCTGGAATCCGAATGAGAATGCTATCACTTTTAAATCCAAAATGGCTGCCACTTGTGAAGGTTCAAAATGGCTGCACCCTCAGTCACTTTAAATATCTAAAATGGCCAACACTTATAAACATTCAAAATGGCTGCACCCTTGATCTCTTTAAATATCCAAAATGGCCACTGCTTATAAACATTCAAAATGGCTGCACCCTCAGTCACTATAAATATCCAAAATGGCTGCTGTGTGTAAACAATCAAAAAGGCTGTACCCTCTGGACAGCCAAAAGTCCACAGCTCAGGTTGTCTCCCTCCTTGCTGTTTCCCTTCCTAGTCATAGGTCACCAGCGCAGTCATCCCTGCAGCCCTTGGTGACCTGGGCTGATCTTTCGGTCAATTCTCAGGTCCCAACACCACTTGGAAATATTCAGGCTGTTGGTCCCATCAGAGTAGCTGACAGTCCACAGCTCCAATAGGCTCTGTGCTCACTGTTTTTGTTCAGGTTTTTCCACTAGTTGGTGCCTAATGCACTTCTGTATAGTTCCTTTCAAAGCTCAGGGCTCCGTGATTATCTTCTGTATCTCTGTCAAGTGGTTTCTCTTTTCTTTGTTGAAGAGGGTCTGTGTCGCTTGTCTGCCTAGTCCTCCATCTTTCTAGAAGTCCCACTTTCCCACCTTTTAATAAGTGTGATTACAGCTCAGATTGCAATGAGGGGAGTCAGGCTATTTGGTAATCAGATGACCTTCTGAGAACAGTGACAAAGCCATGCCTGAAGAGTCAGTCCTGCAGAAACTGAAGGGGTAATTTTGCCCTTGAGAGTGAGTGAGGGAAAGGTTCAATTTTATAATATAGCATAATTCCCTGCCATGCTCAGAAATGTAGAGAAATGACAACTGTAAAGAGGGAACTGTGTAATTGTATGATGAGGTTGTCAGTGGCAGGAGAGTATAAATAAGGAGCAGTTAGAGGGGTGGCATTGTGTAGTTCCTTGGGGTCCTGCTGGCACACCAAAAGGTCACCAGAAAGAGAGCTGGATTACTGAGAACACTAGAACCATCATTCAGTGTTTCCAGGGGATATGATTATCTAATTATCTTCTATCCCACATTCCTCAGACCAGAACTCTGCCTGGATCTTCCATGCATGATGAGGACATTGATGATGGTTCTTAGGCACTGTCAGATGCTATATTGCAAAGGATTCCAGACAAACCAAGAATACTCTTGCTGTATTTTAGCACCGAACACTGAACAGCTTTCACCTTCCTTGCCCTCTACTCATTGCTTGTTGCCTGCCTAGAACATCCTCCCCTCACCCTACTCTCTACATCCATCCCCTCCCTCATTCCTCAAGCCTACCCTCTCCAATAGTCTTTCCTAGGCACCTGAGCCCCTTCTGGTCCCCCTTATCTCTGAATTTCTCACACTTATTTCTAACTCACTGTCTAAATTATTTTCTGTTACTTAGCTTTTTAAGGAACCTTGGTGTCACAGTGGTTAAAGCAACTGGCTGCTACTACAAGGCTGGTTGTTTGAATCTACCAGCCACTTTGTGGTAGAACGATGTGGCAGTCTGCTTTTGTAAATATTTACTCTCTCAAAAACCCCATAGGGCAGTTCTACTCTGTCATATAGGGTCACTGTGAGTTGGCATAGACTCAGTAGCAATGGGTTTAGTTGTTTTTTGTTTTATTTAGCTTTTCACATACACACACACACACACACATACACACACCTACACTCAAGTCTTCCTTGAATTTTTTAGAGTAAGAATATATCATTCACATATTACTAATGTGTGTGTGTGTGCTTTTTTTTTAATTCTAAAAATATAAGTAGAGTGCAAGCTTCTAGAGGGTTAAGGAAAGCTTTGTTTCTAAGTTCTCCATGATGCCTTGCACAAGCCAAGATGGCATGTTTTTCAGTGTGTTCTTCCTCTAAGGAAATCAGTAATACGTAGGCAGCATAAATGACAACTATCAGACCAGGCTCCGACCACCCATAAGAACTCACTGCTATCAAGTTGATTCTAACTCATAGTGACTCTACAGGATAGAGAAAACTGCTCCATAGGATTTCCAAAGCTGTAAATCTTTACAGAAGCAGACTGACTCATCTTTCTCCTGTGGAATAGCTGGTGAGTTTGAACTGCAGATCTTTTGGTTAACAGCTGAATGCTTTAACCACTGTGCCACCA
The DNA here is from genome assembly GCF_000298275.1 of Orycteropus afer afer. Lineage (NCBI taxonomy): Eukaryota > Metazoa > Chordata > Mammalia > Tubulidentata > Orycteropodidae > Orycteropus > Orycteropus afer. Next base: position 5,191,154 of record NW_006921711.1, on the reverse strand, counting down.
AGAACTCCATCAACAGATCATAGGAAACAAAAATCCTAAACTCACTACACAGGCTTTCACTGATCATGTAGGTAATGTAGCCAGTTACCATGGTTTGATTTAAAAACAAACTAGCACAACAACAAAAAGACAAGGGTTTAAAGTTACTGTAGGACTTCAATGGGTCTACGCCCTTGTGTAATTTCCTCTCATTTACTATGGGCTGGACTCTCTTTTAATGATTAGAAAACATCAAAAGGGCTAGATGCCATTTTTGAGATTAGGTTACAAAAAGATTATTTGGGTATCCTTGCTTATTCTCTTACTCTTTTGCTCAGAAGGAAGCTAGATGCCATGTTGTGAGGTACCCTGTGGAGAGGCTCATGTGGTGAGGAACTAATGGCTCCAGACAACAGCCAGCAAGGTGTTGAGGGGACTTGAGGCCTGGCCACAGCCACGTGAGTCAGCTTGGGAGCAGATCCTCTCTTCATTGAGCCTTCAGATGAGACCACAGCCCAGATGTCAGTGTGACTGTGACCCATGCGAGATTTGAGTCAGGGGCACCTGGCTGAGTCACATCCAGACTCTGACCCACAGAAACTCTGAGATAATAAATGTTTGCTTTTTTTTTTTGTTTTGTTTTTTTAAACCTTTTCTTGACTTTTTACAGTAGTGATCTCATTGGTCCTTTTCCAATTGACTAATTTCATTCAGCATAATATCATCTAGGTTCATTCATGTTATGAGGTGTTTCACAGATTCACTATTATTCTATAACATTGCTAGTATTCTATTATGTATATGTACTCTACTTTTTTTAATCCATTTATCTGTTGATGGGCACTTACGATGTTTCCATCTTTTTACTATTGTGAATAATGCTGTGATGAACATGGGTGTGCACCTATCTGTTTCTTGTTTCAAGCTGTAAAGTTTGAGATAATTTGTTATGCAGCAATAGATAAATAATATCCTGTGTGTGAGTGTATGTGTGTGTGCAGTGTGTGTGCAAGTATCCACACAGCAAACGTGCATAAAAAGGTCTGAGAGGACTTGTATCAAATTGCTAATAGCAGTTAACACTCGGGATCCAGTGGGAACACAACACAAAGGATTTTAATATTTTAAACACACACACACACACACACACACACACATGCCTACACTTAAGTCTTCCTTGAATTTTTTAGAGTAAGAATATATTACTCACATATTACTAATGTGTGTGTGTGTGCGTGCTTTATTTTTAATTCTAAAAATATAATTAAAAATTGAAGCAAGGGGTATAGTTGGTAAAAAAAAAAATTTGGTAAAGGACTGACATTTTCAGAAGTGATTAGAATAAAAATTATTTTTCATGTCTTTATTGTTTTTAAATACCTAAAATACTTTTAATAGAAAGAAAGAAAGAAGGAAAAAAAAATCTTTTTCCTGTTGTCCTCTTGTCTTTATGGGTTTTCACACAGCTGTCCCAGGTGGTACATGGCTGAGATCATCATGTTCATATTGTTCTTAGAAGACGGGAGGGCAGCTGAAATCCCAAGGGTACCAAGCCAGGGTGCCCTGTATATGGGTAGCTCTCCAGGCTCACAGCCTGTGACCTCCAGAGACCACAGCTCTCTATGGAGCTTGTTCTCAAACACAATGACCAGCTCTCCATTAATTCCTGGAGAGTAAGTGAAGCATAGCCAGTGGCTCTCCATCAATTAGTTCATGAAAATGAAAGGTTAGAGTGCCTTTAAGACTGGCTACTCCTAATGCTCCTCAGAAAGGCTTGGAACCAGAGAGGGATTTCATCAGAATCTCCAGGCCAGGCCTCCCTGGGACTACACCTGCATGGCTGCCTTTGCCTCCGGGAAGATGTACAGAGTTGTAATGTGAGCAGGAGTGGACAGGCAGAGCAGGGCCCACCTCAGACATGAATGAGAAAAACCAGGCCACAGCAGGACCCTGCAGGGCAGACAGTCAACTGGTGAAAAGGCCTGGTTTTGTTGTTAAATTGACCCTTATGGCTAATGACTCCAGAACTGCTGTTCCAGGGACGTGAGTGTGGGAGCATTGGCAGAAGAGGAATAGGGTCTGGGAGCAGGTCATAGGGCAGGTGAGAACCCCATACCTTGTTTAGAGATAGAAATGTAACATAAGATACTGGATGCCTTTTTCACCTTTTAAAAGGTAGTGTGGGATAGGGGCTCAGCTGACAGATAAAACTGCAGATAGGGGAGGTTCCAGCAGATTCCCTGTGAGGCTAACAGCCAGTTGAGGAAGGACACAATTAAAGAGAAGAATGAGAGAAATCAAATGCCTTTGAGACTTAGTGAAGCTAGTATTTGAAAACCTGAAGCTCATTTCTGGATGGTTTAATTACAGCTGAGGTGCTCATACACACCACAGTGAGTCTGCAGAGAGACTCTATGGGCATTTGAATCATCAGACAAAAGAAAGTGATTAATTACTTGCCTTCTCACTTAGTGTCACTGTTTTTCTGCCCCTGAGTAAGGACCTCAGTTACCCAACAATTGTCTGTGAGCAACTTCAAGGGTCTGACCCTTCTGCGGGGCAAGCCTAAGCACAGAAGTGGGGTCTCTGCAGGCTGAGGTCCAGATTCTGGTTTCATGGCCTTGTGGGCTTGCCCAATCTCTCAGTCTATCAGTAAAATAGAGGCAATTATGCCCCTTCCACCTGGCTAAGAAAGGGACAGTCCTTGGAAGAGTATAAACACAATACTCAACTTAGGTGGCTCGGGCAATTTTAGTGAGGGCAAAGTGACCAGGACAATCTCACGATCATTCCTGGTAGACCCAAGCTCTTGAGAAACTTGTTTTTCTGAAAATAGCTGGCCCTAGTCCCAGGGGTTAGGAAGAACAACCTCGTGATCTATTTCCAAAAAACCAGTCCGTGGAAACCATATAAATCTCAATGGTATAATCTGTGACTGTTTGTGGGGATCGCACAAGACCAGGCAGTGTTTCATTCCATTGTGTATGGAGTTGCCATGAGTTGGAAGCTAACTGTGACAACTAACAGCAACCACAAGTCACAAGAGTGAGACCAGCACAAAGCTGAAGCCACAGACCAGCAGATCAAGTGGATGACCTCATACCATGACCAGGGGACTAGGAGGATAGTTCAGCATGACCTAGCAAAGAGGAACATCTGCTGAGTCTTCCTTAACAGGATTGGGGGGTAGAGCATGGATCAGAGCAGGGTATGGAGTAAGGATGCCCATATTTAAACTTGAGCTCTATAAACCTAGCTTTGTAACTCTGGACAAGTGGCCAAGTCCTGATTCCTTTCTCTAAGTCATCATAGCAGCAGAACCTCACTTGGACCTAGGCAAGAGGAACTAATGCCCTGGGCCCATGCTGGCCTCTTCTGGCCAGACCTCATCCACAGAGTAAAGGAGCCTGAAGGGGCAAAAAGACTCAAGAATGTAAAAGGATCAAGAGAGATCAAAGTATGGAAACCAATTATTAGCAGAAAGAACAGGGACAAAAGGAAAATGGCCAAGACTCAATAATGGAGGAAGAAGAGAGAGAAAAGAGAGAAACCTTTGTGGAGGCACTAAATTCAGAACAGCCTTTGTTTTCTAGGCTCCATGTGGTTGACTCCATGGCTCCCTGGGCTCCCAAGAACATGAATCCTTCCTCTAGCATCCTTACTCTTTCCACCTTTCATTTGATCAGTGGTGAAAGTGTTTCTTGCCAAACAGGAGCCAAACACACTGCCTTGCCTTCTTCTGGGGTCATCCAGGGACCCCTGAGGCCTAAGCAGCGATGTCTGAGTGTCTGGGCTGCTTTCTTAAAATATCAATATTTATGAGATGACAACATCTTCATTTAGATCCCCTTGATAGATCAATAATTCATATATTTACTGAAAACCAGACATCACCTCATCAGGGTGCAGTCCTCAGCAGGCTCTATGCTTCTTGGCAATCACCCTCCTCTTCCAAAAGCCATCACTCCTCTTCTGAGAACATTCAAGATCCCTCTCCATTTCTTTCTTCTTCTGTTGTTTTAATCTCATCTAATGCCAATGAAGATTTCAGACAAGTCTTGCTCCCTTTAGGGAACATATGCTAGGAAGAATACTCGGAAGGGAGGTTCAAATGGCTGTGCTCCCACCTCTGAGGTGGTGGGAAGCACACACAGGACCCAGATGTGTCCACACAGTCAGGATCCTCTCCAGTTCCCACATTATTTCTAACCCCATCACCTTTCTTATAACTTCCACACCCCCACTGTTCCCCTCAACTTCAGAAAGGACCTCCTGTTTCAGAAAACAAAGGAAATGTCTTTGCAAAGGCCTCAACAGATTCAAAGCACACATGATCATTTTACCCACTCTCCTTCTCCTGGATTCCTATCCCTGACATCAGAAATGTATCTGCATCCAGGTCTGGTCTTCAGGCTTCCCTCTGTCTTGAAGGGCACAAAATATCATTCTCCCCAAGAATATCCCAAGGGGATCAATGATCACCTCCATAGCCCCCCAACTCATCAATCTCTCCTTTTCTCTCTTTTTTTTTTTTCCTAAGTACATATAGGAGCTCTGGTGTTGTAGTGTGCCTAAGGCATTTGACTGCTAACCAGAAGGCTGGCGGTTCAAATCCACTGGCCACTCCTTGGAAGGAAAGTTGAGCAATCTACTTCCTCAGTGATACCGCCTCAGAAACCAAAGGAGGGGGCGTCGCTAAGAGTCAGATCCAACTCAACAGCAGTGAGTTTGGTTTGGTTTATGTTCTGGTTATCTAGTACCGCTCTGACAAAAAATATACCACAAATGTGATGGCTTTAACAAACAGGAGTTTATTCTCTTACAATTTGGAAGCTTTAAGTCCGAGTTCAAAGTGCCAGGTTCTAGGGGCTGGGTGAAAGCTCCTCAGCCTTGGGCTTCAGCTCTGCCTCCTGTTCCCAGCTCACTAGGACAGCTGCTGGCTGCTAAGACTGACAAACCCAAGGTTGACAAGTAAAAAGACACAGTCCTGATGTCACCAAACCACACAGCTGACCATTAATTCAAGTCCATCAAAAGTCCCAAGATTGGCAGAGCATTGAAGGCCACTGAACACCACAGCAACACGTGGGGTTCAAGCATGTTATAAACTGGAGACCATTCCCAAAGTTGTTTCTTATATATGGGAAGCAGACCACATACCCAAAGGCAGCTACTCAGCTGCTCTAATAGATTCCACCATGGAGCTGATTGCCAGTCTCATCATGGGAAATACTACATCCAACTGCCCAGTCACTCAACTAGGCCCAGCCAAGTTGACACACAAATATAACTACCACAGTTTAGAAGTACGTATGATATTCTGAAAAATAGCTCCTTTCTTAAAAACAAGAAAACTTTCCTTAACAATTTGTTGCCATCTTGCTACCTTAGCTGTTTCCTGGCCTTCAAAGCCAAGCTTTATTAAAGCATCACAGACTATCATCATACCAAAACTTCACCCTCTGTTCTCATTTCAGCTTACTGCACTTGGGCTTCCATCTCCACCACCCTACCAAGACAGCTCCTGTCAAGATCACTAGTGACCTTCTTATTGTGCAATCCTACCCCATTCTCATTCCTTACCTTAAATAACCTCTTGGAAGCATTTGGCACCACTGACCACTTCTTTAAAAATTTTTTTTTAAACTTTTACTGTGATTTGGGTCAAAGTTTACAGAACAAATTAATTTTCCATACAGCAGTTCATACACATTTTGTTTCATGACATTGACTGCAATTCCCCATCATGTAAACAGCTCTCTTCTCACTTACTCCCTGTAGTTAGCTCTTCCTTGTGTCCTTCTTCCCTATGCATTCCTGCTCCCCTGAGCTATCTCCCTGTGTAAACACTGCCCTTCTGTTCTCCCACGATTGATCACTCTAAGAAATGTATCTATCTGATGTAAATGTTCACCTTTTACACCTATCTATTGTTTGGCTGGAAGCCACAGGAGTGAATTCTATTCCAGATCTGAAGGGTAACTAGGAGCCACGGTCTCAGGGGTCTCACCAGGCTCTGTTAGACAAGTAAACCTGGTCTTTTTTCATGATTTTGAGTTTTGTTCCATATTGTTCTTCAACTCTATCCAGGATCTCCTGCACCGATCCCCCTCTGAATGCCTGACAGTGGTAGCCAGGCACCACTTAGTTCTTCTGGTCTCACGGTCATATAGGCTGAGGATCACATTAGTCTACTAGTCCCTTGGATTAATTGTTTCCATGCATCTTTGGCTTTCTTCATTCTTCTTTGCTCTGGACAAAGAGATACCCTTGGCTGCTTGCAAGCTTTTAAGACTCCAGTCACTATTCACCAAAGCAGAATGTAGAACAATGTTTTTGTGTAGCATGTTATGCCAATTGAGCTTGATGTTCCCTGCAACTCTAGTCCTGAGCCCACAGGTCCAACTACTAATTCCCTAAAGGTGGTTGGCTGTGGCCAAGAAGTTATCATAACTTTGCCCCTTGTTAGCTCTGTTATATGTTTGGACAGTCTTATAGCACAAGCAAATTCATATGCAGAAATATTGTCTGCCCACCTTATATATGGTCATGGGTATATTCCCTTTCACGTACACACACCTGACCATTCAGCCTGTTTATCTATCTATTTACCTGTAGATTAATGTTTATCACTGATAATGCAGTATTATATATGTAAAAGGGTTTATCTTTGTTGTCTGTATCTCCTGTGTACCTCTCTGTGTCTTCCTCTTCCTCAGTGCTACCATGTTGATCACTCACTTTTAGTACATTACCCTTCCTTTCACCCAAATCAACACTTATCTCTACCTATCTAACAGTGTTTCCTCCCCTTCTCTCCCACTCCTGGTAACCAACAAAGAAAGTTTCCTTCCACATATAAACCTTTCCTTGACTTTTTACAATAGTGAAAACAATAAAAACACTCACTGCCTTCAAGTCAAATCTGACTCATAGAGATCCCTCCTTGGGTTTCCAAGGCGGTATCTCTACAGAAGTGTCTGGTAGGTTTGAACCACCAGCCTTCTGGTTAGCAGTCACATGGCTTAGGCACTACACCACCAGAGCTTACAATAGTGAACTAATACAATACTTGTCCTTCTGTTATTGACTTATTTCACTCAGCATAATGTTCTCCAAGTTACTACATTATATGGTAGTTTTCAGATTCTTACATTATTTTTCAGTGTTGCATAATATTCCGTTGTGTGTATGTCCCATAGTTTGGGTAACCTTTCTTCTATTGATGGGAACTCTTTGCTTCCATCTCTTCGCTATTGTGAATAGCACTGTGATGAACATGGGTATGTATACATCTGTTTGTGTCTTGCCTCTCACTTCTTTAGGATTTATATCTAGTAATGGGAATGCTAGATCAAGTGATATTTCTATTTTCAACTTCTTAAGGAATCACCATACTGCTTTCCACAGTGGTTTTATCATTTTACAGTCCCCCAGCAGTGATTGAGTCCCAATCTCTCCATATCCTCACCAGTACTTATTATTTTCTGTGTTGTTGAACTTGCTACCAGTGCTGGGTGAGATGGTTTGATTTGCATTTCTCTAATGGCTAATGATCTCGAACATTTTTTCATGTATTTGTTGGCTGCCTGAATATCTTTTTTGGTGAAGTGTCTATTCATATTCTTGGCCCAGTTTTTAATTGGGTTGTTTGTCTTTTTGATGTTAAGGTGTTGGAATTTTCTATAAATTTTAGAGATAAGTCCCTTGTCAGGTACATCATTGGTGAATATTTTTCCCAACCTGCAGGTTCTCTTTTTAGTCTTTTGGAGAAGTCTTTTGAAGCACATAAGAATTTAACCACTGAGTTCCAGGGTTCCACCTACTAACTACAAAAACAAACCAAACCCACTACCATCAAGTTTATTCAGACTCATAGCAACCCACATGGGGTTTCCAAGGCTGTAAATCTTTACAGAAGTGGATTGCCTCATCTTCCTCCTGAAGAGTACCTGGTGGGTTTGAACCATCAACCTTCTGGTTAGCAGCCAAATGCTTTATCTCCTATAACACCAGAGCTCCTTAACTACTACTTAGACACTGACAAATCTCAAACATAAATGCTCACTCAGGGCACTGAGTTTTGATGACAATATCCAATAGCCTAATGAAGAGCTCCACGTAAACTTCCCACAAGCATTTCAAAGTTAACACGTCCCAAACTTAACTCACAATCTTTGCCCCAAAACCTGTTCTTTCTCCTGTATTCCCTACTGTATTCTCTACAGAAGTATCTGGTAGGTTTGAACCATCAGCCTTCTGGTTAGCAGTCAAATGCCTTAGGCACTATACCACCAGAGCTTACAATAGTGAACTAATACAATACTTGTCCTTCTGTGATTGACTTATTTCACTCAGCATAATGTTCTCCAAGTTAATCTACATTATATAGTAGATTAACATATAACATGTCCTTCTGTGAACATGTTCCTACATGCTCACAATATGTGCCATTACCTGTGTCCTAGCACACTCATTTGACCAGATCGCAAGCGAGACAGCAGGAAACAGAGGAAGGATCCATAGACTCAAGAGGCAAAGTTTGTGATGGGTATAGAGTTTCTGTTTGGGGGATAAAAGTTTATGGCAGCAGTGATGGTTACACAACATTGTGAACACAACTAATGCCACTGAAATGTACACTTTCTTTTTTTTTAAAGAGTTGAGATTCAAATCCAATTTCTGTTAACAAGCTGTGTAATACAAACAAGTTATTTAGTCTCTGAGCCTCAGTTTCCTCATGTCTGGGACATGGGGACTAAATCACCTATGCCACAGGCTTGTGAAGGGTCTGTAAGATATCTTATATGATAGTGTTCTAGATCCTTCGAAGAGTCAGTGCTGAATCCAGAATCATGATAGAAAAATCCCAATTCACACCTATTACTTATTTTAAGAGTGCTCTGGTAGTGTAGTGCCTAAGACCTCTGCTTACCAGAAGCTGGCAGTTCAAACCCACTAGCCACTCCTCAGAAGGAAGATTGGGCAATCTACTTCCATAGTGATACTGCCTCAGAAACCCAAGGAGGGGTCACTGAGTTGGATCCAACTCAATGGCAGTGACTTTGGTTTTTGGTTCCGTTAACCATCTTCATGGGTAGAGTCACATCTTCCTTGTTCTCAGTGTTTTCCCCCACAAAGTCTTGGACAGGTCCCTGTATGGAGATTAATACCCTATGTGCAGAGAGGTAATGCAGGCTTCATAATGCTTATGTTCAGTCCACCGACCTGGGCTATGCAAACAATGATGTTTTAAAATGAGGAGTAAAAAGGACTATGCAGGTTGGGGAATAAGGTGAGAGCAGGAGTACCTTACCTTTGCACTGCAAGCCCTGCCGCAGCAGGCCCCAGAGCAAGGACCCACAGTGGTCGCAGAAGGTGGGGACCTTGTAGTTGTGGATACCAAACTTGTGGGGCATGTTGACACTGAACCGCTGGGAGCCTACCTGCAAGGACAGTAAAACACGCAGTCACCTCCAAGCTCTATAGTGCCTTATGGTACATTTGATAGGAGCACATACAGAACTTCTTCCCTAAAAAGCCAAATCATTGTAGGTGACAGACCCTGGCTTGGCTGACAGTAGCCCTGAGAAACAAGGTGAAGAGTGTCTCCTCCCTTTCCCACAGCCTAGGCTCATGGTACCTTTAACCCATTCTTTGCCGCTCTGTTTGACTTTTCAAGGCCAGGTATTCTCTTCCACACAGCCCCCTACAGGACTTCAGCACTCAAGTTGCCATTTATGAGATGTCCCCATGGGCTTGCATTGCTGTTTTGTGCATGGAAGCCTCAGACACACAGACTTTCGGCAGCTTTTTGTTGGAACCTATGTTCTTGTACCCAGCAGGGTGCCTTGGAAACAGTGGGTCTTCAATTAAGGCAGACAATCCTTATGATAAAGATTATTAATACAAAGTGGTGACCACTAAGGGCATTACTGTATCAGTGCTGACCACATGTCAGGCACTTAATTATTATTATTTCAATTAAACCTCACCACTCCATTATGGGGTAGGCAACATTATTATTCTGATAGAAAGGGAAATTAAGGCAAAGTGAGATTTGGAAACTTACCTGTAAGATGATGAGTGGCAGAGCCAGGATTTGATCAGAATTCACAGCCAGGCTTTTCAGCCATTCTTCTACCATGTATTGTTTGTTTTAAAAAAATAAAAGGGGTCAAGATAAAAGGGGAAGGACCTGGGAAAAGAAGTTCAGGGACCTGATTTGTAGGCCTAGATTTGCCAGAACCATTCCTGAGGTCGCAGGTAAGTGTGCTGACTCCTTCAAGCCCCAGATTTTTCATCTAATAAATGAGGCTAGTACCCCTATCCCACATAACCTCACAGGGGGTCAGTGAGATAAGTGGAAGAGGAAGAAACAATATGTGTTGCATGGAAACCTGCAGGGAATTGCATCAACTGGCAGTTGATCCTTCAGGATCAACTATTATTCCTCTTGGTTTCCATTGTAATGGCACAGTTCCTGGCACACAGGAGGTGCTCAATAAATATTCATTGGAGGAAGGAGGACAGGAAGGAAGTTAGACAGCAAGCAAGCTATCTCTTTTCTTCATTTATTTGCAAATGTAATGAGGGTAACAATGGATTTGGGCTTGGATGCAAAACCAGGAATCAGAAGATCCTGCTAATGGTTTAGGATTTCAACCATGCCAGCAGAACCCCTCCAAAAACACTGGCACTGCACTCAGTCTTCCCTTCAGGTATTTGGAAGGCTCACAGTCTAACCCCTGTTCGTTGCTGCTTTTCAGAAAAGGTATGAAAGCAAAAGGAGATAAAAGATGGAAAATGCTTTGGATGCCAAGATGCTATTTGGTTGAATTATTTTAGAAGCAGGTAGAAGGTCTCTATAAAAGTTTCTGCTTCGGGAAGCCAAATTATAAACCCAGCTGATTATAAACCCGCTCTCTAGAGTAATACAAAACTGACCCCCTCATTCTAATGGCTTATTATTATAGTTTTTATATATTTATTTAATATATAATTAAAAGCACACCTTGAAAATCAACTGTCCTGATCATATACTTACATATGCACCTGCCATTTTCCTCAAAAAGTTTTTTTTTTTTTTTTTTTATTAGGATTTGGGTGAAGATTTACAGAGTAAATTCACTTTTCATACAGCAGTTCACATATACTTTTTTTTTTTTTTTTAAATCTGTAAGTGGTGCCACCATTCCCCCAATCTCTCAGTGAGGATAAACCTAGCTTCACTGTTGAGTTTTCTTGCTCTTTTAACCCTAGCAATTTCCCTAGTAGTCAACCCAGCACTAATTTCAAGATGAAGAGACAAAACAAGGTAATGGTCAAGGGCACAGACTCTGGAACAGACTCTCTGGGCCTGAAAGCAGCTTTTCACATACTCACCATGTGATTTCAGGCAAATTAATTGGACCTCTCTGTGTTGCTATTCTCTCTGCTGTAATGTGAGGGTGATAATAGCATTTACCTCATTCAGGTTATGTGATTTAGTATGTTAAAGCGCTTAAATGCATGTTAAGTTATCAATGCATTTTAAGTATTAGATGCTATTATTATTATTATTATTGTGATTATTTCTATCTCCTTACCATTTTTTTGATTTTCTAATCCCATCCCACTCTCCCAGCACCTCATAAAGAGCAGGTTCCTCATTTTGTACTGTGTCTGTATCACTGTTTATGAGTGGCATGGAGCCATTCACACATCCATTACCCACTTCAAGTGTTCCAATGAGACAATGCAGTAAAAGAGCCCACATTTTTCTGTGGGCTTTAGCTCTAGAATCATACTGCTCTGGACATGATATCTGCAGACATGAAACTGAGTTGGAGCCATGCTCATTCAGTACATTGTACCACATATCAGGTGACTCCTTTAATTTTTGATCAACATAATGAAGGAGACAGGATCTGAGAGAATAAGGTTTCTCTTGGGAACCATGGGGGAGGTGGCAGCAGAGGGAGAGGATGGTAAAGAGCGCCCAGAATGCCAATATTATAAATAGTTACCTCATCGGGAGTTTCCTGTTTCTTTAAACCAGCGCACTTTGTGATTATGAGCTCATGGCATCGCTTGTGGACCACGCACGTGCAAACTGCAAAAGGCAAAAACGGAAAGGCTGAGCAACAGGTATGCGAGAAAGTTTCCATCCCAAGATCTACTCAGGCCTTGGTGGAGGGCCGAGGGGGGCCATTCTGTCACCAAATCTTAATTTAATGCTTCCCCAAATCCTCTATGCAGTTCTTTCAAAGCACTGCTCCTTCAGAGTCATTAGGGTTTCTGAGATGCTCTGGAGAAGAATGAAACACTTATATTTAAAGGGCATCAAAGTTTTCCCTTGTTCCAGGGGCCCCCTCAACCAATTTTCTCACTTCTGATCCCAAGGTCAGGGATAACTGCCCTACCAGCACTTTCAGGGAGCACTGTCTGTCACAGTGGGCCTCACAGCCCTCTTTGTGGTTCCTCTCGGTACCACACCAGGATGGCTGTTGGGATAGGTTGGACTGTGAGCAGCATGTGAACAGGTGCTTCATGGCACAGAAATTTATATGCTTTCTTACATGCCCTTACATGCCAAATTTTAAAATTTCTGTTTAATCTAATATCCCTCAAGAAATGGTCTGTAGCTTTGTCTTTAGTGTCCTAGGGCAGGAAGGCAGGAGGTGGCTGATGACGTAATTCATAGCACAGGGACACAGCAACTCCCCCACAGAATCCCACCTAACTTTCCTGAGGTTAAACAGAGCTGGGTGAGGAGCCCAAACAGCCTCCCAGCTCCAACCACAGGGAAGCCTCAACATAACCACATCACATCTCCACTCTCCAATTCAGTGCGACCTAACCTTGCATTTGAAGCCAATCAACTAAGAACAAAAAGAATCTTCAGTCTTTTCAAGGGAGCTTTACGTTTTCAAGAGCTAATGATTCCACAGCAGAGACAAAAAGGAGAATGAGCAAGGGCCATCTAATGATACTGAGTAAAACAATCAGGTAAAGAGAGTCTTCAGGGAATGAAAGAATAAGTGAGTTGACAGAACACACAGAACCCAGCTTGGAACAAAGTGGGCTTTTGAAAGGCCTCTAATAGAGGCACTGCATTTCACTATAGAAAATGAAAGTGTTCCCTGTTATAATGCACAAAAATGGCTAGGTGAGCTGGGGGCTTCCTGAAGCCACAGGGAAACTTGGAGATAAGTGGTACCAGAAAAGTAGACACGGATGTGTGTCTGAGTAATAGCCACATCCACAAAAAAAAAAAAAAAAAAAGAAAGAAAGAAAAAAAAATCACTGCTGTCCAGTCAGATCCGACTCAGAGTGAACCCCCCTTGGGTTTCCAAGGTCGTATCACTACAGAAATAGATTGTCCAATCTTCCTTCTGAGGAGTGGCTGGTGGGTTTGAACAGCCAGCCTTCTGGTTAGCAGTCAAGTGCCTTAGGTACTACGCCACCAGAGCTCCCAATAGCCAGGTAGGGACAAAGAAAAGCAAGGCCCAACTTCCTGGGTTGGAGCATAGCATGCAAACCACACAGAGCATCTACCTGTAATTAGTCCTAGCTCATGCCTCCTACGAGCTTAGGATCTGGATCTCTCTGGGCCTCAAAAATGTAATTTATACAATACCACTTACCTTGACACTGGTATCCCTGCTTTCCTATGACACCCCTGAAAAGAAGAATACAATCCTTTAAGAAAATGCAATTTTACTAGTCCCCCTAATCTGGCCACCAGCCACCATACACCAAGGATCTTGGGGGCCCCGCAAGCATGGAGGATTCACTCCTATCTGCAGAGTATCTGAGAATGCCTCTCTCTGAAGGCCACAGAGGGCAGTGGCTGTGCTCAGAGTATGGCCAGGAGTGGTCAATTTGAGTGCTTGATTTCCTATATACATGGCCATTTGAATGAGGGCAGTATTGTTCTGGAAAGCTATAAATTACCCTGCTTGCCCTCAGCAGGCCTCAGTCAGTGGAATGTACTCTCTCTCATGGGTAAAAGGGACCTTACTCATCTCCTACCACCAGGCATGCTCTGTGGGTTCCCTAATGGTGGAGGAGGGCTGTGGCTGGTAGCATATTCTCTGGGCATTCTAGAGACAGCCAAGGGTCATGGGTCAGTCTGTGGCCAGGATTGGGGTTCACTGTATAGTTTGGGTTAAGGCAAATGAGAGAGGTTTCTTCTGTGACCAGAGTAAAGGTCTCTCTGGGGCACGGTTGAGGGTCAAGGATACAGAACAATCCAACCCACTTGCTCTTAGCCCTGAACTCAGTACACCGACATTGACTGCTCAGGGAGCTCCCTGAAATTCCCAGCCCAGCTAGAGAAGCCACAAGTCACTCAGACTATATACTTCAGGAAGCCTTAAACCTCAGTGGGGTTCACCATGGAATTAGAGGACACCTGAATCCATAAGACTAAGCTTTCAAAACTTCCTCCCTAGCCCTCATTCACTAATCATTCAATTCATGACCAAAATACAAATGGAAGACAGAGGGTTAAGTCAGCTCTTAGAATGAGGTGTCTATGGGTAGGAAGAGGGCATTATTTCCACTTTAGTCAAGTTAGGTTTGCTGTGAACTGACTTGTTTCAGGCATACATGCCAACCTCAGTGACTGAGGATAAGACAAGCCATTGCTTGACACCACAGGATTCCAGGGGTCCTCAGAGCCCAATTTGCCTGTCTCCTGGCTGAGTTCATACTGCAACTTGGCCTCACTTGCTCTCCTCTGCCTGATCCAAGAGTATTGTCAGCCTCTATGCTAGCACTAAAGAGCTTGCTACAAAGTCTAGTGGAGTGTCAGGAAGAGCCTAAGCTTTAAGCCAGGCTAACCAGAGCTGAACTCCTGTCTCTCACACTTCCTAGTGGAGGGCCTCAGGCAAGTCTCTTCAGTTCTGAGCCTCAGTTTTGTCCACAGTGGAATGGGGTTAATAACACATAATTCACAGAACAGTGGAAAGAATTCAATCTATATTTCCAGTGTCTGACTGAGAACCTAGCATCTGGTGAGTAGTTAATAAAGTCCCCTCCAGCCCTCAAAGCCAATGTTCCTTATTGTCCTCCACCTACTACCTACCTGTTTTTGCCTATCAAAATCCTAGACTTCATGAAATGAGAAATGCCACTTCCCCAGGAAGTCTCCCCTGCATACCCAGTCAACACTACTCCCTCACTTCTCTGAATTCTCACCATCTTAGCAGAACCACTGCTAGGACTCTCACTAAGAATTGCTTTGTAATACAAATATAGGCAATCCTAACCTTTATTATAGAAGAATACAAATTTATTCAAATTTATACAAATAAATAATTTTTTATACAAATAAATATTTATACAAATAAATCAGTGAGACTAATAGAATGGATCCTCATGCGCCTGTCACCAAGTGTCAACAATTATCAATACATGGCCAGTCTTACTTCATCCTTACCTTTAGCCCCTTCCCCACTCCATCTACATTATATATGTTTTAACAAATCCCACACATAGTATTTCATTTGTAAATAATTCAGCATATCTTTCTAAGATAAGGATTCTTTTTGAAAAAACACAATCACGGTTGAGTGAAACCTGTGAGAGCTGGAACTTGACAAGACTGACAAGTTTCTCATCTTTGATAGGGTGTGGTCTTATCACTTTTCTATTGCACATTTTAGTGGAAAATACTTGAGTTTTCCTTCTCTGACAGGTTTCTGCTTTACACAGGTTCCAGCTTTCACAGGTTTTGCTACAGTATAATTGGTCATAAAATATTCATACTTTCAATAAATACAATGAAATACAATAATATGCAGTATAATCCTAAATATAAAGTCACTAGGAACCATGGTTTCGTCTTTCCTTGTATTCCCCCATATTCTAACACATCATTAGTCTTTCAGAAAAGTCTTCTGAAATCATATAAAGAAGAAATAAAGTACATTAGCACTTTCCAAATGAAGTCTATGATCGTCTGCCCTCCCCCTTTCCCCATGTCTCCCCAAAGAGAGAGGTAGCTGGGGGTTCCTGGAGAGGGGCACTTACCAGATGAAATCTCTGCAGTGGGAGCAGTAGGTGGGCTGCCGAAGGTAAGTGGCCATGAACTTGTGGCCATTGACCTGGTGGACCCTGCGCCTGACGGCCCCTTGCCGCTTCCTCGGTCGCATGCGCTCCCTGAACACACGTTCTTCATTGTCCTTAGGGGCTGGGAAAGAACAAGAGCAGAGAAGGAAATTGAATCTTGGTTAAAGCAAAAACCAAACCAGTTGCTGTCAAGTGGACTTTGACTCTTGGTGGCCCTGTGTGTGTCAGTGTAGAACTGTGCTCCATAGGGTTTTCAGTGGCTAATTTTTCAGAAGTAGATCAGCAAGCTTTCTTTCAAGATTCCTCTGGGTGGACTTTCAATAAGCAGCTGAGCAAACAACCATTTGCACCACCCAATGACTCCTGAGTCTCTGTCACTGACCCTTAAAACTGATCTTCTGCAGGAGGTCTACTCCATCCTTGAGAGATTTCAGGTGGGGCTGGGTAGGAGGCAAACTTTGCTGGTAGAGTTTCAGGCGTGTGTGGAGGAGAACCACTGCAAAGCTCCAGAGACTAAGCCCTGTCCCAGGTGGGAAGATATAGCACTATGTATGTGTCCCACACCAGCTGCATCCTCAGAATCCATCCATACCCAAACTCTGCTACATGTTTGACCACACCTTTCCTACCTATACCATCTGTATGTCTGAAAGGTACAGGGCTCAAAAGGCTCAGGATTCACATCTCAGCAGTGTAACCTTGGACATATGGTCTGTACCCTCCCTGAATCTCTGAGGGCATCTCCCTCAGAAAAGCAGGGATAATGGTGGCTACCACACAAGGCAGCTGGGAGGACTCACTGACATAAGATTCATAGGTACCTGACTGCTTGACTCAGAGAAATAGGTGACTCATACATACTGCTTTTCTTCTTTCTCCCTCTTAAGCAGACTAAGACAACTAAGAATGTTTTTCCAAAAGTCTAAAGGAAAATGAGATAGAACATTGGGAAAGCAGACAGTTTCCCAAATGCTCAGCTCCGTACCTACTACCTTAGTACCAGTGAAGACAAAAGGACCTTTCTCATTTCTTCCTTCCCTCCACCTTAGAGTGTGCTGCTGTGGTATAGTGAACCACTTAGTATGGATCTCCCAGTCATGGTCTTTATGACTCCCATCAGATGACTGGGTGGAACTATGCAAATATAAGTGCTTGTGGCCTACCAAGGGATTGGATAGCTTATGAATAATGTAAATAAGATACATGGCACCCTTGCGAGAACGGGGTCATATAATAAGGCGTGTGGAACTGTAGTGTGGGGACTGGTCACTTTTGTCATTCTGCTAGGCTTAAAATGAGCCCTGCTAGAGGCAGAGGGAGGGATCTCACTGCCATCAAGAAAGAAGAGCTGGAGGTGGAGTGGAACATGTCCTTGGACCTGGGGTCCCTGCACTGGACCTCATTGGCAGAGAGCTGGCAGAGACAACAGACAGAGATACAAAGAGGTATGAGACACAGTGGCGGGCTCGCCAGCCCACAGAGCAAGAAAGCTGAATGCCTTTGGGAAAGAGGTTGCTGACAAGAGTGGGGTGCACCTAGGTGTACCTATCAGCAGAACTAAAAGAACTCTGTAACACTAGCCAGAACAGGGAAGAGGCCAGGGTCAGAAGCCAAGGGTCAGAGATGTGTGCCTGAGGGCATAGCAGAGGAGAGGCTGTCCTGATTGAAGAATGCATCTTGAGCATGTTCCTGAACCTGAATTGTAGCCTATTATTTCCCTAATAAACCTCATAATCATGCATATTGCCTGTGAGTTCTGTTTGGTCACTGCAATGAATTATCAAGCCCAGCAAAGAAGTAGTGAGTGCTATAGGAGGGACAGTTAGTGTCAGACTTGGTAAAAAGGCTGACGGGTGGTGGCATGTCTGGCCTCATAGGAATATGCCTTAGGCTGCTAATGGTGATTCTGTTTTCTCTTTGTAAACTTTGAAGACGTCAGAGAAGGATGTCACTTCCATGCCCTTTCTGTAGCCCTAGGCTTAAGAATGCTCTGTGTTGTTGTTGTTGTTATGTGCCGTCGAGTCAGCCCCGACTCATAGCGACCCCTCCTTGGGTTTCCGAGGCAGTATCACTACGGAAGTAGGATTGCCCAACCTTCCTTCCGAGGAGTGGCTGGTGGGTTTGAACCGCCAGCCGTCTGGTTAGCAGGCAAGGGGGCTAAAAAATAGCCATAAAAATAATGACGATGATGATAAGGGCTAACATTTATGCTTACTGTATATAGCAGGTGTTATACATGTAATAAACTACCCAACATGAAAGGGTAACTCTTATCTCCACTTTACAGGTATGGAGACTGAGGAACAGAGAATTTATGTAACCTGCTCTTGAAGGCTGGGCAATCCTACTTCTTTAGTGATACCACCTCAGAAACCCAAGGAGGGATCGCTATGAGTTGGGGCCGACTCGACGGCACATAACAACAACAACAACAGCAACAGCTCTTGTTAATACAGGTAGTAAGTGGTGGAGTCCAGATTCTAATCCAGGGGGGAGAGACCAATGTTTGAATGTCTACTCTAAGGGACAGCCAAGATCCCCTATAGCACAGCCCAAGTATCTGAGTAGCTCTCATTACAGAAGGCTTCCCTGAGGGACCAGGAGGCCTCCTTGAGTTGCCTGCCAGGTAGCTGGTGGGAAATACACTGGGCCAGCTCCATGTCCCCAATGCCTCCTACACCAGCCACAGTGCCTGGAATCCCACCTAACAGTGTCAGTCCTTGGGGTAAGAAGTATTGCTTCCTCCTGGACCTCTTTCAAAATAAGGCTTCCTGCAGTGGAGGTCACATATTTGACCTAAACATCTGTTTAACCACTAGTCCAGGAGAGATGGGTAGAGGGAAAATAAAAAGGTAAGAAGAGGGACCAAATGCCCAGCATGTACATTCAGAGAGAAGCAGCTTCCAGGCAATGGGGGCTCTTTAGTAGAAAGCTGTCCCCAGTGTTCCCAGGCTACATCCTCAACACAGACCTTTATGACCCAGAGAGGGGTCTGCTTGCTGGGTCCTGCTTCCTTTGCAAATGGTGCTTAGTGTTTCAAGAAGCTTCTAAGACTACCTTCTGAGTATTGTAAGCACATCATCCCCCACCCTGCCACAATTCAAATTCCCACCAAAAATTGCAGTTCTGTTTCTACGTAGGTGCGCACACACACTCACACTCCACAGAAACATGGTGATCATCACTCAACTGTGTATTTACAGGTGATTTGATTTCTGCTTCATATTTTTCACTGCATTCAGAATGTTTTACTCCTTTTTCCAAGCATGGAAAAAAAAAAAAAGTTGCAATTATAAAATCTCTTCAGTAGTCCTTCTTGCTAAAAGTCCGATATACAAAAATCCAACCCCAAAACCACAGTCCTGGGCAGTTATGTGAGGGGATGAGAATTCTCTTTGTCAAAGGCCTCCTTCACTTCCTTCACAGAGAAGTCACCAGGAACACAATGAACACAGCTTCCTGATGTAACTGAGATGCAACTTGATTTACAAATCCCTCACATTTACTGGGTGCTCTGGTAGCGTAGTACCTAAGGCACTTGACTGCTAACCAGAAGGCCGGCGGTTCAAACCCACCAGCCACTCCTCAGAAGGAAGATGGGGCAATCTACTTCCGTAGTGAAACTGCCTCAGAAACCCAAGGAGGGGTCACTATGATGCTAGGAAACTATATTCTCAGTTAAAATGGTGATGAATCCAATTCTAATTTTCTAAAGGAGTGCCGGTGAATTGGGGCTGGAGGTGTGCCCAATGATGTCATTTCTCAACTTCGTACAGAAACGACAACCAACACCAAATCAAATGCTCTGAACTGTACTTACAGTGATTTAATAATGAAGTGCAGCAACCAATTATCTCATCTCCATATAATTTTAAAGACCACTTGTAGGGTCAAATGGAGACCTGAGAGAGGCTGCTTAAAGCTAGTAAGGGTGGCCATGAGAAGAGCACCAAAAGTGAACATGTAAGCTGGGTCTGTCTGAAGTGGACTTCCCAAAAGGTACTACTACTCCTGTCACAGAGCACATCTGCACTGCCTTTGAAATCAGGTTTTTGTTCAGAATGTGGGGAAACTGAAGGCTAGGAGGAGGAAAGGACACGGGTAAAGTTAATCTCCAAATGAGAACTGTGTACAAAGCTACACTATAGAAAGGAGAAGTGGGTCAGAGCCTGTGGCTGGTGAAAATACCCCTATCCTGCTGTCCTGTGGAGAAGGTAGCCAAGTGTCTGGCCAAAGGGGCCTTGACCCTGTGTTCAAGAGCAGCCTTACCCACAGGGAGAGGAGGAAGGGGCCAATATGATGTGAAGAGGGGAGTCACAAGGTTCCACAGCTCTGGAGAACATCCGTGCTGGGGCCTGGAGGCCACCACCAGAAACAGATTCCTTGAGCATTTCCCACTGCTATAAAGTGTCTCTTTTAAAAAGTGACTTCCAGGTAGGGGTGATAGCATTGGGTGTGTGCATGTATGTGTGTGTATGTGTATGTTATGAGTGCAAAATAAAATATATATATATATACATCTATGATAAAGAAGCTCTGGTGGCACAGTGGTTAAAGCCTTTGGCTGCTAACCAAAAGGTTGGTAGTTGAATCCACCAGCTGCTCCTTGGGAGAAAGATGTTAACAGTCTGCTGCCATAAAAATTTAGTCTTGGAAACCCAACAGGGCAGTTCTACTCTGTCCTATGGGTCACTATGACTTGGAATTGACTCAATGGCAGTGGGATTTTTTTTGGGGGGTTATATATGATATGTGTGTATAATACTAATAAATACATGAAATATGTTATATACATTTATGTGTATCATATAATATACAGTATATAGTGCTATATGTCACATATAATATATACAGTGTTTCTGTGTCTGTGTGTGTATGGTTTTCCCGACCTATTTGAAAGTTACAGACTTAGTCACTCTTCAACCCTAAATACTTCAACTTTATCCCCTAAGACATTTTCCTACATAATCACAATATCGAAGTCAGGAAATTTAACACTGATATGATATTATCTAATATATACTTTGTATTCAAACTTCACTGGTTGAACCCAAAATGTACTTTATAGATTCTTTTTTAATCCAGGAGTTAAACAGAGCTCATGTCCTGCATTTGGTTACCAGGTCTCCTTAGTATCCCTTATCTGGAATGGCTTCCTCACCTTTTTTCCTTTTATGATACATTTACAAAGAGTCCAGGATGCTGTCGTATAAAATGTTTTATAATCTGGATTTGTCTGATTGTTTGCTCCTGATTCATTTCTGATAAAATGGCAGGAATATGACACAGGCCAATGTATCAACTAATTCAAACCTATCCATCAAGATCAGTATAGAGAATTGTGTCAATGCCATGAACATAAAATATTCATAAAATATATTTACTCATATTAGGAATTTTAAAAATGCAAAGCTGAGCAATCTTGACATATCACTGACACACCACATAAGACCTAATAAAGCAACAGATTTGCTTTAAAATGATCTTATCCACTATTGGCAAGGTGGCTGTGAAACTGATTTATTTATTCACTGCTAGAGGCAATGTAAATTGAATAGCATTTCCAGAAAGCAATATTACAATACATAACAGATACCACAAAGAGATTCATTCACATCCTTTGACTTAGCAATTCAGGAATTACCTCTAAGTCAATAATGAAACTGAAACACAGACACTGAAAGCGATATCCTAATAGCTTATAGATGTTCCCTACTGCATGTCTATATCAGCCAACAAATAGAAGTAGCTTAATTGTCTCACATTAGGAGAATGGTCCAGTGAATTGCATTACCTCAACCGTGATTTTAAAAGGTGAAAAAAGACTACGTGGAAACAGAGAAATTTGATACAATACTATGAAAACAGAATGCACAATAATATATTTGCAGGTTGAAGGTAACATAAACATAAGAATTATTATGCTACCATAGGATAATGGGATTATGTATTTGAATATTTGAAAAACTAATGTTTTCTACCCACCAGCCACTCCTCGGAAGGAAGGTTGGGCAATCCTACTTCCGTAGTGATACTGCCTCGGAAACCCAAGGAGGGGTCGCTATGAGTCGGGGCCGACTCGACGGCAAATAACAACAACGTTTTCTAATGCTATCTAATTGATTTTTTAAAGCATTTCTATCTGCCTGAGGTACTAGATAATGCAGGGCCTCTCATGTTGTGGGGGTAGCGGGCGACTTGGCATGACTTGATAGAATTGGGGGACAGGAGAGGGTTGTCATGAAAAGCAAGAATGACAATGCAAACTTCATCAGCTTCCCAACTGCCTACAGTTCTGAACTGAGTAAATGGCTGGGCCTATTGCTCAACAGTGATATACAACCTGCCCCCTACACCTTTGACACACTCTGAAGGATGGTCACTGCTATCATCGGACAGCACTTAGCCAAGCACACCTGCCATGACTGCTCCTCTGCCTGGCCTTTGAGACAAAACCTAGGCTACTGACCTCCCAGAGGGTACAGGCCCTTTTCAGATGCCTGTTTTATGACTGTTTCTACCGCTCTGTGGAAGGAAAGACTGTGAGTCAGGGCAAGGCCAACACAAAGTTGGATAATTGTTATGGCAGTTTCTGTAGAATTTTCACCTTCTGTGCAGGAGATCTGGGTTCGATTCCTGGCTAATATATCTCATGTGCAGTCACCACCTGTCTGTCAGTGGAGGCCTGCATGTTGCTATGATGCTGAACAGGTCTCAGCAGAGCATCTAGACTAGCACAGACCAGGAAGAAAGGCCTGGTGATATACTTTCACTGGTTTTTAGCCAGTGAAAACCCTATGGACCATGACAGTCCCATCCTATTATGCATGGGAACACCGGAAGCTGGGAGCCAACTAAATGGCAGCTAACACCCCAACCCCTGACATCAAGTGGATTGTGACTAATAACGACCCGCATTGAGTTTCCAGGCCTAAGAATCTTTATGGAAGTAGATTGCCTCATCTTCCTCCCACGGAGCAGCTGGTGGGTTTGAACTACCAACCTTCTGGTTAGCAGCTAAATGCCTTACCCATTGTACCACCAGAGCTCCTTAACAACATACATTTAAAAATCTTAGGAGTTTGTACACCAATGAATATTTTTCAGCCCCAAGCCTTGGAAGAATCTGACAGAAGGCAGGCAAGTGGAGTGGCAGGAACACCTAAAAGAAGGAGTCCACACCTTGCAGTTACTATTTCCTTGGAAGTGAGATTTTGCATCTGAGACTAGAGGAACACTCGCAGACTTGGGGAGAAGCAGCCCCAACACGAAACTTCATGCCCCTTTTCTGGCCAGTCTGGACACTGAAGATTTCACTACTCCACCATCCTGTCCCTCACTCAACTTTCTATCTTACACAAAAAGAGAGTTTGAGAGAATGGATCTCACCACTCATATAAGGTCATTGGAACCCCAGTATTCTTGGGACACCCTTCAGTTTAGGAGATCTAGAAGAGAAGTTCTAATTGGTTGAGATCATGGTGTCTCAGATACGAGCACTTCCTTCCAGGGTATGCATAGCAAGGGCTGCAAAACCCAAGAGTCAGCCATGCCAAAGACCTTTGATCCAGGAGCCTGGGCCAGACTGACCAAAATGCATGGCTGGCCACCTCTGAACACCACCACCATTCCTCACTGCAGGGTGCCCACCCACCCTCGATGTTCAGAGCACATGGGGTCTTTCCTATAAGCAGCTGTGCTGTAGGCTTTTGCTTTTTTCTGTGTATCCTCTTTTCACCTTCTCTTCTCCACCAGTGTGGTTGAATGAGGTGTTAGGAGTCTGGACAAATGTTGCCTTTGCTTTACGTTCTTGAACAAGCTACTTAATTTCTTTGGGACTCTGCTTCTTTATCTACCAAAGGGGGTAACACAATGGCTCAGCCTACAGCCCAAGCCAACATGAGCAGCACTGAGCTCTACTGGCATCTGAGGCAAAAGGGAAATTCAGCAATGCCAATCATGTCTTTATTTAAAACTTTAATATTCTGTTTATTAATTTTTGTTTTAAAAGTTACATTAAAATATTACTTATTTTGATGCCTGAGTTTTTTTGGCATCCCCCACATTTTGCACCCACGCAAGTCCTGACTCTGGGGATGAGGATCAATAATAAAAGCATTATCCCCACACACCCAGCCATCAGGGGGCTTGAGAAAAACAGACTTGGGAACTGTCAGGATGATTGGATTGAGCAAGGAACACTGACTTAGACCTATAACAAAAGCAGCAATAAATGTGATAAGTTTGAGAAAAGGCACAGGGCCTCCTCAGAAGGCTTTTCTTGGCACCTAAGCAGGGAATGTATCTAGTCTCAAGGCAAGTAACTTCCCAACAGAAGGGCAAAGCAAACAATTCAGCCATCCTGGCATTTTATCTAAATAACTTTCAAACCCTCTAGATATCAAGAAGCAGAAAAATATCAGCTCCCTAAGTGCTGAGTACTGTGCTAAGCACCTCACACATGTGATGGCCTCTAATCTCACAAAGAATTATGATTCTTGGTTTACAGAAGGAACTGAGGCTGCTCCAAGAGCTTAGCTAATTTGGTCATGCAGCTAATAGTAAACATTATTTCAGGAATCCCTAACCTGGCCAATTCATCTAAACAGAATAGCCTAGTTCTCACTTGGACCCAGAATCCCTGACATGCTTGGCTGCTAACTGAAAAGCTAACCACTCATGTCCACCCAGAAGCATCCTGGGAGGAAAGGCTGGCAATCAACTTCCGAAAAATCAACCATTGAAAACCCATGGAGCTCATTTCCACTATGACACATGTGGAGTCACCAGGAGTCAGAAGCAACTCAATGGCAACTGGTCAGGCCATGCCATTTGAACCCATCTATGTGTATGGAAGTCTCCTCCCTGCTGCTGTCACTCACCTCTCCACACATCTGCCTCTGTGCCCCTCTCTAGACTTAGAAAAGAAAGATTAAGGGGACCAATTAGTTCATGGTGCACCCACATAATGAAATTTAATGTAGCTGCTGATATGCTAAATCTACTAAGAAATAATAAATAGGAAAAGAAAACTAAGAAGCATGTTTATAGTGTGGATCTATTTGTATAAAATGAGAAAGAGAAAAGGATACATATATTCAAGCACATATAAGCAAAAATACACATTGAAAGAGTATATGATAAACCCATTTAAAAATGTTCATCATGTGGACACTAGATGCCAGGCACTGTTGGGCACAGACTAAACTACCCTTGACCACAAAGAAATGGACTGGGGCCACTCCTTCAATCATTCAGCTCAGAAATTCTGGATTTGGTCCTTAATAGACAGGTCTCTCTAAGAAAGCAAGGAATTGCTCAAGTATTCCAGACACGAGAATCATAAGTATGGGTGATCCTGACAGAACAACCTCTGGGAAGTTTTCTTAATTCTCCCATGCAATAACTCTCTGGTTTGACTTTATGAACTTACTGGTGAAAAAAATACAAAATCAATGGAAGGAAAACAAAACAAACAAACAAAATTAGGTACTGAAAAGTAAAGAGCAGTGTCTTTTACAGGCAAACCTTGTTTTATTATGCTTTGCCCATATGGCTTTTTTTTTTTAACAAATTGAAAGTTTGAGGCAATGAGCAAGTCTATCAGCATCATTTTTTCAACAGCATGTGCTCACATGTCTCTGTGTTGCATTTTGGTAATTCTCATAATATTTCAAACTTTTTCATAATACTATTGTACTCTTCACAGAGTGTAAACATAACTTTTTTATGTACTGGGAAACCAAAAAATTCATGTAACTCACTTTATTGTGATATTTACCATACTGTAGTGATCTGGAACCAAACCCACAATATCTCTGAGATATGCTTGCATTTTTCATTTTTCCAGGAGAGGAAAAAATATAATATTTTCAAGTTAAATAAATGCTTCACGACAGTGAGTTTTAAATATTAAGTAAATATTTATGTCATGCCAAAGAATATGTCCTACATGTTGTACTGACACAATACATTAAAGAAAATTTCTGTTCAAAACAGGAAAGAGGAAACAGCAACTAATTCCTTAGGAGAGACTGTTCTATGCTATCTGTATCTTCCCAGAGAAGCACACAATGTGAATCTGAAATGTCTGAGAGATTCGGCTCAGGATTATCTGTATTCTGTGTATAATCTAATCAGAAAAGCATGAGTGGCATTTTAAGATTAGCATCTCAAATTTAATATAAACTGATTTTCTCCTTCCTCTTCTTCACTTTTTGAATTATCTTTTCTGTATTCACCACTTATACACTGTCCAGTGATGTTTTAAAACAACACTTAAGCTAGCTTGTGCTTTACAGAAAAAAAATTGGACACTGATAGGGTAGGGAGAACAGCACTAGGGTAACTAAAAGTAAAACATGGTGATTTCTAGGCAATAAGATGATCTCTGAGGGAGAGATTCCCAGAGAAAAGCGGGAAGGCAACCACTACTCCTACCACCCTATGCTTCCTGGTACAAAGCGCACTGGTAGGGTGTAGGGATCAGTGACTTCACTTGAGCAGGAAGTCGGCCTGCCCCTTGCCAGTCTGCATTCATTTATTCTTTCATTCCTTCCCCCCTCCATCCATTCAATGTTACCTACTGGAATTTTACAGCATGTCTGAGACAGTCAGGAAAAGTCATTACTTGTTAAGAGGTAACCAAAAAGCAAAAGCCCTGCTAAAAGCTCACAGGGCACTCTCAGCCTGGGAAATGTAAGAGTGGGGCACCAGCCAAGGGTGGGGCCGAGTCCCTGTTGGTGCCAGTGACAGTTCAGGATGAATCACAGGAAACTGAGCGAATGCTGAATTCTTGGGCACCTGAGTACCATGAGAGCTCTTGTTCTGTCCACTGTTCATGTTTCTAAACTGCTATATTAAAAAATGCCTGGGGGAGGCATCTGTGTGGAGGTAGATGGTGATTGGGAGGGAAGGGGGAAAGGGTCAATGCCAAGTGTAATTTGATATCCCCACCTCCTGCAAAAAATAAATAAAGTAAATAACAAGTCTTTTTATGGCACAGGTATCCCAGCCAAAAAGATTATGAAGTCTTTTACTGGAAAATCTAAACATACCCAGTCCTGTTTTTATTTGATACTCTGCGTTCATTTAATCAGTCCCAGGGCAGTGTTCAGGAAGATTAAGGTAGAGTGAGTTGAAATTCATACCTCTAATGCCCAAGTCAGTGCCTAAGGCATTTGACTGCTAAGTAGAAGGTTGACAGTTCAAACCCACCAAGCCACTCCATGGAAGGAAGAGTGGGCAATCTACTTTCATAAAGATTTACTGCCTCAGAAACCCAAAAGAGGTCGTTATGAGTTGGAATAGACTCAATGGCAGTTAGTTTGGGTTTGTGGGTTTTTTTGGGAGGCGGCAAGACATGGGAGAAAGCTGAGGCAGTCTGCTTCTGTAAAGATTTACAGCCTTGGAAACACTATGGGGCAGTTCTACTTTGTCTTACAGGGTTGCTGTAAGTTGGAATCAACTCAACGGCAGCAGGTTTCAATCCCCAAGGCAGGGGCAGTGGTGGTTCAGGAGTAGAATTCTCACCATCCATGTGGGAGACCAAACCAAAACCTAACTCCCTGCTGTCGAGTCAGATCTGACCACAGAGACCTCTCCTTGGGTTTCCAAGGCAGTATTACTAAGGAAGTAGATTGCCCAACCCTCCTTCCAAGGAGTGGCTGGTGGGTTTAGCAGTCAAATGCCTTAGGCATACACCACCGGAGCTCATCCATGTGGGAGACCTGGGTTTGATTTCTAGGTGATAGACCTCATGCACAGCCACCACCCTTCTGTCAGTGGATGATTGCATGATGATACGATGCTCAACAGACTAGTGGAATTTCTAGACTAAGACTAGGAAGAAAGGCTTGGTGATCTTCTTCTAAAAAATGAGTAAATGAAAACCCCAAGAATCACAATGATCTGATCTACAACCAGTCACGGTGCTGATGGATGACTGGCAGTATTTTGTTCCACTGTGCATGGGATCATCATGATGGCTGCTAACAGCAACAACAAATGCCCAAGTCATGGTGACTCCATAATGTCAGGGTAGAACTGTGCTCCATAGGGTTTTGAGTCAGAAGCAACTCAACTGGTTACTAGTTAATGTCCAAGTGACCTCTAGTTACCTCATCTAAGACTCCATCAAACTTCTCAAAATCAAGTGCCTGGACAATTTCCAAAAATACCACAATGAACTACCGTTTTTTGTTTTCCCCAAGCTGCTTCTTTGCTAAGGCAGTTTCAAGCCCTTGCTTTTTAAAGTAAAAAGTAAACAGAAATATCACATTGTCTCCCAAAGAGATCCAGAGACCCAGACTCACAGACCTGGGCTGTGAGTATTCCTGAAACTGACCAGTCTCAGACTACCTGGAAAAGAAGGAGAGTTTCAGGCAGTTAGAAGATTAAAAAATAAATCTGTGTCAAAAGAGGTGGAGAAAGAAAAGAAAAGATGATTGTTAAGTTCCAAAGTCAAGGCTGATAATTGACTAAATGAACCCCACATCTTCCAAGGTGGCAAATAAATTTGTCTTAAGAAGGACATCATGCTTGGTAAAGTAGAGGGTCAGTAAAAAGGAGGAAGACCTTCAGTGAGATGGATTGACACAGTGACTGCGATGGTGAGCTCAAGCATAGCAAGGATTGTGAGGATGGCTCAGGACTGGACAGTGTTTCATTTTATTGTAGACAGGGTTGCTATGAGAGGGATTGACTCGATCGCACCTGACAACAAGAATAAACGCAATCTACTGTCCCTGATTCTTCAGCAGAAGGGTCCACATTGACCAAGAAAGGAGCCCTCCCTCCTTCTACCCCCACTCCCAGTAACTCAGGCCATCCTGTTTCCAGGACAGGGCACTAGGGAGATGAATCAGCTGGCAGGAAGCAACAGGTGAGCAAACTCCCTATCTTTCAACAGAAATAACTATAATGGCCAGTGCTGTTGTAGAACTTATGCTTTTTTTCTTGACTTCAAAAACTTGCTTAAATTAAACTTTTTCTTAAAAGTTTTGTGTTCCCCTGAGACTGTGACCAACACCTTGAACATGGAGAAAGGGATAAGAAGGTCAAAAGCAATAATGCTTTTAATAACTGAAAGCATCCCATGATCCAACCCATACCTCTGTAAGGCTTCCAGCTCTTCCTTCACACACACACATACACAGAGAGAGAGAGAAAGAGAGAGAGAGAGATATACTACAGGGGCTCCCCCTGCTGTGGCACTTCTCCCCAGCCAGGAACATTGTAGTGCTATAAACCAACTGAATGCCCAGTATTTACTTCTTAGGGCCTCAGCAACTGTTATCTCCCTCAGAAATGTCTTCCATAGTAATATAAGAAAGTTGAAGAAAGAAGGCAATGTGCAAGAAGAAGAATCTATTTCAAATAACTCTACAAATCAACAGAGACATCCGTAGCTAAATTTGAGGTCACGTATCAATACACTTCCACGCAGAGAAAATGGGAACTGTCAAGAGGAAATGGGAGGAGGGAAACCTCTCCTCTCTCCCAACTTAATGACCCTAAGAAAATATTCTGAGGCCACAGATGCTTATGAGAGATCCTGTTAACTTAGTTCTTTGTGCTAATGAAATAAAAATGGAGATCAAATTCCCCAAATGAATAAGTTATCTCTGTCCAGAGGGAACATATTACTGGCCACAGGCCATGCCTTGAATGTCAGCCAGACTCCTTGTAGACTTATGCTCATGGTCACCAGGGCCCTGCTGAAAAAGGAGGAATGGCTCAACATAACCTAGCCTCTCTCCCAAAAGTGTATCTCCCATCCTGTATCCTATGCCCAGAGCTTCTGACTCCCCAGGTCTGGGGAGGGGCTAAGAATCTGCATTTCTAACAAATTCTCAGGTAACACTAATGTTGCTGGTCAGGGAATCAGGTTTCAAGAACTTTCTAGACCCCATTATCCACCTTATCTGAAATACCTGAAAGCGATACACTTACTTATTCAAAAGTCATTAGGGTTCTGCTTAGGATGTAGAAAGATGGAAAGATCAACATTCCCACCATTATAACCAAAAATAGGCATAAGGATGAACCTTGAAAATATTATGCTGCATGGAGTAAGTCTATCACAAAAGGACAAATATTGTATGATCTCATTCATCTGAAATATCTAGAATAGGCAAACGTATAGACATCTCTCTTTATCAGTGGCTGCCAGGGGCAGGAGAAGGAAAAAGGGGAGTCATTATTTAGGAAGCAGTAAGTTTCTGTTTATGGTGGTAAGAATTTTGGCAACAGATAACTGGTGATGGTTGTACAACATGATTAACATACTTAATGTCACTAAATAGTACATGTAAAAAATGTTAAATTGGCAAATGTTGTGTTATACATATATAACTTTACAACAGTAATTTAAAAAGATATACAGATCAATGGAACAGTATAAAGAAATCAGTCCACACACACATGGTCAACTGATTTTCAACAAAGGTGCAGAGGCAACTCAATAAAGAAAGGATAGGCTTTTCAAAGAATGGTTCTGGAACAACTAGATATCCATATACAAAAAGTAAGCATAGATCCAGGTACAATTCACATTGTACAAAAACAATTAAAAAAAATAATAGCTCATAGGCGAAAGTATAAAATCTAAAATTATAAAATGTCTGAAAGGAAATACAGGAAAAAAATCTTTGTAGCCTTGGATTAGACAAAGATAGATATGACAGTAAAAGCACAATTCATAAAAGAAAAAATAAATGAATTAGACTTCACCAAAATTAAAAACTTCTGCTTTTCAAAGATACTTTTAAGATAAGTCCCAAAATGTGAAAAAATATTGCAAATCATGTATCTGGTAAAGCACTTGTATCTAGATTATCAAATGAATTCTCAAAATTCAAAAATAAGAAGCAAACAACTCAATTAAAAAAAAAAAGCAAAAGATTTAAAGGACACCTCACCAAAGAAAGAAGCTATATAACCAAAACCCACTACCATGGAGCTGATTCTGACTCTTAGTGATCCCCATTAGGTTTTCAAGGTAAATCTTTACAGAAATAGATTGCCCCATCTTCTTTCCGCAGAGTGGCTGGTGGGTTTAAAAAGCCAACCTTCAGGTTAGCGGTCAAATGCCTATGGCACTGCACCACCAGAGTTCTTTAAAGAAGCTATATAGATGGCAATTAAGCACATGGAATGATGCTCAATATAACTCGTTTTTAGCAAAATGTAAAGTAAAACCACAATGAGATCCTACTACGTACCTATTAGAATAACTAACTTTAAAATATTAATAATAAAATAAAATAAAACTTGACAATACTAAGTGCTGATGAGGATGCAAAGTAATTTTCATACACTTCTGGTTAATGATGAAAAATGGTTCAGCCACTTTGGAAAGCAGTTTGGCAGTTTCTTGTAAAAGTAAACACACACTTATCATACACGATCCAGCAATTCCACTCCCAGTTATTTACTTAAGTGAAATGAAAACTTATGTTCACACAGAATCCTATGTGCAAATATTTATAGCAGCTTCATTTGTTATTGCAAAAAACTGGAGACAATCCAAATATCCCTCAAATGAGATATGGATAAACAAACAAAATTGGTGTACATCCATACAGTAGAATACAAGTCAGCAACAAAAGAAAACAAATTACTGATTCAGGTGACAATGTGGATGAATCTCGGATGCTAAATGAGAGAAGCCAGGCTCAAAAGGCTACATACTGTATGAGTTCATGCAGGTGACATTCGGGAAAATGTAAAGGTATAGCGGTTGCCAGGGACTGGGGGGTGGGTGAAGGTCTGACTACGAAAGGGGAAGCTAATGAGAGGATTTTAGGAGGTGATGGAATGAGTCTATATTTTGATTGGTGTGGTGGGTACATGATTGTTTTTGTCAGAACTCTCATAACAGCTCACTAAAAAGGGATAATTTTACTATACATAGATTATACCTTAATTTTAATAGGGGGAGGGGTTGTCATTAATGAGGTCCTGGTGGTGTAGTGCCTAAGGCATTTGACTGCTAACCAGAAAGCTGGCAGTTCAAACCCACCAGCCATTCCTCAGAAGGAAAATTGGGCAATCTACTTCCATAGAGATACTGCCTTGGAAACCCAAGGAGGGGTCGCTATGAGTTGGAATCAACTCGACAGCAGTGAGCACTATATCTGAAACTCTGTGCCAGGAGCTACTTAAGGTACAAAGGGTCACCCTGTGGACAGTTTAGAATGCATATCTGCCTAAAGCACTGAAATAGCCTACAATCAAAGAGTTCTACTGGGCAGAAGAGACTGTAAACCTAAGAGTTCAGAGAAAACGGGGGTAGCTGGTATGCACCAGTGCCCTCCTCTGCCAGATTCTCCTTTTGCCAATCTGAGCTTTCCATTCTTCCATTCATTCTCTCATCACCTTCATCAGGTCAGTCTCCTGACGGGCCCTCACCAAAGTCACGCTTCTAATCACCAGCCTCACAATCATTGCTACATTTGAGCCCATCATTGCAACCACTGTCAATCCATCCCACTGAAAGTCCTCCTCTTTTTCGCCAACCCTCTGCTTTACCAAGCCTGATGTCATTCTCCAGGGACTGGTCCCTCCTGATACTATGTTCAAATTACGTGAGATGAAGTCTGCCCATCTTCACTTCTAATCACATCAGTCCTCCTTTCTAAGACACTGTTTTCCTCCCCTTCCTCCCCTCTTTTCATCTAAATCCTTCATACACTTTAAGATCTCACTCTTCTGTGAAGACTTATCAGAGTGGTCCACAGGGATTTCCTCTTCTTTGAACTGTTATAGACTCAGAGTCTTTACTACTCAATTTTATATTCATTAAACATTTAATTATACATTTTTTTCTGAGTGCTAAATGTGTCTTCATATTGTTTCCTCAGCTAGAATTGCTAATTACTTTAGGAAAAGTAGAACCTCTTAAGATTTTTTTTTTTTTTTCATCTTTCCCCCTAAGGCCTCCCCAACTTCTTTCCCCCATGTGTATCACTATTATTAAGGAGCTCTGATGATGTAATACCTAAGGCATTTGACTGCTAACCAGAAGGTTAATAGTTCAAACCCACCAGCCACTCTGAGGAAGAAAGATAGGGCAATCTACTTCTGTAAAGATTTACTGCCTCAGAAACCCAATAGGGGTTTCTGACTCAGTTTTGAATGATACTAAAGTACTGGCAATAGTAGGTAAGAGAAGCAATGTAGTATTGCACATATTCGTGATTCGTTCACTTAAATCCTCTATGTATTTTTTTCCTCCCATACAATATGATAAAAATGCCTTTTTGCAAAACAAAACCTATCCCAGGTTCTAAACAATTTAACAATCCCTAAAGGACCCACAAAAAGATCTCTGGTGGTGCAGTGCCTAAGGGGTTTGACTGCTAACTAGAAGGTTGGTGGTTCAACTCATCAGCTACTCTGTGGAAGGAAGATGAGGCAATCTACCTCCATAAAGATTTACTGCCTTGGAAATCCAACAGGGGTTTCCATGAGTCAGAATCAACTAGATGGCAGTGGGTTTGGTGTTTGGTAAAGGATCCACAAAGAGATCTGGTGATGCTTTGGTTAAAGCATTGGGCTGCTAACCAAAAGGTCAGTAGTTCAAACCCGCTAGCTGCTCCTCAGGAGAAAGATGTGCCAGTCTACTTCCACAAAGACTTACAGTCTTGGAAACCCTATTGGGCTGTTCTACTCTTCTTATAGAGTCACTATGAGTCAGAAGTGACTTGATGATTGTGGGTTTGTTTTGGTTTTTTGTAAAAGACCCACAATAGTGCAGCAAGTACATGCATTTCTTGGCATGTAATTATTTCCGTGTATAACATTCCTTTCATGATAGCACACTGAAAGGGTTTTATTTTGTTTTTAACAAACAAACAAATTTACATATTTTTTTCTCTTCCAAAAGTCTTTGGCCAAGCATCTTGAGTTAATATGTACCCTGTATGAATGTATTTCACGCATGCTTATGTTTAAATTGGATGGGCCAATTTAATTAGTCTTGTAATCTTCCACAACAGCCATGCACGGAGAACCTCACGCTGTGTTACTGCTATCAAACTCAAGGTCTCAGGTCACATTTCATTACACGTTCTTCAGTTGTTTTACAATAAAGAATAAATGGACAGTGCAGTATTGATAAGGTATTATTTGATCACATGGAGTTGTTGTTTTTTTTTTAAGTAACTTTATAACTATTATCTAAACTCTTTGTACTCTGTGTTAAATTTTTAGTGATAAGGAACCATCAGTCCCCATTTGGTTTAGATGTACAGACCCTTTTCAATACTATCATAGAAACATCTATGTGACCGATGAGTTTAAGAACTGTTTTCTTCCCTGCCCAGAATCACTGGGGCTACACAAAGACCCTGTGCACACCAGGTCCCCTTCAAAGTTGTTGTTAAGTGCTGTTGAGTCAGCTCTGATTCGTACAACAGAATCAAACAGTGTCTGGTCATGTGCCATCCTCATAATCATTGCTATGTTTGAGCCCATTGTTGCAGCCACTGTGTCATTTCATCTCATTGAGAGTCTTCCTCTTTTTTGCTGACTCTGTACTTTATCAAGCATGATATGCCCAAAGTATGTGACCTGAAGTCTCTCTATTCTCACTTTTAAGGAGCATCCTGGTTGTACTTATTCCAAGACAAATGTGTTCATTCTTTTGGAAGTCTGTGGTATATTCAATATTCTTGGCCACACCATAATTCAAATGCATCAATTCTTCCTTGGTCTTCTTTATTCATTGCCCAAATTTTGCATGAATATGAAGCAACTGAAAATACCATGGTTTGGGTCAAGCACACACTAGTCCTCAAAATGACATCTTTGCTTTTGAACACTTAAAAGAGGTCTTTTGCAGCAGATGTGCCCAATGCAATACATCATTTGATTTCCTGACTTCTGCTTCTATGAGCATTGATCGTGGATCCAAGAAAAATGAAATCCTTGGTAACATTGATGTTTTCTTCATTTATCTTAGTGTTCTTATTGGTTCACTTGTGAGGATTTTTGTTTTCCTAATGTTGAAGTGTAACCTGTCCTGAAGATTAAAGATCACATTTGGTCTTCATCAGTAAGTCCTTCAAGTTCTCTTCAAAGTGGAAGCCTTCAAAACAGGAGGGGAGCATTGTAAAGTTGAAGAGATCCTTGTCCAAACTGACAATTTTGCCAAAGGTCAATCCTTTCTAGTTAAAGTAAAGATGGTAAAGATGTGAGTTTAGGTATTATCTCCCGGTTAAAAAAAAAACAAAACACCAAACCCATGCCATCAAGTCAATCCCAACTCATGTTGTTGTTGTTATGTGCTGTCTAGTTGGACCTGACTCATAGCGACCCCTCCTTGGGTTTCCAAGGCAGTATCACTATGGAAGTAGATTGTCCAACCTTCCTTCCAAGGAGTGGCTGGTGGGTTTGAACTGCCAGCCTTCTGGTTAGCAGTCAAATGCCTTAGGCACTACGCTATCAGAGCTCCTTTCCAACTCATAGCGACCCTTTCAAACATAGTAGAACTGCCCCATAGCATTTCCAAGGCTATAGATCTTTATGAAAGCAAACTGCTTCATCTTTCTCCCATGGAGCAGCTGATGGGTGCAACTCCCCAACCACTACACAACCAAAGCATCTTTATCCCCTGGTTGACAACATAAGATAGACATGCAAATGATACTCATACTATTGAGAATAAAATAAATCCCTATGTCAGTGGTTCTCAAACTTGATTGTGGAATAAAATTACCCAGTAGACAAAGTAAAGCACAGGTTGCTAGCCTTACTCCAGAAGTTTGGATTCAGGAAGTGGGGATGGGACATGAGATGTGAAATTCTAAGGAATTTTGGGGGTGCAACAGTTAAGAGTTTGGCTGCTAACCTAAAAGATGGCAGTTTGAACCCACTGAGTGGGAGAAAGACCTGACTATTTACTTCTATAAAAATTACAGCCTAAATATCCCTACAGGGCAGTTACACTCTGTTACCTGGGTCATTATGAGTCAGAATTGACTTGATGGTACACAACAACAATAACAAGAAGCTCAAAGATGATACTGGTGCTGCTGCTCCAAGGACTGAGTGCATGTTGAGAACAACTACCCTAGGCTATCCTCCTTCAGATCACCAGAATTACTGGTGAGTTCTATACTGAGAGATGGTCCCACAACCCCAAAGAAAACAAGAGCCAAAAAGAGAGGGAAATTCTTTTCCCACTGAGCACTCTAAGCCACCCTCCAGTCAAGGCAGCCACAAGCAGCCCTAGATAAAGACATCTGAGCACTTCCGGTAAGCTGTCTCCAGGAGGGTTCACGGGGAGTTTGTAGTCCCTACAGCTCATGAATTTTGGAAATAGCCAAAAGCAAAGGTCTGGCATTCAACTGTGGAGCAGAACTCTGGGTCAGCCAGGGAAGCTTTTCATGTGATTCAAGCAGCAGCACTCAAGGAAGAATCCAGATTCTACATCCACTCCCAGAGCACCTGCTGTGTGCCGAGAACTGTGCTGGGTACTGAGAGGGCTGCAGGCGGGAATCCAGGCTGCACTTTGTCCTAGACCAAGTGAGTGAAGGCCTGAGCACCCCACCTTTCTCTCAGCAGCTCATCCCCCTTTTGGTCATATTTCTGCATCAC
Source organism: Orycteropus afer afer (assembly GCF_000298275.1). Taxonomy (NCBI): domain Eukaryota; kingdom Metazoa; phylum Chordata; class Mammalia; order Tubulidentata; family Orycteropodidae; genus Orycteropus; species Orycteropus afer. Next base: position 5,154,512 of record NW_006921711.1, on the reverse strand, counting down.
TTCAGACTCCCAGGAACAGCCACTGTTTATGATTAGCTTCTTCCTATGTCCTCCCAGTCATAGACTCTTGAGCCTTTGTCCCTGTCAAAATGTTGTTAACCTGCTGTGGAGCTGACCCCCAACTCATAGCAACCCCATAAACAAGAGGATTGGCCTGTTGTGATTGTGATACACAGGGTTTTTGCTGGCTGATTTTCAGAAGCAGGGTGCCAAGCCTTTCTTCCTAGTCCATCTTAGTCTCTGTGCTCCACTGAAACCTGTTCAGTATCATAACAGCACTCAAGCTTCCATTGACAGACGACTGGTACATGAGTGCACTGGCTGAGAACTAAACCAGGGTCTCACTCACAGAAGGAGAGAATTCTACCACTGAACCATCACTATCCTCTTAAAAAACAGTGGGGAACTTTAAAATACATGTATGACTTAGTCCCAACCTCAGAGATAATGACTTGGGAAGCAGCCCTAGCACACCAAAAAAAAAAAAAAAAAAAAAAAACAGATTCACTGCCATTGAGTCTGTTCTGTCTCATAGCAACTGTTCCCTGGGCTTCCGAGGCAGTATCACTAAAAAAGTAGATTGACCAGTCTTCCTTCCGAGGAGTAGCTGGTGGGTTTGAAACACCAGCCTTCTGGTTGGCAGTCATATGCCTTAGGCACTACACCACCAGAGTTCCCACCCCTAGCATGGGGGGGGGGGGTTAAAAACTTTCCATGTGATTTTAACCTGCGGTCAAAATTAAGAAACTGCTAGTGGTCCAGAATAGGGCTTCTTGGCTCAAAAGAAACCTGGGTTTTCCTAAAGTTCCCTGCTCCTCACCTGGTGAAGAGGGCATTTTTCACAGCAAGGAGATTTGCTTTATTCCAAGAACAAATAGACTACAGAAAGTAGCATTTAAATGTGTCTTAAAAAAAAAAAAAAAATTGTGTTGGACAGTTCTTAAAAGGATAGTAATCTCTTTCTTCCAGAACCAGTTATATTTTAACCTTCCCTAGTTCTTATCTAAGGAGCTCTGGTGGCATAGAGGATAAGGCATTTGGCTGCTAAACAGAAGTTCAGCAGTTCAAATC
>NW_006921711.1:5152115-5153341 GCF_000298275.1 Orycteropus afer afer | reverse complement strand
AAAAAAAAAAAAAAAAAAGCCATTATATAAGATGGGGGAGGGGGTGCAGTTTCTATGCATTAAGAAAATAGACTGCTCTTGTGAATTCACTCACCTCCCTGAAAACTCGACCACCTCAGTTTCAACCACATCCACTGGCAAATTAGATTCAGCAGGTACACAAAAATAATTAGATACTGCATGACACTGGTCCTCGGCCCTGGCTGCCCGTTAGGTTCACCTGGGGAGCTACTGAAATATGCCAGTGCCCGGGCCCTGCCCCAGACAACTGAATCACAGCCGAGGGGGCAGCACTGGGATTTGTTTTAAAGCTCACCAGGGGGTTCTAATGTGCAGCCAGTGTGGAGAAGCACCCACAGAAAGGGTGGGTGGTGGTGCAATTAAAAATCTGGGGAGGCATCAAAGGACAGCAGCCTTCACCAAGCCAGTGGTTTCTGACTCAGAAGCTGCCAGTGACATTTAGCAAGTACTTTGGTTCAATGTCATTTCTTGGACATGACTTAAGAGTTGGGTATTCCAGAAGACACTTAATAATCCTTGTTGTTGTTGTTGTTGTTTGCCGTCGAGTCAGCCCCGACTCATAGCGACCCCTCCTTGGGTTTCCGAGGCAGTATCACTACAGAAGTAGGATTGCCCAATCTTCCTCCTGAGGAGTGGCTGGTGGGTTTGAGCCTCCAGCCTTCTGGTGAGCAGTCAAGTGCCTTAGGCACTATGCTACCAGAGCTCCTATGAGCCTATCATAGGCATTCTTCATTTCTGTCACAATGTTTTTATTTCTAATATTTACTCTTCATACTTCTTAATGTTTCCATTTTTTTGTTTACATTATCCATTTTGTTATTACATGTTGTCTACTTTTTCCATTAGAAACCTTATGAAATTAATCATGGTTATTTTTACCTTAAATTATCTGTCACATAATTCTGAAAACTACATCATATTTGAGTCTGTATCTAATGATCGTTGTTTATCTTCAGACAGTTTTTTCTTTGGCATTTTGGCATGCCTTACAATTTTTTGTTTAAAGCCATGCATGTTATATCGGGTAATACAATGGGCTGTGTTCAGGTTAATGTGAATCCTCACATTAAAGAGCTATTTACCATAGAATGCCTATGATAAGCTCATAAATTGACTGAAACCACTGATAAACAAAGCTCAGAAACATCATGGAAGGAGCGCTGGTGCGGGTGGTGTAGTGCCTAAGGCATTTGACTGCTAACCAG
>NW_006921711.1:5142774-5152015 GCF_000298275.1 Orycteropus afer afer | reverse complement strand
CGAGGAGTGGCTGGTGGGTTTGAACCTCCAGCCTTCTGGTGAGCAGTCAAGTGCCTTAGGCACTATGCTACCAGAGCTCCCTAATAATCCTTAGGCTCAAAGAGATACAGGTGGGGGAGGGAGGGAGGAGTGAAGCAGAGAGAAATGGAGAGTATGTTCTATCTAGATAGAAAAGCCCATTAAAAGTGGCCTGGACTCAGAAACTAAAGTCTTGTCTGACATAAAATAGATAAGGTGCCCCTGGGTAAGTGATTTCTCTTGTCTTCGCCTCTGCTTCCCCAAGACAAAACAAAATGTGTTTTCAAATCCCTGGTGGCTCTGAGATTCTCCAGTTCCATTAGAGTCACCAAGGTGTTAAATGTGGACTTGCCTGGATCCCATCCTAGTGGTGAGGGAGATGGGGTTTCAGACCTGAGTATCTCCCAGGTGGTGGTAGTGTTGAGTGTCATCGTATGGATTCATAGCAACTCACAGTGGCCCTACAGGACACAGTATAACTGCACCAATAAGACCTCCCCTCCCAGGTAATCTAATGCAAATGACAAAGTTAGAGGACAACCGGCCTATGGTTATTTCCTAGCTATCAGTATTTGAGAATTTCATTATCTCAAATACCACTCAGTAAAGTCAAGAACAGCAGCTGGCTTGACCTTGCTGTCCATGAAATTAGCTTTCAGGGTGAACTCAACCTACTGTGTAGAACAAATTCTCATACTATAATCTATAATTATTGAACTACTGTGTTTTGTCCTGTTCATTTTTTATGAGCTCCTTGCAAACAAGATCTGGTTGTCTAATAATACCTTAGAGTTAGGGGGCATTTCATGGTTAAAAAAAGACTATCAGTATCCTTACTTTTCTATAAAACTTGCATTCCTAGAAAGCTGCCTGTCAATGGAATTTCCATCAATCAAATTCAATTTAAAATGTGCACTAAATGCTGTATAAGGGAGTCCTGTGGTGAGCACTTTTGAAGAGTGACTACATTTCTTGTTAATGCTAATAATTACATCTTAATTCAACTGTTTGGTAAATCTAAATTTTAAAATAGCAATTTCAATGTAAAATAGAGGTTTCTTTATGTTCTTTTAATTTGAACATGCTTAACAAGGGAGTCTGAGGTACTTTATAATAAATTCTGCTTGTACCTCGTGATCCTTCAGGATAGCTGCTTTCAGCAAAAGGAAGGATGTTTTGTTGGTTTACACTTTAGTGTACCAAGCCACTTAGCCACACACACACTCTCAGGGGAGAAAATCAATGACTGGTGAATGCTTACAAAGCCTGGGAGCAGCATGGTATCGTAAACTGAGCATGATCATTAAGAGCTAGAGGCCTGGGTTCTTCTGCTAACCACCACCTAGCTGTGTGCCACTGAGTGAGTCACTTCCTTTCTCTCGGCTTCAGTTTGTTCATCTGTGGAATGGACATAACAGACTAGATGATTTCTAAGATTCCTTTCACCTCTGATATTCTAGGATTTCAAGGCTCTTTAGAGAGACTAGATCACCTGGGGTTGCCAGTTTTACAGTCCTAGTATCTTTGTACATCCACTTCTCAAAAACTTGGCCAGGAAAACCTTATGAATAGCACAGAAACACTGTCTGATACATTACTGGGCAACTTTATGAACAGCTTGGAAACATTGTCTAACACAGTGCAGGAAGACCAGCCTTCTTGGGTCAGAAAGCACTCAAAACAGAACTGGGAGCTGCCTCATCAGAATAGAACCAACCTAAATGATATGAAAAAAATAAACCTTTCAGGACTTCCATGTGCTGATGTGCACCACTCGAATTGAGAAGAAACAGCTGCAAACATCTATTAATAATTAGAACATGGAATGTATGAAGTATGAATTTAGGAAAATTGGAAGTTGTCAAAAATGAAATGGAATGCATAAAGATTGATAGCCTAGGCATTAGTGAACTGAAATGGACTAGTTTTGGCCATTTTGAATCAGACAACCATATGATCTACTATGCCAGGAATGTCAAATTGAAGACGAATGGCGTGGCATTCATCATCACAAAGGATGTTTCAAGATCAGTCCTCAAGTACAATGCTGTCAGTGATAGGATAATACCCATATGCCTATAAGGAAGACCTGTTAATACTACAATTATTCAAATTTATGCACTGTGGTAGTTCAGTTTGTGTGTCAACTTGGCTGGGCCTGGTTGAGTGGCTGGGCAGCTGGATGTAGTATTCCCCATGATCAGAGTGGTAGTAAACTCCATGGCAGAATCTACTGTAAGCAGCTGAGTAGCTGCCTTGGGGAATGTGGTCTGCTTCCTGTATATAAGGAGAAGCCTTGTGGAATGGTCTCTACTTTATGGCATGCTTGGACCTAGTCATGTCATTTTCCAGCAGCTTGCCATGCTGTCAACCTTGGGACTTACAAGGGACTTACATTAATGGCCTGCCGTGTGATTTGATAACATCGGGACTGTGCCTTTTTACTTGTCAACCTTGGGCTTGTCAGCCTCAGCAGCCAGAAGCTGCCTGAGTGAAGAAATGCCTCTAGCTCCAGTGGGCTGGAAGCAGGAGGCAGAGCTGGCCCCCAAGGTTGAGGGGTTTTCACACAGCCCCAAGAGCCTGGCACTTTGAACTCGGACTTAAAGCCTCCAAACTGGAAGAGAATAAACTCTTGTTTGTTAAGGCCATCTCATTTGTGATATATTCTTGTCAGAATGGCACTAGGTAACCAGAACACACACCAACTACCAAAGCCAAAGATGAGGAAATTGAAGATTTTTATCAACTTCTGCAGTCTGAAACTGACCAAACGTGCAATCAAGATGTGTTGATTATCACTGGTGACTGGAATGCGAAAGATGGAAACAAAGAAGAATCACTGATAGTTGGAAAATTTGGCCTTGGTGACATAAATAAAACTGGAAATCACATGATAGACAAGACCAACAACTTATTCATTGCAAATACCTTTTTCCAATAACACAAACAGTAGCTCTACATGTGGACTTCACCAGATGGAACACACAGGAATCAGATTGACTACATCTGTGGCAAGAGGAGATGGAAAAGCTCAATATCTTCAGCCAAAACCAGGCCAGGAGCTCATTGTGGAACAGACTATCAACTGCTCATATACAAGTTCGACTTGAAGTTGAAGACAATTAAAACAAATACACGAGAGCCAAAATATGACCTTGACTATACCCCTCTGAATTTAGAGACCATCTAAAGAATAGACTTGATGCATTGAACACCAATGACTGAAAACCAAAAGAATTGTGGGATGACATCAAGAGCATCATCCATGTAAACAAGAAGTCATTAAAAATACGAGAAAGAAAGAAAAGACCAAAATGGATATCAGAAGAGACTCTGAAACTTGCCCTTGAGGGAAGGGTAGCTAAAGCAAATGGAAGAAATGACAAGACAAAAGAGCTGAACAGAAGATTTCAAAGAGTAGCTCAAGCAGACAAGAAAATTACTATAATGAAATGTGCAAAGACCTGGAGTTGGAAAACCAAAAGGGAAGAACACACTGACGTTTCTCAAGCTGAAAGAACTGAGAAAAAAATTTAAGCCTTGAGTTGTAATATAGAAAGATTCTATGGGAAAAATATTGAATGATGCAGAAAGCATCAAAAGAAGATGGAAGGAATACACAGAGTCACTGTACCAAAAAGAACTGGTCGATCTTCATCCATTTCAGGAGGTGGCATATGATCTAGAACCAATGGTAATGAAGGAAGAACTTGAAGCTGCAATGAAAGAATACCCACTAAGATGTTTCAACTAACGGATGCCCCACTGGAGGCACTCACTTGGCTATGCTAAGAGATTTGGAAGACAGCTACCTGGCCAACTGACTGGAAGAGATCCATATTTGTACCCATTCCAAAGAAAGGTGATCCCACAGAATGTGGAAATTATCAAACAATATCATTAATATTGCATGCCAGTAAAATCTTACTGAAGATAATTCAAAAACAGTTACAGCAGTATATATTGACAGAGAACTTCCAGAAATGCAGGCTGGATTCAGAAGAGGACGTGGAACAATGGATATCACAGCACTTGTCAGATGGATCTTGGCTCAAAGCAAAGAATACCAGAAAGATGTTTACTTGTGTTTTATTGACTATGCAAAAGCATTTGATTGTCTGGATCATAACAAATTGTGGATAACACTGAAAAGAATGGGAATTCCAGAACACTTAATTGTACTTATGAGGAACCTATACATACACTGTGAGGCTATTGTTCAAACAGAAAAAGGGGACACTACATGGTTTAAAATCAAGAAGGGACTGTGTCAGGGTTGTATCCTTTCACCATACTTACTCAATCTGTATGCTGAACAAATAATCTGAGAAGCTGGGCTCTATGAAGAAGACCGTGGCATCAGGTTTGGAGGAAGAATCAATAACAACCTGTGATATACTGATGACACAACTTTACTTGCTGAAAGGAAGGATGACTTGAAGCTTTTACTGCTGAAGATTGAAAAATACAGTCTGCAGTATGGATTACATCTCAACATAAAGAAAACAAAAATCCTCACAACTGGACCTATAAGCAGCATCATGAAAATGGAGAAAAGATTGAAATTGTCAAAGAGTTCACATTGCTTGGTTCTACAATCGATGCTAATGGAAGCAGCAGTTAGGATATCAGATGACGTACAGCACTCAGCAAATTGACTGCAAAGGACCTCTTTCAAGTGCTGAAGAACAAAGATGTCTCCTTGCAGACTAAGGTGTGCCTGACACAAGCTATGGTATTTACAGTCGCCTCATATGCATGTGAGAGCTGGACAATGGTAAGGAAGACTGAAGAAGAACTGATGCTTTTTAGTTGTAGTGTTGGTGAAGAATGCTGAGAGTACCGTGGACTGGTAAAAGAACTAACAGCTCTGTCCTGGAGGAAGTGCAGCTGAAATGCTCCTTAGAAGAGAGAATGGCCAGACTTCGTCTCATCTACTTTGGTCATTTGTTGCTAAAAGAACTAACAGATCTGTCCTGAAGGAAGTGCAGCTGGAATGCTTCCTGGAGGTTAGAATGGCCAGACTTCGTTTCACCTACTTTGGTCATGCTGTCAGAAGGGACCATTCCCTGGAGAAGGATGCCATGCTTGGTAAGGTGGAGAGTCAACAAAAGAGGGGAGGGCCCTCAACGAGATGGATTGACACGGTGGTGGTGGCGATGGGCTCAAGTATAGCAAGGATCATGGAGCAGGCACAGGACCAGGCAATGTTTTGTTCTGCTGTGCTCAGGGTCGCTATGAGTCAGAGACGACTTGATGGCATCTAACAACAGTATCAATGTACCAGTGCTTGGATCCACCTTGGAAAAAATTAGGATGAAGTGTGGGAGAACCAAGCTCACTGTGTATAGTTGTGTAGTTTGTGTACTGCACAAAAGCACTCACCCTGTGCTGTACTTGTCCCAGCACAAGGCTGCATTGGTCCAGTTAGGGCTGTATCAGTTCAACTGATGGCACACAAAGCAGCCTGGCCCTGGTGAGAGCAGCAGACAGCACAGTGATCCTTGTGGGCCCAGAGAAGCTTTGGCTTAGGTGTGGAGCCCACACACACAAAATGTTATTCTGTCTCAGCAGGGGAGTTAGGGTTAAGAGTGGATCATGGAAGCTAAAGACTTGTAAGCAGAGGGACATATCTATCTGAGGAGATGACTGTGACTGGAAACACTAGTTGCAGAACAGTCTAGATGAAGCTGTTTCTCAGATGAGCTGGCTCCTAGGTCACTAGAGCCTTAGGTTAAAGTTGTCCCCAAAACCCGGCTGCTTATCAGAGTCCCCTGGGGCAAAGCTGGTGCAAATACAGGTTCCTGTGACAGCCAGCACAGCACTAGACAACTTTACAGTGGTTTAGAGTAATCATCTGAGTACTGGGTATTAAGCTGTGGGAAGAAATGGAGTGTAACACAGTCATGACCAGGGATAGGCAACACGAAGAGGGGTGGAAGGACGCCATTTGGGGCTTTCTGTCATGATGACCAAGTGACACCAAATGCGCAAAGATTAACCAAAAACTTTAAATTGGAGATTAAGGCGCATTTAATTAAAGAAGGGAGGCTAAATGGCACAATGTTTAAGTGCTCGGCTGCTAAATAAATGTTGGCAGTTCTAAACCACCTATCGGCTCTGTAAGAGAAAGATCCAGCAATCTGCTTCCATAAAGATTAGAGTCAAGAAATAGCTATGAAGCAGTTCTACTCTGTCACATGAGGTCACTATGAGTTGACATCACCTAACAATAATTAGAGGAGACAAGTTTTCAGGGCATAGCTGAAGGAACTCCAAGCCTCTCACTAGTCCTTCAATTGCTACTCCTTACAAAGGTATATCTAAGGTCTGGCAGGTATGGCATGTGCCCTGGACGCCACTTGGAGGGGGACACCACTGAGTAGTTTCTATTAACCATTGCCATTTCCATCGCCAGCTATGAGAGCTCATTCAGCAAGTTAAAACTAATACTTTTGTGTTTGAACACCTCCGTGGGTCAAGATAGACTGTGTGACCCTGCTCTGCTGAGTGTAGAAAGAGAGGAAAGGCGGGGAGAAAAATGAGCGCATCATAGGCCAATTTTCATCAGTGAAAGCAAGGAAGGTGAAGTTATCATTTTCGTGTAGTGCCATATGTGTTAAGGAAAAGATTAACAAGCTTGATTTGTGTTTTTGAGCTGATATGATGGTAAAGTTATCTAAAAGATGGGTGTCAGATACTTGGACAGGAGCACAATTTCAGTGCTTGCCATAGGCGTGATTTTCTGTGGTTAGGCCTCTGACTCCCTGGCTCAGGCCACTTCTCACCAAGAGCCAACAAAAGTGTGAATAACAAAGACCCGCCAGACCCAGTGCTGATTTGCACCCTACCCCCTGGACATCCACCTCTGGCTCTTTGCCATCCATGTGCTTGCAGTAATCATTTTCACTTTGTTTCTCATTAGACACTTGGCTGGGGGGGGCATCGTACACCCAGGCATCTGTCAGTCCCTGGGGAAACTGGGGCAGAGTGGAGAATAAACCCTGGTGATAACCTTGAAAGCTATTTTCTCCTCAGCATGCCAGAGTTCCTCATGCAAATGTATGGTGACATCTTTATCAGCTGCCCTCAAAATTAGAAAGTGAGGAGCAAAAATTAAATTAACTCAGTAAGTGTAACTGAAATTCTGCCAGCAAATTTGAAGATAAAGCTTTTCATAATGCAATGTGAATATCAAATAAAAGTACCTAAAAACAAGACGCTGGCAAATGTCTACTCAGGGTAATAAGCTACCTGAGCTGGTAAGCAGTGATCTGTTTTCATTCCTAGTTTTAAAATTAAACATCAGTGTTTGGTAAATAAATTGACTTTACTAAGGCAAAAACAAAACTAAATAAAAACAATGACTCAGCCGAACATAGCTTCAGACTTTGGTCAAATATTCATCTTGCTGAAAATCATCTTTGTAACCCTTCCACAGCCTATCAATAAACATTTATTTTAGGCAAATGTTTGGTTTCATGAAAAATTTTAACTCATGAAGTAATTAAAAATCTGAATACATCTATAACCATTGAAAAAAGTCAGTCATTAAAAAAATCAATGCATTTCTAATTTAAATCCCAAAGATTTTTGCATGGAATTTGAGAAGCTAATCCTAAAATTCACAGAAGAATGGCCAAAATTAGCAAAGACATTTTAACAAATAAGAATAAAGAGTGAGAATTTGCTCTATCAGGTGTCAACATCTGTTTTATAGGTAAAGCAATGGAAGGAGTGTGACACTAGCTCAGGGACAGACAAAAAACAATGGAACAGAAGAGAGATCAGAAATAAAAGAACTAATGTGGTCAACACATGGGCTGATGAAACATGGTGCTCACTCTACAGGTTGTCATACTGGAAAAAAACTGTTACATATACAGACATACCTCATTTCATTGTGCTTCTCTTCACTTTATTGTACTTTGCAGACAGTGCATTTTTTTACAAATTGAAGGTTTGTGGCAACCTTGTGTTAAGTAAGTCTATCAGCCCCATTTTTCCAACAGCACAGGCTCACTTCACATCTCCATGTCACATTTTGGTAATTCTCACAATATTTCAAATTTTTTATAATGCTATTGCACACTTAATAGATTACAGAATAGTATAAACCCTCAATGAGATGGACTGACACGTGGCTACAACGATGGGCTCAAGTATAGCAAGGATCATGAGGCTGGCACAGGACTGGGCAGTATTTCATTCTGCTGTGCATAGGGTTGCTATGAGTCAGAGATGACTCGACAGCACCTAGCAACAATAACAACACAGTGTAAACAGAATTTTTATATTTTATATGTTGTTGTTGTTATTTGCCATCGAGTCGGCCCTGACTCATAGCGACCTCTCCTTGGGTTTCCGAGGCAGTATCACTACGGAAGTAGGAATGCCCAACTTTCCTTCCAAGGAGTGGCTGGTGGGTTTGAACCGCCAGCCTTCTGGTTAGCAGTCAAGTGCCTTAGGCACTATGATACCAGAGCTCATATACACACACACACACACACACATACATATTGTTGTTGTTATGTGCTGTAGAGTCGAATCCAAGTTTCTGAGGTGTATACACACACACACACACACACTGCCCTCAAGTCAATTCTGACTCCTACAGTGACCCTATAGGGCAGAGGCAGAACTGCCCCATAGGGTTTCCATGGCTATAAATCTTTACAGAAAAAGATTGCCACATTTTTTTCACATAGACTGGTGGGTTTGAACCACAAACCTTCCAGTTAGCAGCCAGACAAACACTTTAACCATATGCCATATTATATATGTATATGTATATATATTATATATATGTATATATAATATATATGCATGTATACTGTATATATAGTACATATATACATATATGTATATATAATATATATGCATGTATACTGTATATATAGTACATACATATATTTAATGTATATATGTATACGATATATATGAATATATATCTGTATAATATACATGTGTGTATATGTGTATTTGTATATATAATATGTGAGTGTGTATATATATGTATATATAGACTCGATGGCACATAACAACAACAAATACATATACCTATATAGGTGTATATGTGTGTGTGTGTGTGTGTATGTATACGTGTATGTATATGTTGTTGTTGTTGTTGTTTGCCGTCGAGTCAGCCCCAACTCACAGTGACCCCTCCTTGGGTTTCCGAGGCAGTATCACTACGGAAGTAGGATTGCCCAACCTTCCTTCC
>NW_006921711.1:5139026-5142514 GCF_000298275.1 Orycteropus afer afer | reverse complement strand
AAACCCACCAGCCACTCCTCGGAAGGAAGGTTGGGCAATCCTACTTCCGTAGTGATACTGCCTCGGAAACCCAAGGAGGGGTCGCTATGAGTCGGGGTCGACTCGACAGCACATAACAACAACAACAACAACATAGATAGATAGATAAAATTATACCCAAGTAGAAAAAGAAAAAACACTAAGATTTTTATTTTTAAAAAAATACAGAAAAAACTGTGCCATTTAGATAGGGAAGGGTCTATTAAACAGAAAGCAAAAAGCACAAACCATATATAACATATTGAAATGTAAAACGTCTGTACAGCAAAAGACACCATAAATAAATTATAATGACAAGCCACAGATACTGAGAGAAGATATCTGCAACACATAAAAGACTCAGATTTAATATTTCAGTATATATCCATAATGCCTACCATTAATAAGGCCAACAACCTCACAAAAAATAAGCAAAGAATATTGATAATTACTTCCTGGGAGGACATACCATTGGCCAATAATCCTAAAAGGACCTTTAACCTTAAAAGTAAGTGTTGTGTTGTTAGTTGCCATTGAGTGACTCTGACTCATTGGGAGCCCATGTGTTCAGAGTAGAACTGTGCTCCATAGGGTTTTCAAGGTTGTGACTTTTCAGAGGCAGATCACTAGGCTTATCATCCTAGGTGCCCCTGGGTGGTTCAAACCACTAACCTTCTGGCTAGTGATGGAGCTCTAAACAGTCTGTGTCACCCAGGGACTCTACTATAGCCCATCAAGGAAATGAAAATGCAACAATAATGAGACTGAGATGCCATGTTATACCTATTTGGCAAAAATTTAAAATCTGGCATTGTTAAATGTTGGTAAGAATGTAAATTTAGATACAAACTTTACATTCTGTTGGTGTGGGGTGTGAACTAATACAACCATGATGAAGAACAACTTCACCTCAGTTCACTGAATTGCAAGATGCTGAAACCTGCAGAATACAACCTCAGAACTGGTGCAATTTATGGACTTATCAATTCTTCCACACAGGCTACAGTCATTAACCAGCACGTAACCTTCAGATACAAGGCATTTATGTATATGAGCAATGCTTGAACGTGGTCTAAGATGGGGGCTGGGGAGGGAGTTTTAGTAAAAAAAAAAAAAAAAAAAAAAAAGGACTCCGCTGACTTCACATGTACGTTGTTCTCTTGCATCCTTCTGCTTCCAACCATTTATTACTCTGCCAAATATTATTGAGTAAAATGGGATGGCAAACAAATAGACATTTCATAGCAAGACTTGATTTTGACTTGATAGTGGCTAAGGCACTTGACTGCTAACCAAAAGGCTGGTGGTTCAAACCCACCAGCCACTCCTCAGAAGGAAGGTTGGGCAATCCTACTTCCATAGTGATACTGCCTCAGAAACCCAAGGAGGGGTCGCTATGAGTCGGGTCTGACTTGACGGCACATAACAACAACAATAACAACAACAACAAAGTCCAACTCTAGAGAAATACTTCTAAAGAAATGTTTAGTTCTGTAGAAATATTGTCTATAGTGATCACCACCACTGTAACAAATCTGGAAAGCTGAGGTCTACGAATTGGAAAATAATTAAAAGAAACAGCAGACTGATAGAATACAAATGATAATTATAAAGACTATGCAGCAACATAAACAAAACTTGCTAAAATAAATAAATAAATGCCATTACCAAAATTACATAGAAAGATGTTTCCAACTTGCCAAAGATCAGAAGATGATGTGCAGAAAATAAATAAAATAATTGTGTTGGAATTGTGTTATTGAAACATTATCTTAACTTTGTGATACTGTTTTTTGTTTCCATTTTAGTTTGCATCATTTCTTTTTGAAATATTTTTCAAAAGAGCTATATTGAGCCACAATTCATATACCATAAGGAGCTCTGATGGTGTAGCGGTTAAGGCATTTGGCTGGTAACCAAAAAGTCAGTAATTCAAACCCATCAGCCGCTCTGCAGAAGAAAGATGAGGCAGACTGCTTCCGTAAAGATTTACAGCCTTGGAAACCCAATGTGGATCACTGTGAGTTGGAATTGACTTGACGGCAATAAGTTTGTTTGTTTTTTGGTAACTCATATACCATACAACTCACCCACTTAAAATGCATCATTCAGTGGTTTTTAGTATAGTCACAAGTTGTGCAACCATCCCCACAGTCGACTTGAAAACATTTTCATCACCCCAAAAAGAAACCATACCCATTAGCAGTCATTCCTCATTCTCCCCTCCACCAGTCCTAAGCAGCCGCTAATCTCTGTGTCTCTATCCATCTGCCTATTCTGGATACTTCATATAAATGGAATCATACAATACGTGTTCTCTTATGTCTCCTTTCATTTAACATAATGTTTTCAAGTTTCATCCACATTGTAGCATGCACCAGTACCTCATTCCTTTTTATTGCCAAATAATATTCCATTGTATAGACATATCACATTCTGTTTATGTGATAGTGTTTTTACAATAACAATAAATATACTATGTGACAGAGAAAGGTTCAGAGAGTTTTCCATCTACTCTTTCTGACACAAATTATTTTGGTGGCTGAGATGGTCTCAGGGTAGCCTAATGGCTCATGGAGTCTAGGTCCACTAGGTCATAATTGGGACTTGGCTGATGGTAAGATATGCCAGACCAAAGGGACTGTTAGGCCAGACCAGAGTGACTAGGGGCAGGGTTGACAATTGGTACAGAGGGGAAAAGGAAGTGAGGGGCTTTTCTAGCACAAGTAGGAGGAAACTGGGCAGGTCGGGAGTTGGGAAGGGTTGTCCACAGCAGAAAAGTAGCAGAAGTCACTACTGGTGATCAGCTGCCCAGGGAGATCCAGCCACAGAGGAGAGGTCCAAGCACAGGATGGATTCGAGAGTAGGCTCCAGGTGCCTGGAAGACCTGGGACACTGAGCCGGAGACCAAGGCATGGACCTAGATATGGGGCCAGATCAGCTCCCCAATACAGAAAGCCTGGCCAAGGCACAGCAGAACTAGTCAAGCAGTGGTTTGTGGCCAGAGTAGAACTAGGGTCAGCTGGGCTGAGAAGATGCTGTCCCCACCTCCCCAGGTTCTGAGGGCTGAACCTTCCGACAGGAGTTAAAGGGACAGAAGCCATGTAACTTAAAAGGCTAGGAGGGAACTAGATGGTGCCCGGCTACCACTGTCATCTACTTGGAAGGGATGTAGGAGATCCTGGATAGAGAGGGAGAACAATGTGGAACAGAACTCAAAATCATTTGGAAGCGGGAAAAAAAAAAGAAGGTGAGGATCAGGTTTGCTGGTTAAATAGAGCCCAGTGGAACCACTGAGACTATGGCCCCTAGCTGCCCTTCAGGTCTGGAATTGAACCCACACCTGTGGTAGCCAGCCAAACAATGTACAGGCATGTGAGTTAAACATTTACCTCAAGTAGACACACGCCTCGAGAGAAAAATCATGGGAGAAGGAAGGGCTGCTTATGCACAGGGAGACAGCTCAGGGC
>NW_006921711.1:5122460-5138855 GCF_000298275.1 Orycteropus afer afer | reverse complement strand
TCTGTAAATCTTCACCCAAATCACAATAAATTAAAAAAAAAAAAAAAAAGGCTAGGAGGGAGGAAGCAAATCAGAACTAAGTATAACAAAAGGCACCATTTATTGTTTGCTATGTACCAAGCATGATGTTGAAGCTAAGTGGTTTAACACAGATCAACAATTCTCACAACGACCTACAAGGAAGGTACCACTGTTACCCTAATTTTACAGATGAAAAAGTTAAGATTTTAAAATGCTAAGCAGTGACAAAGTAGGCTTTGAACCAAATTCCCTCTGACTCCAAAGCCTACGCTGGCAATTCTGAAGGTGGCGGTGAAGAGGCCACATCACACACCAGCCTTGCAGGTACAGCAAGCCCAGCGGAGGACAGTTCGCAGGCCCACGGTATGTGGAAGTGCCGACACTCTTCTAACAGGCGCTGAGAGCTGAGGCTTGCGCCGGTGCAGCTTTCTGATTCACTTTTATTGGGACTTTCTCTCCTCAGAAACCATATGAGTTAGACAAAGCAGTGTAGTTGCCTGGATTACAATCAGGTTCTTCTGACTTTTGTCTCTTCCTACATGGTATTAGCATGTGATTACTAGTTCCTGCGATCTTATCAAGGGCCCAGCAGCCCTGGTGGTGGTGGTGGTGGTGGTGTTAGGTGCCATGGAGTTGGCTCTGACTCTTAGCAACCCTAAGTACAACAGAACAAAACACCTCCCACTCCTAAGCCATTCCAGTAACATTCAGACAATGTTGCACTGCTATTCATAAGGTTTTCAGGGGCTGATTCCTTCAGAAGTGGATGGTCCTATCCTTCTTCCCAGTCTCCCTTAGTCTGGAAGCTCCACTGAAACCTGTCCACCATAGGTGATCTGCTTGTACTTGAAATACCAGTGGCATAACCAGCATCATAGCAACAAGCAAGCCACCACAGTATGACGAACTGACAGGCGAGTGGTGGAACAGCTCTAGTCATTAATAATAACAGGAGCTCTGGTAGCATAGTGCCTAAGGCACCTGACTGCTAACCAGAAGTCTGGCTGTTCAAATCCACCAGCCACTCCTCAGAAGGAAGATGGGGCAATCTACTTCCATAGTGATACTGCCTCAGAAACCCAAGAAGGGGTCGCTATGAGTTGAGTCCGACTCAATGGCATATAACAACAACAACAATTTTTTTTTTTAAATGCAGAGCACTGGATCTTCTCCAGTTTTGGGGTTATTATCATCACCATCCAATGTTGGCTTTATATAGACATGTAAGTGGCCATTTATTTAGCATAACTTTAAGGAGAAGGCACTTCACCAAATATTCTCCCCACCCCACCCCCACACACACACCTTGATGGCTAGCATTCTGTTAGCAAATCATTCTTTCCTTGCAAGAGGCTATATAAAAAACATGAAGATCACTGGCTCTGGGGTCAGATGCCTGGGTTCTAATTCTGGCTAAGGGTCTCTCTAGTAGTGCATACAGCCTCTGTTTAAGATAGCTATAAGGGAGCTCTGGTAGCATAGTGCCTACAGCACTTGACTGCTAACCAGGAGGCTGGCAGTTCAAACCCACCAGCCACTCCTCGGAAGGAAGATGGGGCAATCTACTTCTGTAGTGATACTGCCTTGGAAACCCAAGGAGGGGTCTCTATGAGTTGGGTCTGACTCGACAGCCCATAACAACATAAGGAAGGAGTAATAATAATACCTACCTTACAGCAATTGTTAAAATTGAATGTGACAACTCATAAAAATCACTTGTTAAAATTGAATGTGACAATTCATAAAAATCACTTATCACAGTGCCTTGCATACAGTAAGTACTTGATAAAAGGTAGCTGTGCCTGCAGCTGTTATGCAGTGTGGCCTCCCTAGATCCTCCTCACAGATGGAATCCCTTCTGGAACACATCCGAATCTTGGTGCACTGGTGTGCCAGTCATTTCTAGAGGTACAGTGGTTAAAGTATTTGGCTGTGAACCAAAAAGATGGTAGGTTCAAACCCACCAGCTGCTTCACAGGAGAAAGATGAGGTAGTCTGCTTCCATAAAGATTTACAGCCTTGGAAACCCTAGGGGGCAGTTTTACTCTGTCCTATAGGCTTGCTGGGAGCTCTGGTAGCACAGCGCCTAAGGCACTTGACTGCTAACCAGAAGGCTGGAGGTTCAAACCCACCAGCCACTCCTCGGAAGGAAAGTTGGACAATCTACTTCCATAGAGATATCACCTTGGAAACCCAAGGAGGGGTCGCTATGAGTTGGGTCTGACTTGACGGTACATAACAACATAGGTTTGCTGAGTCAGAATCAATTCAATGGCAGTGGATTTGATTTTTGGTTTATGGGTTGAATTGTGTCTCTCAAAAGATATGTTGATGTTCTAACCCCTATACAAATGAGCATGATCTTGTTTGGAAATAGGATCTTTGAAGATGTCATCAGTTCATGAGAAGCCATCCTGGAATAGGGTGGGTCCTAATCCAGTATGACTGATGTCCTTATTTATAAAAGAGAAGAGAGACAGACACAGAGACACAGATGGAAATGGCCATATGATGACAGAGTTATGTTGTAAGCCATGGAGTAAATGGAACTTAAGCGCTCAAGCAGAATGGTGAGCAAAACTGAGTCATCAAGTAAGTGGATCAGTCCTATAAAGCTGCAGTGTCAATGAATCCAGGCTAGAATAGGCAAGGAATGCCTCTGAGGGTGGGGAAGCAGGGTGGAGGAGCACTGGACTGGAGTCCTAACACTTGGATTCCTTCCACATCTAACTTGGCCATTATCTTTTTTCTTTATTATCTGTCTTTGAGCAAATTACATCACAGCTCAGTGCATCAGTTTCTAAACCTGTAGAACAACAAGGATGGGAAGAAAAAAACATAAGGGTGGACCCAAAACTTTGCGGTGTCTTTTCTGGCTCAAGCAACTTAATCCTGTGCTGACTCTCCAGATGGGGCGGAGTCACCCCATGGTGACTCCAGGGTCTCCTTTGCTTACTTAACACAGACACAGCCTCCTCTGCTGCTATCTGGTGCATCCTGCAGCCTGTGGACTCGTTAAAAAGAGGACACAGGAAAGCCAGAAAGAAGGGTCCTTAACTCTGAGAGAGGAACTTAGCTGATGCATGTTTTATGTCCTGAGGTCTGGTAAGGACTTTCTATGCCTGTATCCTCCTCAAAGACATCTGGGACAATGAAATTGGAAAACATCTGAGGGGGAAAACAAAGTTCTAGAAAAAAGAAATGTTGGCCTATGTAATCTCAAAGGTTTTAAGCCTCTTTAGGAAAACTTGTTCTCATCTTGTATGTCTAAATTCTAACTAATGTGTAAGGCCCACAGTTCAGATGCTATCTCCCTCAACTCTACCTCCCCCCAAAGCCTTCTTAAGTCCTTTGTTTGGAAGGAGGTGTCTGTGGAAAATTCCCAGGGCCCTCTACAACACTCTTGTTTGGCACAGATATTCTGTATCATAGTTATCTGAGTGGAATCCTTATCTCCCAGCTGAGAACTTACAGTCCTTTTAATCTTTCACAGGCTGGCTAAGTGCTTTGTATATGGTAAGTGCAAATTCACTTTTAAATGGAGGAACAAATGAATGAATATTAGTCTGATGTAGGGTAAATTTAATTATGTCCTTTCACAAAGGAATTTATCTCCTACAATATTCAAAAGCAGAAAACTATCCTAAAATGAGCTCTTAAGATGTGAATCTTCAGAGCTAAGTCTTAGCAATGATGTTAGAGGTGGGGATGAGGATAAAATGATTTGGCAATTTACAAAATACCATAAACTGAAAGAAACAATAGAATAATAAGCACGTGTATTTGTGCAGCACTGTAAAGTATATAAAGAAAAGAACCATGGAAGCAGATAACTTCTGGGAAGTGGTCAGATTAGGGAGGTCAGGCAACTCATGCTTTAAACCACTCTTTTGTACTGTGGAGTGTCTTTATTGTAAGTATATGTGGTTTTTATTATTTAAATAATGTTTAATTAAAAAATGAAGTTTTCAGAGTTTGACATATATACTCATTTAATTACACAGATATTACAAAATACATATTGAAAAAACAAACCAACCCAGTTGCCACTACAAGATTCTAACTCCTAGTGACTCCATGTGCGTCAGAGTAGAACTGTGATCTTTGTGAAGTAGATTGCCACGCCTTTCTTCTGAGGTACCTCTGGGTGGACTCACACCTCCAATGTTTCAGTAAACACCCAAACATGTTCACCCGGAGGCTCCATTTCTTTTTCCCCAGAAATAAAATGCATTATATGTATATTATATGGATAAGGAGCTCTGGTAGCACTATGCCTAAGGCATCTGACTGCTAACCAGAAGGTTGGTGGTACAAACCCACCAGCCACTCCATGGAAGCAAGACTGGGCAATCTACTTTCATAAGGATTTACTGCCTTGGAAACCCAATGGGGTTCGCTATGAGTCGGAATCAACTCTATAGCAGTGGGTTTGGTTTGGTTTGGTTTATTACATGGATTAATACAGTGGCTGCAATGTTGGGCTCGGGTATAACAAGGATTGTGAGGCAGGAGTAGGACCAGGCAGTGTTTCGTTCTGTTATACACAGGTTCACTATGAGTTGGAGCTGACTCAGCAGCACCTAACAACATATGGATATGTATATTACAATGCATTTATTGCTCAGAAGTATGAACCTCAAAGAGCGATAATAACCTTTCAGTTAGCAGCTCAGTGATTAACCATTGCGTCACTCCAAACCAAACCAAACTCACTGCCATCAACTCAATTTCAACTCATAATGACCCCCTTTGGGTTTCCAAGGAGGTAAATCTTTATGGAAGTAGACTGCCCAGTCTTCCTTCCCCAGAGTGGCTGGTGGGTTTGAACCACCAACCTTCTGGTTAGCAGTCAAGTGCCTCAGGGGCTCCTTTACTAGGGTGCTATGAAAATAAACTCTGAGGATCCTCACTGAAGCCTCACAGTGTGCCTATGAACAAGGCTCGGAAGGATATACTACATAGAGTTTTGTTTTGTGTTTTTGCCCTTTCTGGGAGAAGGAACAACGGAAGAGGTTACAGCCCAGCAACCCCTCCATCCTGGCAGAATGCTCTGGGGCTGGCTTTCCCAGGACAGCAGGGCTGCATGAGGTCGGAGACAGCAGGGAATTAGCCTACTGTGCTGGATTCCTGAGTGTTGACTCAACCACAAAACTACACGTGGGCAGAGATTGACATTTGCTAGAGTGAGTTGCGAATTAGGTGCCCACCATACATAATTGGGTGAAAAGACATGGCCTCTGCCCTCAGGGGTTTCCCATCTAATACAACAGAAAAAGAGCCAGTGTTTCTGAGCCTTGTAAATGAGTGAGAAAGAAAACTAGTGCAATTCTGTATGTATGTGCTTTATTCATTTCAGCAAATTTGATTTGTATATTTGTCTACTTCGTTCTTAAGGGAGAGAAATAAGAAATGATACAGTAAGGTGGTCTGAATTCTCTACTGCAGCTATAGCAGAAATACTCCAAGGGGATGGCTTTAACAAACAGGAATTTGTTCTTTTACAGTTAAGGAGGCTAAAAGTCCAAATCCAGAGTCCCAGCTCCAGGGGCTGGGTGGAGGCCCCTCAACCTTGGGCTTCAGCTCTTCCTCTTGTTCAAGGCCTACTGGAGCTGGAGGTGTCTCCTAATTCATGTAGCTGCTGGCTGCTGAGGCTGACCCCAAAGCTGGCAGGTAAAACAGCACAACCCCAACATCAGCAGGCAACATGGCAGGCCACCGGATCAAGCCCAGGAACTAGAGATGAAGACAAGGCCAACTGCAGGATCCAAATGTGCCAAAAAGCTAAAGACCTTTCTCAAAGCCTCTCCATAATACTGGAAGCAGACCATATCCCAAAGGTTACTCCCCTTCAAATACTTAGCTACTCACAGCAGATTCCACCATGGAGGTCATTATAATCTCATCATGGGGAAAACTACATCCAATTGCCCAGCCACTCTTAACCATGGCCCAGCCAAGTTGACACAAAACCTCAACTACCACAGAAGTCATGGTCAAATCATTAATCAGGAAAGGTACCATTTAGGAAAAAGAAAAGGAGTCTATAAGTTAAGGAAGAATACAAAGTGGGGTCCAGAGAAAGTCAGCTAACTGAATGAAGAGCGGCTGCAATGATTTGTAGGGATGAGAGGGACCCCCACAAAATCAACCATGGACAAAAAAACAAACCAAACACACTGCCATCGAGTCAATTTGACTCATAGTGACCCCTCTTGAGGTTTCCAAGGCAGTATCTCTACAGAAGTAGATTGCCCAGTCTTCCTTCCAAGGAGTGGCTGGTGAGTTTGAACCACCAGCCTTCTGGTTAGCAGTCAAATACCTTAGGCACTATACCACCAAAGCTCCCAGTTGGGAATTCAGGAGTATTTATAGAGTAGGACAAACATGAGAAGCCCTGCTGGCACAGTGGTTAAAGTACTTGGCTGCTAACCAAAAGATCAGAAGTTTGAACCCACCAGCCACTCCACAAGAGAAAGATGTGGCAGTCAGTTTCCACAAAGATTTACAGCTTTGGGAACCCTGTGAGGCAGTTCCATTATGTCCTATAGGGTTATTATGAGTTGGGATCAACTTGATGGCAACAGGTTTGATTTTTTGGTTTAGGAGGAACATAAAGAGCTCTGGTGGCACAATAGTTAAGTGCTTGCTGCTAACCAAAAGGTCTGTTGCTGGAATCTACCTAGCAACCCCACGGGAAAAAAAGGCCTCACGATCCACTCCTGTGATGATTATAGCCTAGAAAATCCACACTCACGTGGGATTACCATGATTCGACGGCACCTTACACCACCAATAATTCTATTTTATTTGACTTTATTTTTTTTCTAATTTACTCTCCTTTCTTGCCTTCCTTTGGAATATTCATGTCAGCCCCAAGTTGCCCAGGGTAGTCCTCATTTTTGCCTTTTGTCCCAGAGAAGTTATTAATAACATCACCTTTTACTCTCAATCCTGCCTTTTCTTGGAGGATAAATTACACAGTCACTCTCCTTATCAAAAACCCAGAGGATGCATCCTTTGAATTGCTATCTAGCACCCTCTTCAGCCACTGTCTACACTGGCTTCTACACTTACACAATCTCCCCAAGACGCTAACTCACCCAAACAGCCTGCCCCAAGTGGGGAGAGCACCTGGTATCTCCAGAGGGGGTGGTTATAGTGCAGATGTGGGTAGTCTTTCATTCTTTATTTCCGGGGCAACAAAGGGGATTATACTGACTCCTGGGAACATAACAACAATTGAGAGGAGAGAGACGAGATAGCAGAGGAGCAAGAGGACTGTGATTGGAGGCTTGGGTGGCAACGAGAATGACTGGACCTTGGGGCCAATGAGACCCACATTCTGCTCCCAGATCCCCAAAACCATTTGCTTTACCTCGGTTTTTTCATCTCTATAAAAAGGGATAGGAGCTCTGGTAGCGTAGTGCCTAAGGCACCTTAACTGCTAACCAGAAGGCTGGCAGTTCAAACCCACCAGCCACTCCTCAGAAGGAAGATGGGGCAATCTACTTCCGTAGTGATACTGCCCTGGAAACCCAAGGAGGGGTCACTATGAGTCGGGTCCGACTCGACAGCACATAACAACAACAACAACAACAACATAAAAAGGGATAGTAATATTTACCTCCCAAGGTTGACATGAGGGCTCCCTCGGTGGCATAAAAAGTGTTGGGCTGCTAACCAAAAGGTTAGTGAGTTCAAACAAACCCAGAAGTACCTCAGAAGATAAGCTTAGAAATCTGCTTACAAAAGGTCACAGCCTTGAAAACCCAATGGAGCAGTTTCACTCTGCACACATGAGGTCGGTTTGAGTCAGAATTGACTCAACAGCAACTGGGCTTTTTCTTTTTTTGGTGGAGGGGGCACGGGGAGCTTATGTGACATTTAGTATATAATAATTACAAAGCACCAGGTACACAGCAAACCAAAAAATAAAATAAAATAAAACTCACTGCTGTTGAGTTGAACTCAACATATAATGACCCCTTCCTTGAATTTCGGAGGAGGTATCACTACAGA
Source organism: Orycteropus afer afer (assembly GCF_000298275.1). Classification (NCBI taxonomy): domain Eukaryota; kingdom Metazoa; phylum Chordata; class Mammalia; order Tubulidentata; family Orycteropodidae; genus Orycteropus; species Orycteropus afer. Next base: position 5,130,812 of record NW_006921711.1, on the reverse strand, counting down.
AGTAAATTGTCCAACCTTCCTTTCGAGGAGTGGCTAGTGGGTTTGAACTGCCAGCCTTCTAGTTAGCAATCAAATGCCTTAGCCACTATGCTACCAGAGCTCCTTGGATACACAGTGGGCATTCGATAATGACAGCCATTATTAGAAGGATGATCTATAGCGAAAAGGAATTTTCCTAAAACCAAACCACCTAACACGTGGGGCCCATAAGCCTCCTTTCTTTACCATCCTGGCTTAGGTTACCTTCAGGCAGAGGGACACAGGAAACCATAGGTGTATATGGGAACTGTCTGGGTGACCTCTGGGCTAGGCACCAACAGCTTCTGCTACAACCTCCAGTACAGGTATTTTTATTCATGTACAATTATAAAACTACACACAAAGTGAGCATTTTCAAAGGAGTAGATAAACAATAAATATGAATAAAACTTTAATTTTTTTCTTTGCAACCAAAGGGATCATTTTCCTTGCCCCCTGGAGAGGACAGGAAAGAGGGCCCAAGCACTTTGCAGTTGAAAATGCAAACACAGAGCCTGTGTCTGTACCAGGCTTGCTCTCAATGCCACAGCCCAAGCAGGTGTCTTGCAAACGTGTGCTGATTCGTTCTAGCCCCAAAGTGCAAGGCACAGGCAAAGCTGGAGCTTTTGCCCCTGATCCTGTGAATAAGGACATCAACCTATAAGGGACTATGGATTGGATAGTTTCCCAGATCCCAGAGGTCTCCACGTCTACAGAAAAGCCATGCTTCACTATTCAAGTTAAATAAGGCCTTAGGATATCTAAGAAATTATAATAAATAATCAAAGGTTATGCAAAATATCTGCTTTAGCGGGGTGGGAGTGGGGCTGCAGGCAGGCTCCACGCATTCTCTGGCCTTGGTGCCAGGTCGTAAAATCTGGCTGCATTTTCTACACTAGCCCTTCATGGCCACACGGGGGCGCGCGAATCAACGCCTCGGATCCGGGGCTGCCCGCTAGCTTCCGCTTTGTAAAGTAAGAACAGCTTAGGGCCGCGCGGAGGAGGACAGTGGGGGGCAGAGCGCTACTGGATGACGATTCTCTGCTTGGCCCTCTGCCACCAAAGCTGTGACTCAGGCTGATCGGCCTTCAATGTTTCAACATTGCGGGTGCCGGCCCAAAAGGTTTTCCCCTCACTTTCTAAGCACTCTCTCAGCGCCTGGCCCCGGGGCACCGGTTACTTAGTTATTTATCCGGTGTGGGGCTGGTTGGGGAGGGAAGGAGGAGAAATGACTAAATAAGCCCAATTTACAAATAAAATAGCCTCTAACCTGCCACCAGGGAGCAAATGGATAACCCAGAGGAGGGTCTTGGAAAACAGCAGATTGGGGGTGCTGAAGCAACAGCCTGTTCCCTCAGTGTGTCCCATGGTGTCCTTAGCATGAAAAGCAAGCTCGCCTCCAGTGGCTGCCTCTGAGAGGGTAAAGAATGCGCCTCGATGCAGAGCAGCAGGCTGGTTCCCAAACAGGCAGTGCTAACTCCTCACAGGGAGCTCCCAAGCCCACAAGCCTGCGCCGCTTCACCACATATGGAAGCCCCAGGGGACAGACCAAAGGCTGCGTCAGTGCCCCCAACACTCAGCATCACCAGGCGAGCCCACTGTCTGGGGCTCCAGCACACAGGTGGGCCTGCTTTAAAGAGCATAATGGAGCCAAGTGTGTACAACAAGCAGCAGAAAACTTAGATTATTTAAACGACTGAATTCCTATCACAGAATTATTAAGCTAAACCACAATTTTATTTGAAGATTTTGGAAAAGAAAAATATGTTTTTATTTTTTACATATACACACACACACACACACACACATCAAGATGCAGCAGTCTGCTTCCATAAAGATTTACAGCCTCGGAAACCCTATGAAGCAGTTTTCTACTGTGTCTTACAGAGTTCCTAGGAGATGGCGTCCATTTAGGGGCAGTGGGTGTGGTTTTGGTTCTGTTTACACACAAAGAGTAGAATGAAAATTTTGAAGAATTTATATTGTTATTATTTTTTTAAGATAAACCAGTACTTCCAAGAACTTTCTAGCTTGAGGCCACTTCCCAAGGGTAGAGACTCAGTCACTTCTGCCCCTCTTATCTGTAGAAATGGAACAGTGTTTGGTTAATAAAAAGTCAATTAAAGCAGGCGATCATGAAGAAATAAGAGATATGATTTCAATAGTTTAATTGACAACATACATTGAAAGTTAAACCATTTTTATCTGAAAACAAATATGTACACTCCTCTGCCAGTTACATAAGGCCAAGGTCTTTTCTTTAAGGTAGGGTTGCTGTTTTGAGTTCAGAGCCGAGAAGGTCAGCAGTTCAAACCCACCCAGTGGCTGCATGGGGGAAAGACCTGGCAATCTGCTCCCATGAAGATCACAACTTAGAAAACCCTATTGGGCAGTTCTACTCTGTTGCATGGGGTCACAGTCAGTTGAAATCCACTATACAGCAAATAAGGAGCTCTGGTAGCATAGTGCCTAAGGCACTTGACTGCTAACCAGAAGGCTGGCGGTTCAAACCCACCAGCCACTCCTCGGAAGGAAGGTTGGGCAATCCTACTTCCGTAGTGATACTGCCTCGGAAACCCAAGGAGGGGTCGCTATGAGTCGGGGCCGACTCGACGGCAAATAACAACAACAACAACATACAGCAAATAACAACAACATAAGTTCCAGTTCCAGTTTCATTACAGTGGGGCAAAAACATTAAAGATACTTATGAAGTAATCTGAATTCAGAATCTCTTAGAGCTCTATTATCCCCCCAGGATTTTACTGTATTCTCTCACACACATAATTCAGGAGTAATTTTATTAGTAACTCTGTCCAACACGTTCAACTTAGTTTTCATAGAAACTTTTTCTTTCCACACTCACATTTCATTACTTTAAATGATATTTAATCCAAATTATGTAATTACAATGACAAGAACAACAAACACAAGACTTGCTGAACAGACAATTAGAATGAAGAGAAGGGAAGTGCACAGCGTTCTGAGAGTAGGCTGCTGCGCATCTGAGAGCTGTGGAGTGTGCTGTGAGCTTCAGAGCGAATGGAGGACATTGTTGTTAGCTGCTGTCAAGTCATCCCCAACTCGTGGCAACCCCATGAACAATGGAACAAAAACACTGCTCAGTCTTCCACCATTCCCATGATCAGTTCCAGACTGGACCATTGTGATCCACTGGGTTTACTACATTGGCTGATTTTCAGAAATAGATTGCCAGGCTTTTCTTCCTAGTCTACCTTAATATAAAAGCTCTGCTGAAACGTATTCAGTATCATAGCCATACCAAGCTTCCACCAACAGACAGGTAGTGGCTATGCATAAAGGTGCATTGGCTGGGAATTGAACCCAGGTCTCCTTCATAGAAAACATGAATTCTACCACTGAACCACCAGGTAGATTTAATTTAGCAAGTCAGAAAGCAAATCAGTTAAGAGAATACCTCCTGAACTTTGGATGGAAATGTCTGAAATTCACAGATTCAGCATTTACAATATAGATAGATTCACTTGATGTAATTGTTCAGAAAACAAATGTGATACTGGAAGCACAGAGCACCTGCAGTCATGGAGGCTCCCACATAAGCCTGTTACCACTGGCCAAAGAGAAATGATTTCACTGCCCTGCTGCCCAGATTCTGGGCTTATGCTGCAATCTGTCCAGTTCTCCTAGGGCCAGAAACTACTTCCAACTTAAAAAGTAATCATGTTAGATGAAAGGTAAAGCAATATAGCTTATGGAAGAAAACATAGATGAATATTTTCATGACCTTTGAGGAAGCAAAGCTTTCTTAAATAAAACACAAAAACAACTAACCACAAAGAAAAAAATAGGATAAACTGGACTATATTAAAAGAGAGGGCTTCTATTCATCTTTTCTATTGAAAAGAGACCCTTAAGGAGTGAAAAGGCAGGCCACAGACTGGAAGAAGATGTATGAATTTCATATATCCAACAAAGACTCCCATCCAGATTACATAAAGACCTCTCTGGTGGTTAAGTTTGTGTGTCAACTTGGCTGGGCCTGGCTGAGTGGCTGGGTAGCTGAATATAGTTATTCCCCATGGTGAGATTGGTAATTAACTCCACGGTGGAATCTATTGGAGCAGCTGAGTAGCTGCTTTGGGTATGTGGTCTGCTTCCCGTATACAAGGAACAGCTTCAGGAATGGTCTCTAGCTTATGGCATGCTTGAACCCTGCATGTAACCAAGTCATTGTTCAGCAGCCTGCCATGCTCTGCTGACCTTGGGACTTAAAATGGACTTGAATTAATGGCCTGCTGTCTGGTTTGGTAACATCGAGACTGTGCTTTTTTACTTGTCAACCTTGGGCTTGTCAGTGGCAGCAGCCAGCAGCTATCTGAGTAAAGAAAAGCCTCTAGCCCCAGTGGGCCAGAAGCAGGAGGCAAAGCTGAAGCCCAAGGTTGAGGGGCTTTTACCCAGATCCTAGAGCCTGGCACTTTGAACTCAGACTCACAGCCTCCAAACTGTAAGAGAATAAACTCCTGTTTGTTCAACCATCCCATTTGTGGTATATTCTTCTCAGAGCAGCACTAGGTAACCAAAACAACCTCCTACAAACAAATCAGTAAGAAAAAAAGCAGACAATGCAATCGAAAACGTGAGGCAAAGATTTGAGCAGGTACGTCACAAAAGAACATATCCAAATACCCCATGCACATACTAATAATAAATCAATCAGAGAAATGCAAATAGAAATTACAAGGAAACATTCCCACACTCTCACCAGACTAACAAAAATATGGACACAGAGACCACCACCACCAAGCTTTGTCAAGGTGGTGGAGCCACCGGAACTCTTAGTCATTGCTGGTGTAGACAATGCAATATCTATTAGAGCTGAACACGTGCAGCCTCATGACGCAGACTTCCTACTCCTACATATGCATCCAACACCAGTGTGTGCAGTTGTTCACCAAAGGAATCAAACTAGAATGTTCAGAGCAGCATTGTTTCTGCCACCCTAAAAATGGAAACAACCTTATGTCCTTCAGTAATACAATAGGAAGATAAATTGTGGTATAATCCCACAATGGAACTCTATAGAGCAATGAAAATGAGAAAATTAAAAACTACACACAAAAGCATGGGTGAATCACATAAACATAATGTGGAATGAAAGAAACCAGACACAAAAGCATATATACCATATGAGTCCATTTATTTAAAGTTCAAAACAAAGCAAAACTAATCTATGCTCTTATAAGTCAAGAGGAGGGCAGAGGTGACTAGGAAGATGAGGAGGTTTCTGGGAGTCTGGCCAAGCTCTATTTCCTTATCTGGATGCTGGTCACATGGTGTATTTGCTTTGCGAAAATTTAGTAAGCCACACACTTAAACAAGGAGCCTTGATGGCACAACGGTTAAATGCTCAGTGTTAACTGAAGTCAGCGGTTCGAACCACTGGTAGCTGCAAAGGATGAAAGACCTAATGATCTGCTCCCACAAAGATTACAGTTTAGGAAACCCTATGGGGCAGTTCAAAGCGCTCTGATAGAGTAGTGGTTAAAGCATTGGGCTGCTAACCAAAAGGTTGGTGGTTCGATCCCACAAGTCCCTCCAGGGCAGAAAGATGAGGCAGTCTGCTTCCGTAAAGATTTATAGCCTTTGAAACCCTATAGGGCAGTTCTACTCTGTGTTGCAGAGTGACTATGAGTTGGAATTGAATTGATGGTAATAGGTTATGGGGCAGTTCTATTCTGCCCTGGAGGGTCACCATGAGTCAGAATTGACTCAACAGTACCTAACAACAACACACATATATATTATGTTATGTGCCGTCGAGTCAGCCCTGACTCATAGTGACCCCTCCTTGGGTTTCCGAGGCAGTATCACTACGGAAGTAGGATTGCCCAACCTTCCTTCCGAGGAGTGGCTGGTGGGTTTGAACCGCCAGCCTTCTGGTTAGCAGTCAAGTGCCTTAGCCACTACACTACCAGTGCTCCCACATATATATTAGAGTCCCTAAATAGTGCAGTAGATCAAAGTACTTAGTCTCTGGGTTGGAGGTTCAGTTTAACCCAGAGGTGCCTCAGAATAAAGGCCTGGCAATCTACTTTGGAAAATCCAGCCATTGAAAGCCCTATGGAGTATAGTTCTACACGGACACGCATGGGGTCACCATGAGTTGGAAGCAACCAGATGGCAACTGGTTTACATTTGTATTGCTACATACACTTTTTGTATCTGTATGCTGTGGACAATGAATGAGAAAGACTGAAGAAGAATTGATTCATTTGAATTATAGTATTGGTGAAGAGTATCGAATGAATATACTTGGACTCCCAGAAGAACAAACAAATCTGTTTTGGAAGAAGTACAGCCAGAAAAAGCTCCTTAAAAGTGAGGATGGAGAGACTTTGCTTCATGTACTTTGGATGTTATCAGGGGGAACCAGTCCTTAGAGAAGGACATCATGCTTGGTAAGGTAAAGAGTGAGCGAAAAAGAGGGAGACACTCAGTGTGATGGATTGGCACAGTGGCAGCAACAAAGTGCTCAAACAGCAACGGCTGTGGAGATGGTGCAGGACTGGGCTGTTTCATTCTGTTGTGCACAGGGTTGCTATGAGTCCAAAGCAACTGAAAGGTACCTAATGACAACAACAACACTATGATACTTTAATTGAAAAGTTTACCAAAGATAACAAAGTCAATATATGCAAAGTGGCATATAATGAAAAATCTAGTTACAGAATATTTAGGACACAAGAGTGTGGGGAAGCTAATCCCTAATGGAACAAAGACCACACAAAACAATGCCTGTGACTCCAACTAGAGTGTAATCCACAGTCAGGGAGTCTTTCAGGAGAGGGGAGAATGCAGGTCAATGAGCTGATGGCACTAGTAGGGGCTGCTAGACCACTACCACCTCTGTCACTCATCTCAGCATCTAATCACCCAGTACCTTGTTTTGGTATTTAAATATCTGACAAGTGTTCACCTTATTAACTATCAGAACAGGGTAACTGAAGGTAGGAACCCTCGTGTAATTTCTCCAGTATAAATTACAGTTCCTGTCCTAGGAATTAAAACCAATTCTCTAATAAGAATACACACTCATACTTGAATCATATTACTGTGGTACTATAAATGAAATGTGTTATATATAACCTAATGCAGAGACTTGTAACAGAAATTTTAGAATATATGTCAATGGACAAAGTTATAGCAAACAAAGAGCTTTGAAAAGCTTTGAAGTGAAATAGACTTTGTGCAAGTTATGCAATGTCCACGGCCTCAATTCTGCATCTAAAAGAGGGGGTGTCATGACCTCTTAGGGTTGATGTAAGGATGTCATAAAGTACGAGGTACAGCTGAAGAAATGGGTGCTCAGGGACACGATCATGTACCCAGCAGCACACAGAAAATTATACTTGCCTTGTCCTAAATCTGACAGGGCACAGTTAACCACTCAGTTGCTAACTGAAAGAAAGGTAAGCAGTTTGAACCCACCCAGTGGCTCTGTGGGAGAAAGACCTGGCAATCTGCTCCTGTAAAGACTGTAGCCAAGAAAACCCTAGGGGGCAGTTCTGCCATCACAGGGGCTGCTATAAGTTGGAATCAACTCGATGGCCCCTGACAACAGCAACAAAGCCCATGCACAGTTCTGATCCTCACCAGAGAAGTCAGGAGGTGGGACCGGGACGCCACCCCACGCTTCATTCCTTCAAATGCTCTAAAGCCAGCTCCTGGCAGCCTGCATATCTTGTCTTTCTGGCCCGTCACCTGAACCCCCTTTTTGTTTGTTTTGTATGTTTGTTTTTTATTGTGGTAAATAAATATAATGTAAAATTTGTCATTTTCACCATCTCTAAATGTATGATTTAGTGGCATTAATGACATTCACAATATTGTGCAAGCTTCACCATCGTCTATTTCCAAACTTTTTATCACCCTAAAAAGTAACTCAGTACCCAGGGAGCAGTAACCCTTCATCTCCTGTCTCTATGCATTTGCCCGCTCTAAATATTTCAGATAAGTGGAATCACCAGTGTGTTCTTTTGTGTCTCAGTTATTTCATTCAGCATAATGTTTTCAAGATTTATTCATGTCATTTCTCTTTATGGAAGAATAATATTCCATTGTATGTACCACATTTTGTTGATCCATTTATCCATTGATGGACACTTATGTTGTTTCTACCTTTTGGCTATTGTGAATAGTGCTATAATAAACACTAGTGTACAAGTATCTGTTTGATCCCTGCTTTCAAGTTTTATGAGTATATACCTGTTGTTGTTGTTAAGTGCCGTCGAGTCGTTTCCGACTCATAGCGACCCCATGCACAGCAGAACGAAACACTGCCCGATCCCGCAC
>NW_006921711.1:5114530-5120565 GCF_000298275.1 Orycteropus afer afer | reverse complement strand
CACTGGTGTTCAATGCATCAAATCTATTCTTTAGATGATCTCTAAATTCAGGAGGGATATATTAAATTATATAAATTTATATATAAATATATAAATTCAGGAGTATATACCTAGGAGTGGGAATTACTGGGTCGTGTAATAATTTTATGTTTAGTCTTTCAAGGAACTATCGAATAGTTTTCCCTAGCACTGCACCAATTTACATTACCTTGACTCCCTTTTGTAACCACAAATTTTAAGTCAGACAAAATCAAAGGAAAAACAGATGCATGAAGTGGATTCTAGATGGAATAAACCATGCAAGTGGTGGTGATCTGTTCTCATCCACAAGGCAGTAAAGTTCATTATGGAGTAGTTGCAACTGCCAAGCCCTCCACAGTCCAGATGCAGGCATTCAAACTAGAAGGTGGGCAGAAAGCGCCTTCCTCAGAGCTCCGTGTGTGGGAGGGCTGCCTTATGTCCTGGATCCTTCTGCCATGCTCCCTTCCTCACCAGTGAGGGCAGGGTGGTGTCTGGGAAGGGCTCTGAACTAGGATCGGGGAGACATTCTGTGAGTTTGTTTGTAAGATTTACTGAGCATCTATCACGAGGCACCAGACAGAGTCCTGGATCCGACACTAACTAACCACATAATTGTGGTCAAATTTTCTGCACACCCTAGGCTCCCATTCCTTCATTTTTAAAGTGCTAAGTAGTTCCAGGTCATCTCCAAACCTCTTTTCAAATTATGATTCTCTAACACAGATGTGCTTTCCAAACACTGAAGTTCACCCCTTCCTCTACTTCTAATTCACTCCATGACATCTTCCTCAGCTATCTTTAGACCCTTTGTGTCCTCATCAGGGGATGTCACACAGAACAGTAGTCAGGTGACTGATGAGCTGGATGGAAGTGTCATCTGACTGCCACAAGAGCCCAATGTCAGACTTGAATAATAAGAGCAAGGTTCATCTCTCACACTTTTTTCTCAGAAGCCCTAACACAACACACCTTCTCTAGAGGCTTTCCCATTCACTGATTCAACAAACAAGGCATCTGGTGCTCTTCTTGGTCCAAACACTATGCTGGACACTAGGGAAACACGATGGTGGGTTAGACCAGGTGCACCTGGTCTAAAGGACATCCAGACACCAAACACTCATCACATAAAATACTGCTAAGTATGTTGTAGGCAGAGACAGGAAGCCAGGAAAAAAATATAGAAGATGCAGCAGGAAGAGAGCAGGTACTTGATGGAGTAGGAAGATGTGGATGGAGCTGGAAGAAAATAATATTCCCTACAATTTTAAGTAAAACCTTAATATTAAGTAATTTCCAGGGCAGAAAGAACAATGTTTTGATAATTTGTATCTTCTATGTGTTTAGCTTTTGAAGAAGTTGGACATGGGAGCTTTAGTTACCATCTCAGCATCTGACCACCCAACTAGACGCTATGTCCTTCTGCCCTCAAGGTGCAGTAGCTCTCTGTACCTCCTTTTTTTTTTTTTTTAAATACTCATTCAGTCCTGGCTTCTGCTGCGTATATTCAGTCCCATGAAGGGATATGTAGGAATGGAACAGATACATGCATTGTTTAAAAAACCACAGCAATAGAAAGTACACACAAGAGTAAAATAATTTATCTATGGACATCTTCAACTGGGAGAAATGGCTCCCCTATCACTCTTTGGTACCTCAGATTAAAGCTAAAGTACAGCTCATTTTTCACATTTCCACCCCAATTAGCCACATATTTTTAGCACGTGTTATGTAAGGTTCATCTTCCCAAGTTCATTGGCTTGGGGCCTTTCCTTGTTTTCATTCACTGGTGGACGGCCCGCATGGTGGGATGACTAGCAGATCATGCCGAGTCTGTAAATAGCCTGCCTGGGGAGGGTGGACAGAAAGAGCTCTCGAGATGAAGTGAGGGTTTGTATTTGGCATACCAGAGCTAAATTCATCCCTTCTAAAAGAGGAAAGCAAAGGAACACACAATCCCAAATTGAACTGCAAGGCATATGGAAAGAACTGCTCCACCTACGACAAGCACACGCCAGAAGCACAACTCAAACACAGGTGGAGGAGCTAAGCAGCCACTGAGGTGGGGGCCTCACGCACTCTTCAGTAGAAGACTCTAATCGTGGCCGCGCTTGTACTATATTCTCAAATTGCAGGCCTTTCTAGGAAAGAATGTTATCAGTACTGTCAGTGGGAGACCGGAAAAAAGCATGAAGTGGGACTGAGGAAACCTAACCCCACCTCTGTTATCATCACTTGCAGTTCTAGGCAAGATGCTTCACCTCTCTCAGCATCAACATCCTCCTGTAAAATATATATTTTCCCTCCATTCTATATGCAGGTCCCTAGGTAGCATCAACATTTTGTACTTGGCCATTAACCAGAAAGGAGCTCTGGTGGTATAGTTCCTAAGGCATTTGACTGCTAACCAGAAGGCTGGTGGTTCAAACCCACCAGCCACTCCTCGGAAGGAAGGTTGGGCAATCTACTTCTGTAGTGATACCACCTCGGAAACCCAAGGAGGGGTTGCTATGAGTCGGATCCAACTCGATGGCAGTGTGTTGCATTTTTTTGTGTTATTAACCAGAAGGTTGGTGGTTTGAATCCACCCACTGCCACTACAGAACAAAGGCCTGGCAATCTATGTCTGTAAGATTACAGCCACTGAAAACCTAAGGAGTAGTTCTACTCTGAAACATGAAGGGTCACCATGAGTCAGAACTAACTTGACTGCAGTAATGGGTTCTTCTATACACAGGACTATTGAAGGACTAAAATGGAACTATGACTACATCTAGAGAAGTATAAAGAAGCTCTGGTGGCATAGTGGAGAAGAAATTTGACTGCTAACTAGAAGGTCATCGGTTCAAACCCACCAACTGCTCCCTGAAAGGAACATGGCACAATCTACTTCCATAAAGATTTACAGATTTACAGCCTTGGAAACCCAATAGGGCTTGCTATGAGTCAGAATTGATTCAATGGCAGTGAGTTTGGTTTGGTTTGGTTTAGTTTAGAGAAGTATAAAATCATATTAAAATACAAAGCTTTTTTGTTACTCATCTGAGTCCATGATTACATACCTCAAGTGAAGTTTGCAAAGGGCACTGGAACGAATCCTCCTCTTTCCAGCAGTCATGAAATAGATGTAAGTCCTCCTAGAACCAGTTACTTTATGGCACCAGAGCCTAGAGCAGCTTGGAGGAAGGTGATAGGGGACCCTAAAAGTCAATGTCTTAGGTGCTAGGAGTAATACCTTACAGTTCAAAGAACATACAAAAGCCAGCCAGCCTTCCTCAGACCCTGGACTCACCATCAGGTAAGGCTACCTACACTGGGATCCTTTAGCATCTGCTCCACACAACTCACCCCACCCCCAGACAGTAAATGCTAAACAACAGGCAACAGTTACTTCAGAAGGCACACATCTGAATGAAGCCTTGGAGATTTCAAAGACTATGTGAAGTCACTAGGAAAATGTTTTTCTCAAGCTAAAGAAAAGTAAAGCTTTATTTTTCCTCAGTGTACATCAGTCAGTAAGTGTGCACTTATCTATTTAATGGGAAAACAAATATTCAAGTCTACTGCAGGAGAGTACAGTACCAGTCTTTACGAGAGAGGTTTGACCTGTAGATTTACAATTCTGGAGGCAATGCCCTTGCCCCTCACCTACAAAAGCAGGTAACATATACCAGGCTTCACAGCTTTGGACTAGCAATACTGACTGGTGCTTTGTATGCCAGGATCCTGGTTGGGCATTGGGCTGCTGTAAGGTTATGACCTGTGGGGTCAGACAAACCTAGATTCATGTGGCTTTACTATGTGCTTTGCAGGAAGTGTTTATTATCTCTCTGCCTCAGTTTTTAACTGTAAAGTGAAGATCATAATACCTGCTTCAACAGGAGGTTGTCAGGGTTAAGATGATGTATATGCAAGTGGTCTTCCACACTGAGGGAGTCCTTCCTTCCTTCACTGTGTTCTAATCCCAAGAAAATCCAATTACTTTGTTAGTTCACAAACTATATCTTTAATTTTTACTCTTCCTTTTCTCTCATGACACTCCTCAATACATACCCTTAGAGACATTCAATCATACGTTATCATACACCCTTGACTCTCCTACTTGTCAGTCCATCCTTCTATGCGCAAATTCTGCTTACAGAAACCCTTCCTGGGTTCTCTGGTCCATGACAGCTCTGCTCTCCTCTGAGCACCTTCAGTCAGGGCTGTATATGCCATTCATTTGGTACTCACTGACAAGAGCCACAGTGATGTGATCAAAAACAGCATGGCTTACAAATTCTTCTGAATCTCGGCCTCCATCTTTCAACTGAAGATAACAATATCTACCCTGTCTGCCTCACAATTGCAAATAGGATGAAATAATTTTGTAATCTACTAGTACTATGCAAGTACAAGGTGTCTTCCACTGTGGTAGTTAAGGTTTTGTGTCAGTTTGGCTGGGCCATGATTTGGAGTGGCCTGGCAGTTGTAGTGTAGTTATTCCCCATGATGAAATTGTTGTTGTTGTTGTTGTTATGTGCCATCGAGTCAGCCCTGACTCATAGCAACCCCTCCTTGGGTTTCCGAGGCAGTATCACTACGGAAGTAGGATTGCCCAACCTTCCTCCTGAGGAGTGGCTGATGGGATTGGATGTGGGATAATCACCTCCATGGTGGAATCTGCTGTGAGCAGTCAACCAGTTGAAGGGGAGCTGCCTTAGGGTGTGGCCTGCTTCTAGTATATATGGAAAAGCTGTTGGAAAGGTCTCTAGCTCTTTGTTCATTTTGAATCCTGCATTTGGCCTGCCATCATCTCCAGTTCCTGAACTTGAACCAGTGGCCTGCAGTGTTGCCTGTTGATCTTGGGATTGTTGCCTTTGCAGCCTGTGAGCCAACAATCTGCCATTTTACCTATCAATCTTGGATTCATCAGCCTTAGCAGCCAGCAACCTGCTACACTACCTATCAATCTTGAGTTTGTCAGCCCCTGCAGATGCATGAGTCAGAAGAAGTCTACAGCTTAATGTCTGATCCACAGACTTGAGACTTGCCAGTCTCTACAACTGTGTGAGCCATTTCCTTGAGATCTCTCTCTCTCTGCCTACCTCTGTCTCTCTCTATTCATCTCTCCATATATACAGAGAGAGAGTGTGGTGCCACCTCAGCAAATGGAGGTCCTGAAAGCTTTACTCCATCCATGTCATTAAGGTCAACTCTATTTTGGGGAGGCAGCTCTTCCCCATTCATTTTCTGAGTGCTTTCTGACCTGAGGGATTCACCTTCTGGCACCGTATCAGATGATGTTTCAGGGCTATTCATAAAGTTTCCTAGTAATACATCAGTGTTTCACTGCTGTTCATAAGGTTTTCACTAGCCAACTCTTTGAGAAGTGGATGACCCTTCCTTCTTCCAAGTCTGACTTAGTCTGGAAGCTCTGATGAAACTTGTCTACCATGGGTGACCCTGCTGGTACTTGAAATACCAGTGGCACAGCCTCAGCCGTGACTGTGGTTTGATGTACCAGTGGCATAGCCTCAGCCTCACAGTAACATGCAAGCCATTACAGTACAACAAACTGACAGATGAGTGGTGGAATATGTGTGTGTGTGTGTGTGTGTATAAGCCAAACCAAACTCACTGCCATCAAGTTGATTCAACTAATAGCAACCCCTCCCTGGGTTTCTGAGGCAGTATCTCTACAGAATTAGATTACCCAATCTTCCTTCCGAGGACTGGCTGGTGGGTTTTAACCGCCAACCTTCTAGTTAGCAGTCAGATGCCTTAGGCACTATGCCACCAGAGCTCCATATATTTGTGTGCATGTGTACACACTGCCCATAAACCCACTGCCATCAATTCTGACTCATAACGACCCCCATTGGTTTTCTGAGGTGGTAAAGCTTTATAGAATTAGATTGCCCCATCTTCCTTCCACAGAGAAGCTGGTAGGTTTGTACCACCAACCTTCTGGTTTGCAGTCAAATGCCTTAGGAACCGTACCACCAAATATATATATATATATATTTGTTGTTGTT
>NW_006921711.1:4978071-5113822 GCF_000298275.1 Orycteropus afer afer | reverse complement strand
ATTGCCCAACCTTCCTTCCGAGGAGTGGCTGGTGGGTTTGAACCACCAGCCTTCTGGTTAGCAGTCAAGTGCCTTAGGCACTATGCTACCAGAGTTCCATATATATATATGGACATGGATATATATATATATATGTATGTATGTATGAACTTCCCTGGTTTTGCTTCTCTAGAGAACTCAGCCTAAAACTTGGTTTTGTTTAAGTGCTAATAAGATGAAGGACTTTTGTAATCTGCCAGTACCATGCAAGTGCAAGGTCTCCTCCATCACCACCTATATAGTCACCATCATCACTACTACCATCATCACAACCATCATCACCTATATAGTCACTGTCACCACTATCATCATCACCACCATTACCACCATCATCACCATCACCATAAGTATGACCTCTACCTCTACTACTACTACCACCACCATTATTGCTACTACCATCCTCATGATAACCACCACCATCATAATTACATCATCATCACCATCATCATCACTACCATCATTATACCACCACCATCATAACATCATCATTGCCACCATCACCACCACCTCCACCACTACCACCATCATCATAATTGTCACCACCACCATCTCTACCACAACCACTATCACAAGAAACAAAGAAACATTAGGATGTGGGCTCGCATGTAACTCATTGATTTCATTAGGTCCTTTCTGACTTGCTGGGTAGTGGAAATTTATTCATGACAGGTTTTACTTTGAACAAAGTGGTTGTTGCCCTGGAACAAGGTGTAAATCCCTGCCCCTTCTACCACACACACCCTTGGCCAGGGCTCTAGAGAAAAGAGGATACAAAATTAGCCAGCCAAGTCTGCATGCATATCATCACAAGCCCTAGCAAATTCAGTCACTGCTGAGCAGCAGACTGAAAATTCATGCCTGCCAACCTTGTCATCTCTCAAAATCTCTGAGTTATTTATACCGCAGAAATCTGAGAGATAGAAGTTGCCTGTTTCCTGAGATATATAGAGAAACTGGCATAATATTCTTCTAGAAACTCCCAACCAAAAACTACTGAAGCTTCTAGTATTCTGTCCCACTGAATTCTCCCAATATGATTCTACACACCTAAATTATAAATTAGCCTTGCCTCCCCACTGAACCCTACCCCCAGTGTAGCCCTGCATTTTGACCAGAATTTCTACCCCAACACTGTTAATGCAAAGCCTTCAAGTCCTAGCTGAAGGCCCATCAGTGGCTGGAAGTCTGCCAGGGTTTCCCAGCCCACAATGACTGACAGCAGCCTTCTGTCATCAGTATCACAGATCTTAGCACTCAGCAGAGGAACCTCAGTCTGAGTGATACTGCACCAGGCTGTGAGCTCCCTGTGTGAGTTTACATGCTCCAGAATTCTCCTGTGGGCCCACTGCTGAACTGGATGTGTCTTAGGGACATAGTAAATACGTGTTGATAATAATTAATAGTAAAAACGAAGGATGCTTGAAAGGGCAGGTGTCATAAGCATCAGGACAATCTCCTTGCTTATAGAGAAAGGGAAGGAGAAAAAAAGCTCACATTTTAGTACAAGTCATGAGTCTCAGAAATGAGAAACTGGACACCTTAAAGAATAGTCTTCAAGTCTTGGTTGCTGGGTGTCATGCTTCAGGTTCTTTCTCCCTAATTTAAGACTTAATAAGTTGACCCTTGAGACGGGACTGGATACCTTTAAAACACCCTGCCCACATATCTGATAAGGTTCTAGTATCTAGAATACTAAGACAACAAAAAGACAACCAACTCAATTAAAATATGGAAAAAGCACTTGACTAAACTTTTTTTTTTCCAAAGAAGATACAGAAATGCTGAACAAACACATGAAGAGACACTCAAAAATGTAAATGAAAACCACAGTGAGATGCCACTTTGCACCCAATGGGATGGCTCTAATAAAAAACTCAAAACAGAAAATAACAGTCCTGGCAAGGATGTGGAGAAGTTGGAACCCTTATATATAAAGCAAATATAAAATGGTGCTGTCGATGTGGAGAACAGTTTGGCATTTCCTGAGTAAGTTAAACATAGAACTACCACATGACCCAGCACCTTCACTCACTCATTTTACATACCTGTTCTGGTTACCTAGTACTGCTCTGACAAGAATATACCACAAATGGGATGGCCTTAACAAACAGGAGTTTATTCTTACAATTTGGAGGATTTAAGTCCGAGTTCAAACTGCCAGGCTCTAGGGGCTGGGTGAAAGCCCCTCAACCTTGGGGTCCAGTTCTGCCTCCTGCTCCCAGCCCACTGGAGCTAGAGGCGTTTCTTCACTCAGACAGCTGCTGGCTGCTGAGGCTGAGAAGCGCCAAGGTTGACAAGTAAAAGGGCACAGTCCCGATGCTACCAAATCACACAGCAAGCCATTAACTTAAGTCCACAGTAAGTCCCAAGGTCAGCAGAGCATAGCAGGCTGCTAAGCAACAACATGGCTACATACAGGGTCCAAGCGTGCCATAGGCTAGAGACCATTCTCAAAGCTTCTCCTTATATACAGGAAGCAGACCACATACCCAAAGGCAGCTACTTAGCTGTTCCCAGTAGATTCCACCATGGAGTTGATTACCAGTCTCATCATGGGGAATACTGCATCCAGCTGCCCAGCCACTCAACCAGGCCTAGCCAAGTTCACATACAAACATAACCATCCCAATTCCACCCCTTGTCAACTTGGCACCTGTACAGGTCTTCAATGGGTGGTATCTGTACAGGTCTCCTCCACTGGGTGGCTCCAGTCCCCTAGTTCCTCTAAGTGGAGGCCTCACTCCCTTGGCCTGGCAGGCCGTTCCTCTCCCTCTTGGGCATGGCAGCCCCACCCCCTCACTCATGGGCAGCGGCTACGGCTCCATCCCCCTGGCTCACATGAACGAGCAGCCCGACACTCCAGAACCAAGTTGGTGAAGGCCTGGCTCTTTGAAACCCAGGGGGCTGTGATCATTCCACCCGCAAAGGCCATGGTCCTACCCTTAAGGCTGAGGAAGCTCTGCTTCCGTTTCCTTGTTCTCTCCGCTTCTGCAGATTAATGCCTGAGGGCAACCCACTCCGCTGAAAAACTGTGCCCAAAAAGCACTTGCCTTTTTTTGCTCCATGGGCCAGCCAACCTGCTACTCCATTTCATGCTGATCTTTTCTACCAATTAATGCCCGAAGGCAACCCACTCCTCCAGGAAGCCGCCTAACCAAAGGTATCAAGCTTTCTTCTCCATGGGCTGATAAGGCTGTTGCTGTCTCATGCCGATTCTCTCAGCTCTGCTCCTGCTATCTCTCATGCTGGTCTCTTGTCATCTGTCCTGCCGTCTGTCATGCTGTATGCTGGGATCTCCCTGCCAGGGTCTCGGATCAAGGATGCACTCCACATTTTAGGTATCTGTCAGAGCAGCACCCCACTCTCTTGGTACCAAATTCTGTTCTGGTTACCTAGTACCACTCTGACAAGACTATACCACAAATGGGATGGCCTTAAAAAACAGGAGTTTATTCTTACAATTTGGAGGCTTTAAGTGTCCAAGTTCAAAGTGCCAGGCTCTAGGGGCTGGGTGAAAGCCCCTCAACCTTGGGGTCCAGTTCTGCCTCCTGTTCCCAGCCCACTGGAGCTAGAGGCATTTCTTCACTCAGACAACTGCTGGCTGCTGAGGCTGAGAAGCCCCAAGGTTGACAAGTAAAAGGGCACAGTCCCGATGCTACCAAATCACACAGCAAGCCATTAACTTAAGTCCACCTTAAGTCCCAAGGTCAGCAGAGCATAGCAGGCTGCTGAGCAACAACTTGGCTACATGCAGGGTCCAAGCGTGCCATAGGCTAGAGACCATTCTCAAAGCTTCTCCTTATATACAGGAAGCAGACCACATACCCAGCTGCTCACAGTAGATTCCACCACGGAGTTGATTACCAGTCTCATCATGGGGAATACTGCATCTAGCTGCCCAGCCACTCAACCAGGCCTAGCCAAGGTGACATACAAACATAACCATCACAATACCCAAAATGAATTGAAAACAAATACTTGTACACAAATGTTCATAGAAGCACTATTCAAAAATAGCCTAAAGGTAGAAATAACTTAAAGGGCCATTAATAGATGAATGGATAGACAAAATGTGGTATATCCATACAATGGAATATTATTCAGCCATAAAAAGGAATGAAGTACTGATTCATGCTATGACATGGATGAACCTTGAAATATACTAAGTAAAAGAAGCTAGTAAAAAAAAAAAGACAACATATTATAAGATTTCATGTAGGGAATCCATTAGGGAAATCTATAAGACTGGAAATAGATTAGTGGTTGCTTGAGCAGGGGATGTGATGCATTGGGATTGGTAGCCAATGGATACAGAGTTTCTCTTAGTGATGATAAAAATGATCTGTGATAAATATGTTTTAAGATTGTAGTGATGGTTGCACATACCTGTGAATATACTAAAAAGCATTGCATTGTACACTTTAAATAGGTGAATTATATGGTATGTAAATTATATCTCAATAAAGCTGTTTAAGAAAGAAAAACTCCTGCCTAGCCTGCCCAGCATCATCTACCCTGACCCTCTCTGGTGTTCCTAGGTTTCCTCTCACTGAGCCTACCCAAGAACTCTGGCTGCCACGGGCCCTTAGCCTGGTCCCCTGGTCCCCTGGACTCAGGGCTCTGCTTCTCTCTGCACAGCCCAGGCTTGGTGTTGATAGGTCCTTTGCCTGTGCCCTCCAACATAACCAGCAACTAACTGTCAACAAGTTGATTCCAACTCCATGTGTTTTCAGAATGGAACTTTACTCCATAGTGTTTTCATGGCTGTAAACTTTCAGAAGCAAATCACTAGGCTTTTCTTCTGAGGTGCCCTCTGGGTGGGTTTAAACCTCCAACATGTTAGTTAACAGCCAAGTGCTTAACTATTTGTGCCACCCAAGGACTCTCCACCATGTTTTGTTACATGTTGTAGAGGTGGACCTGACTCATAGGGACCCCTCCTTGGGTATCACTACGGAAGAAAATTGCCCAACCTTCCTTCTGAGGAGTGGCTGGTGGGTTTGAATCGCCAGCCTTCTGGTTAGCAGTCAAATGCCTTAGGCACTATGCTACCAGAGCTCCTCCCCACCATATCAGTCCTCAATCTAAATTTGCTTTCAGCCTCACTTCTCCAATAAGTCCATTTCTGTAAAACTCTGCTGCAACCAGCAGAGACTAAAGTACTCATTTCTTCAACACTGTGCTTGAGGCCAGTGATATGACAAAAGCACCTCCAACATTTACTGAGTACATACCATTTGTCAAGCCCTGTTCCGAACATTTGATATATGTTAACCTTTTTAAGCATCACAACAGCCCAATGAAGTAGGGAGGTGTGTACCATTATTTTCCCTGATGAGTTTAATAACTATCCCAAGGCTTCCTACTAGGAAGTGCCAGAGCCAGGATTCCCTCTGGCTCAGAAGCCTGCATTCCCAACCTCTCTGCTTTCCTGCTTTCATAGAACACCCACATACAGTGAAGAATGCTTCTTTTCACCAGATCCTAAGAATCATTGTTTTCTTAATGTCTCCTCTGCCTTCAAACCTTCATCTTACTATTTTAAAACAACTGGCCAGGTAAAGAAAAGCCTCCAAGTTGGCATGAAGAATTGTTCCCTCTGGCAGTTAATGTATTTGTATTTGTCTTACCTCTCTCCAAACAAAAATATGTTTGCTTCCCTTTATTACAAATATCAAGAAATAAATTTCTTGGCAACTAAGTGGCCAGGCCAGGGCTGAACAGTCAATTCTACTGACCATTCCTTGCTCACAGGGCAGGTTTCTATGGAAGTTCTTGACACTTCACAGGAGGAGAATGGAGAATGTGGCTCAGTGCATTGGGTCACTAGTGTCCTGAGAGTCGAGGTCTGTGGAGGGAACACTCTTTTTCTAAATATCTCCAAGGAGCCTAAAACCAAAACCAAAGCAGTTGCTGATGAGTTGATTCTGATTCATGGTGACTCCATATGTTGCAGAGTAGAACTGCACTCCATTGGGTTTTCAAAGCCATGACCTTTTGAGGTCTTTATGTGTTCCTTTGGAGAGACTCTGTAGGCTCCAGAGTCGGGCTGGCTAAACTTAGTATGGAAGCTGCTCCCCAGGCCTGGATCTCCTGTAGTCATGCTGGGTGGGTTTGAACAGGCAACCTGTGGATTACTAGGCAAGTGCAGACCATCTGTGCCACCCAGTGACATTTGGGCTCTGACCTTTTCAGGCCTTTCTTCCAAGGCACCTCTGGGTGCATCTGAACTGCCAACCTTTTGGTTAGTAGTGGTTTATGCCACCCAAGAAGCCTGTGGATGTTGATAGGTGCTGTCAAGTTGGCTCTGACTCATAGCAACCCTATGAACAGCAGAATAAAACACTGTCCTGACCTATGCTATCCTCACAATCCCTGCTATGTTTGAGCCCATCGTTGCAGCCACTGTGTCAGTCCATCTTGTTGACCATCTTCCCCTTTTTTGCTCATCCTCTACTTTACCAAGCATGATATCCTATCCAAAGTACTCATCTGTTATCATTCATCTGTCAGTTTGTCATACTGTGGTGGCTTGCATGTTGCTGTGAGGCTAAAAGCTATGTCACCAGTATTTCAAATACCAGCTGGGTCACCTATGGTGGACAGGTTTCAGTAGAGCTTCCAGACTAAGACAGACTGGGAAGAAGGATAGGGCTATCCACTTTTGAAGAAATCGGCCACTGAAGACCCAGCCTAGGACACAGCAAACTCCTGTTTCAACGCTGATTTATTCTGGCCACTCTTCTCAAACCTCCTAATAATCCCTCCACCTTATTGCCCATCACACCAAAGAATATTCAGCTCAGATCAGCATGGTTTCCACCCACATTCCAAACTCACTCTAACAACTTCATCTTTGCTTAAGGGCTCTCCCTGTTATGGATTAAATTATGTCTTCCAAAATAAGTGTTGTAAATCCTAACTTTTATGCCTGTGGTTATAATCCCATTTGGGAATGGATTGTCTTTGTTATGTTAATGGGGATCAATGTAGGATTAATGTAGAGTATATTCTGAGTCAATCTCTTTTGAGATACAAAAGAGATTAAACAAGTGAGCAGTGCAGAGATAGGGTAAAGTAGAGTCCAAGACACATGCAGATCTCCAAGGAACCAGGAAACAGAAGAGGAAGAGACAAGGACCATCTTCCAAAACTGACAGAGCAAGCCTTCTTCTAGAGCTGGTGCTCTGAATTTGGACTTCTAGCCTCCCAAACTGTGAGAAAATATATTTGTTAATGTAGCCATCCATTTGTGGTATTTCTATTAAAGCAGCACTAGATAACTAAGACTGGAATTTCCCCCTCTAGCCCTCCGCTATAGAAAGCTACCCTCCAAGGTCAGCCCCAGTCCCAATTCCCATGATCCTTCCCCTACCACTTGAAGCCTGATAGATTACTCCCTGCTCTGAACTCTGCCACTACAAAGACTACGATACAAAAGTCAGCACCTAATTGCATGTTGGGAGCTCTGGTGATGTAGTGCCTAAGACATTTGACTGCTAACCACAAGGCTGGTGGTTCAAACCCACTAGCCACTCCTTGGACAGCAGTGAGTTTGGTTTTTTGGTTTAATTCCATGTTATTTCTACATTGTTTCACAATTACACTGTTTTCAACTAGCTTGAGGCTTCAATCACCAGTCTTATACTTCTCTAGAAGTTCTTGGTGGTGCAAACAGTTAATGTGCTCAACTGCAAATCATAGGTTAGAGGCTGAAGTCTACCCAAAGGCATCTCAGAAGAAAGTCCTGGTGATCTACTTTCAAAAGGCCACAGCCACTGACAATCCTATGGAGCACAGTTCCATTCATACACACATAAGGTTTCCAGGAGTCAGAATCAACTCGACAGTCACTGATGTTTAACACTTCTTTATCCACAACAGTACCTAAAACAAGGTTGAAAACATAATAAAAGCAACCAAAATCAAAGTGAGATGTTTAATAGAAACTGGAAGTATTCCTGGGCTCCACTTTACCTTCATGGTCAGTCTCAAAATGACGATTTATAGACCAGAGTCACATATCCTACACACTCCTCTAAGGTGAGATCCCCAGACACCAATCTGTGAACCTCAGAGAGCTGGAATGATGGCTTCTCCACTAGACACTATTCTGGGTGCACATGCGCGCGCACACACACACACACACATTTGTCTCCTGGATGACTAGTTAAATCCTCCCAAATTATCCAACACTCTTAGCTCCACATCTGAAGGCTATCAAAACCACAAGAAAAGGTAAATATGTCAAAATAGCAGCTCAGGGTTTCAGGGACCTATAATTTCTTCATTTTCTAAAAGACTTTTTAGAGTCACAGCTTCTCACGATGGAACTTTCTAGAATGCTCTCTACTCAACGAGTCCTACTCCTTTAACTATGCACACCCCCCCCCACAGAAATAAATAATCACTATAAGGAAAATTCAAAGCACCATTCTCCTCCTCTCTATTATAAGCACAAAAGCTCAATTTCTGTTTCTTTTCTTTATCCTGCTTTACAGAAGGTGTGTGGTATTTTCTCCCTTCTTATATCCTGAAGAAAGAATTGAGCCCTGTAAACCCAGGGATATCAGGCCATGATCTTCTGTGCACTTACTATTTCCAATGACTAATACGTGAAGGATGTACCCTCAAGTTATAGGGATTTAACATAAAATCAGAGCTGCAAGAGAAAGGTTTCGTGGCTCTTAGGCATTCAAGCACATCCCAGCCCTGGATGAGATACATACATTTGCACTGTGCAGTCTCCACTCCATGATAATCTCCAGGCAACCAGAAGCCAGCTGCTTAGCAACACGAGCTGGGGGATCAGCTCACACGTCTCTATTAAAGAGCGGCTCTTGCTTCTTGATAAGCACAGGCCTGAGCTGGAGGTGCTCTGGACAGCCAGCTGCCAGGCAGACAACCGGCCACACAGGCTGAGGGCTGGGGCAGCCCTGGAGGAAGGGTTTAATGAAGACACTCAATAGGAAGGTGTATGTAGCAGGTAGTCCAGAAGTTACAGGAGGAATTCAGAAATGCCCCAGGTTACAATTCTAGGGAGAGGGCAGTTAACTCTCTCCATGATAGTCCTGGAGCACTGGGGACAATTCCTTGCACTTATCTTTCCCTTGAGGGTAGCAAGGGGGCTTGGCTTTGGAAAGGTCATATACTCAGTTAGCAGCTCAGCTGTTAAAATTCAGTACAAAGAACTTCCAGACCTCTAGTCCAGCTCTTTACCACTGAACCCTACTAACAAAATAACGCAACACAATGCTCTGCCGTGGAGTCGGATCTGACTCATAGCAACCCCTCCTTGGGTTTCCGAGGCTGTATCTCTACGGAAGTAAATTGCCCAACCTTCCTTCCAAGGAGCGGGTGACAGGTTTGAACCTCCAGCCTTCTAGTTAGCAGTTGAATGCCTGAGGCACTACACCACTGTTGTTGTTGTTATGTGCCATCGAGTCAGACCCAACTCATAGCAACCCCTCCTTGGGTTGCTGAGGTGGTATCACTACGGAAGTAGATTGCCCAATCTTCCTTCCAAGGGTTTGAACCGCCAGCCTTCTGGTTAGCAGTCAAGTGCCTTAGGCGCTATGCTACCAGAGCGCGTACTACACCACTAGAGCTTCTATACTAACAAAATAGGAAAGCTAAAAGGGATTTCTGAACCATTATTTAACAAATTTTTACAGAGCTCAAGCATTCCCCAATGCTGTGAGGCCCTAGGTGGCCTGCTGACCAGACTCTACTCTTACCCAGCTCTGGGTCCTCATCTGTAAAACAGGGATAATAGCTACTCCTCAGAAGGAAGGTTGGGCAATCTACTTCCGTAGAGATACCACCTCAGAAACCCAAGGAGGTGTTGTTGCCATGAGTTGAATCGACTGGATGGCAGTGATTGTTTTTTGTTGTTTGTATACTTACCTTGCTCACCCCCCAAGGTTGCTGTGATACCTAAATGAGAAAGTATGTGTCTAGAGGAAGTTTTGTCTTTCTAGGGAGCAGCAGTATTAATATTATAAGTCAAGGTACCTGCCCTAAGAATGTGCTAAACTGGATGGAGAGGCACAGCCACAGAGTGAAACAATGTGAGAGAATAAACAGTTGTGGCAAAGACTGCTCCGAACCAACCGCTGCCACCAAGCAGCTATGATTTGCTATGACTCCAACTCATAGCAACGCTGTAGGACAGAGTAGAACTGCCTCATAAGTTTCCCAAGGCTATAATCTTCATGGAAGCAGACTGCCTCATCTTTCTCCCATGGAGCAAGCAGCTGGTGGGTTCGAACCACCAACCTTTTGGTTAGCAGTCAGCTGCTTTAACCACTGCACCTTAAAGGCTGCTCACTGTTCCTTAAAGGCTGCTCACTGTTGTTGTTGTTGTTAGGTGCTACTGAGTCAGCTCTGACCCATAGCCACCCTATGTACAACAGATCAAAACGTTGCTGGTCCTACACCATCCGCACAATCATTGCTATGCTTGAGCCCAATGTTGCAACCACTGTGTCAATCCGTCTCACTGAGGTTCTTCCTCTTTTTCACTGACCTACTCTTACCAGGCTGCTCCTGTGGTAGGAAAAGGGAATCAAGAGAACAGAGTCTCTGCAGCACTGTTCATAATGGTCAAAAGGTAGAAACAACCCAGGTGGCCAATGATACATGAATGGATCAACGAAATGTGGTACGTACATTACTCAGCCAGAGAGAGAAATGAAGTCCTGATAAAAATATGCTACTACATGATGAACCTTGAAAACATTATGCTCTGTGAAATAACTCAGACACAAAAGGACAAATATTATATGATCCACCTACACGCAATGTCTAGAATAGGCAAATGCATAGAGACAAAGGACTAGTGGTTAGCAAGGGCTCGGAGCAGGGAAGAGAATAATGAGGAGCATGAAGAAAGAGAAAGACAGGGAACGGGGTCTCTTTTCTATCGGTCAGTTTATTAACAATGCGAGGAAAGCAATTCACACTCATCTGTAGGGATCTTCTGGAGCAGTCCTTTGCAGTAGGTCTTAACTGGTATCCTGAACCAATGTTATGGATTTTAATTACCCCAGCTATAGAAATCCCCCAGAGTCAAAGACAACCTCAGATTGATGTCAACAGAGAGATATTTATCCCACCCCAGATCTTTCAACTTGACCTCCCAGAGCAACAGGAGCTCATTAGCAACCACATCCACACCACCAGGTGCCCTTAAGGAAATGCAGCCCCACTGAGGAAGACTCCGCCTATGCCCACAGGGGTCGTTTTTGTGATTTCAGAGCACCTGCCCACCTGGAATTTCTATGAACCTTAATTCATTTCCCCTACATAATGGAGGATGGGGATATGTATTATTAATGTCAAAAACAATCTAGAAATCAGTTAATCACCTCTATTTATTATACATCCAAATTAATTCAGCTGAAGACAATAAATATGTATTAAACTTTCTGTAAGTCAGCAGGCAACATAGCAGGAGGAGATATCAAAATGAGGACAACACTAGGATCCCCCTCACAGGAGGGCTCTGAAAACCTCTGCCTTTGTTATGTAACAGCACCTGTGGAAAAGGACAATGTCTTACTGGCACTCCAGGGAACTGGATAAAGGCTCTCACCAGCCAGCTATATTGGCTCAGGACTCTGGACACCAGGGCCACCCTGTCAGTTTACCAGCTACCACTTACAAGCTGTATGACTTTGCACAAGTGGCCCAGCTACCCTGTGGCTTCATTTCCTAATGTGGAAAATGGGGATGGTACAGTGAAACCTGTGAGAGCTGGAACTGGATGGGACAGCCTTTTTTTCAGGGTCTCACCAGCTTTCCGTCTTTAACAGGGTCCAGTCTTACCACTTTTCTATCACTCTCTACTCGCTGCCATCGAGTTGGATCACTCTCTATTGTTGTTGTTGTTGTTATGTGCCGTCGAGTCAAACCCGACTCATAGCGACCCCTCCTTGGGTTTCCGAGGCAGTATCACTACGGAAGTTGGATTGCCCAACCTTCCTTCCGAGGAGTGGCTGGTGGGTTTGAACCGCCAGCCCTCTGGTTAGCAGGCAAGTGTCTTAGCCACTATGATTTTTTTTCTCTGACAGGATTCAGTCTCCCACAGTTTCCAGCTCTCACAAGTTTTACTGTAATAGCATCTCACTCGGTGATTGTGAGGAACTAACAAGCTAATATACATAACACTTATGAACAGTGCCTGGTACATGAGAAGTACTCCATTAAGGTCAACTATTATAATTTTTCCCCTCTTTTCTTTAAGAGTCCCGGGATGATACAAACAGGCACTCAGCTAATAACTAAAAGGTTGGTGGTTTGAACCCACTCTGTGGTTCAAAGCCTGGGAAGAAAAGCCTGGAGCTCTACTTATGAAAAAATAGCCACTGAAAATCCTTCGGAGCATAGTTCTCTGACACAAATGAGGTTTCCATGAGTTGGAATTGACTCCATGGCAACTGGCATTCCTTTTAAGAGGGCTCCATTCATTCTCTTTATACAACCATACCTTATCCATTCTTTATTTCCTATCTTCCTTGGCCATGATCTCTCTCAGAGGCTGTATGAATTTCAGCAGCTCTACCTCCATACACCTTTCCTCCTGGATAGTAAATCTCTTCTCAGCATTCAGGAAGTTTTACCAGGGGCTTTGCTGCATAAAATATCACTTTCTACTACCTCTTTCCCACCACCCGAGACTTTTATCATATGGATCACAGTCTCCAATCTCCTTCAGTTCTTTGAAGACATCTGCCTGCCTAATCAATCAATGTATGTTCATATTGTGAAAATGTTTTCTAGGTAAATTGTTGCAGGCTGGGCCCATTTCCACACTTCCTTGCACCTCAGGTGGAGTGTGCTGCCCTCTCTTCTCATCTCCTCAGCCTGTTCAGGCTGGGGATGATCTGAAGGCCTGGCTGGGTGATTGAAAGTCCTGAACTACTGGCACAGGATGCAGAGCTGAGGGGAGCACTATTGAGTTGATACTGAGTGAACACTGACAAAGCTGGGCCCTCTCTGTACACTCTTCCATCTTCCAACTTCTTTTATCAGGTGGATGTCACATTGCTTTCTGCCATGACACCTTAAAGAAGGTTTTTCTCTTGTAAAATGGAAGCTTGATTGTAAGGCTGTTCAGATCTTGCCTGAATATCAAAGAGTAAAGCTGTCTGCTTACCTGCCAGTGGGGCGACTAGTCCTTGTTCTTCCACCCTTGGGGTTGCCAGGAAGTAAAGGAGCCAGGGGTGTATCTGAACTGGTTAGGTACAGCATGCATGTAGCAACAGGGCCCAAACAGAGCCAATGGACCATCTCAACCACCCCCAAGGACCCTCAGCCACTAGCAGGGCCAGGATGACAGAAGCTAGTGTCTGTGTTCTGAGTTCCTGTCTCTTCTACTCTACCTGGTATCTATCCCCATGCCTAGCAGTCCCTTTCTGTGCCTAATGAATACTGGTACCTGCAGGGACCTAAGCAGTGATGATGTAGCTCACTGTTTGTTCACCTCTTTTGGAGATGCTCCTACATTTACTTCCTTCTGCTTTCATCTGCCAGCATGGAAGCCAGACAGGCCATGGTAAGTGTCCACGATTGGTTTATTGTTTTTATCTGGCACCTACCCTAGAGCCCCAGGAGGCCTGGATACCAAAAAAAAAAAAAAAATTCTGACAAATTTTCAGCAGTTTGAAACCACCAGCTACTCTGCAGAAGAAAGATGAGGCACTCTGCTTCCATAAGGATTTGCAGCCTTGGAAACCCAACGGAGGTCACTATGAGGTCAGAATCGACTCAATGGCAGTGAGTTTGGTTTTATTTTTTGTTTTGTTTTGTTTTGTCCCTTAGTAGCCTTCCCAACCCCAGATTTTCTCAGTGTTCTCTAAAGTGTGAGCCAAATAGCACTGACCACCCTGCAGGAAGCTGGCTCACCATGGAAAGGGTATATGCAGGAGGAGCTGGAGTCCAAAACATAAGCCAAAATGTTAGGCATGAACATCATGTCAGGGGAGAGGGGATAAACCAGGAGACACTGGAGGGTGGGAGAAATACCCTTACCAAGTAATTCAGAGATCACAGGACTGGAAAGCAAAAGCACCTGAGGCCAAGCCAGAACTGGAGGATCCAACTCAGCCCACGTGCACCTGCTTTTCCAGGCTCTTTCAAGCACTAAACTAATGCTGACCACCGTCTGCCCAGGTTCACTCCCTGATGGATGCCTGTACTCCATTATCACAGGAGCCCAAGCCTTCTCTCATTCCCCTCTGGCCACCCCACCTTGCTCCTTGTCTCCCCAGCGCCTGACGGACTCTTGTTTTCAATTAAACTAAAGTGAAACCAGCTGTTTGCATATAACAGCTCTGACTTACATAAACCTGTTTATCAAGCTAAAAGGAGCTGACCTCCGGCCTCCGCTAAGTCTGGTTGTGCTAACACTCGCTCTGGGTGGTACTCCATGCCAGCTGTGACACTCTGGCCACTGCCATCACCTGTGAGTTCTCCAGGGTGAGTGCCTCCCGGACCCTGAAGCAGCTCACTCCTCTCCTTCTGTGCCCTCCACACCCTCTCCAACCCAGCCCACATTTCTAACCCACAGAAGCCTTCCAGGTGGCTTTAGCTCACGGTGACCCACCCCACTCACTGTTGGTACCTCCACTCTGGCATCTGCTTCACTCTGCCTGATGGCCTGTGGTACTTCTTGAATACCTGCCCTTTTATATAATTTTCATCATATACATAATGCAAGAGCATTAAAGAAAAACTGGCAAACTGAACAAGTGTGGGAGGGAAATAATTCAAAATTCTACCATCCAAACACAACACAGTATTCTGAGGTATTTCCTTTCAGTGTATGTGTCTATACCATACATACCATTTTTGTTTAGCTTTTCATTTCTGCCACTCCTACATGCCTATTTAGAAAGGAATTACCCCAAAAGTAAGGCTGTTTAACAAAGGGCATTGAAAGGAACTGGAAGACCTTCCAGTCTCTGTGACATTCTGCCTAACAGTCTGTCACCTGAGCTTCTGCAAAACACAAGCACGCTAGAGGGACAGGCTCTGAAGAGTTCTCCTCTCTCTTTCAGCCAACGCCTGTTCACCACCCTCAACCCCTAATAGGATCACACAGTGCTATCCTTCGTCCGCAGCCTTTGCCAGGCCCACCACAGAGGAGTCAAGCCTACAGTAAACCTGCAAACCCAGCTGGTGAGAAGTAATTTCTGTATGTGCCTGTAGTTTCCAGCTGGTGGACAGATTGATTTACTATACACAGCCATGAAAGCCTCAGGGATTTGGGTTGAATTTGAATCATCTGCTTTTAAAGTAACTATAGAAACCTACAAATGATTTAATACGGTGATTTTCTCTCTTCCAATTGCATTTATTATCTGAACCCTTTTCCGATCCCTAATCCTATGTATTAATTTAAGGTCATTATCTAAGTGTGAATGTCTTTTGACAAAAGGCATACACTGGCCTTTTCTTAAAAAGAGGATACAGTACAGTAAATACAGAAATGTACTGTACTCAGTGTGTGTGAGGTATTCCTAACAACAAAAATAATAGTACCTTCACTTTGTCTCTTTAACAAACCTGGGTAGTTCCTGACTCTGGCCCTATGGTGTCGACTTCAACTCATGGCAACCCCATGTGTGTCAGGGTAGAACTGGGCTCCATAGAGTTATAGAGCTGTGACCTTTAGGAAGTATAGCAACAGACTTTTCTCTGGAGGTGCCTCAGTGGACTCAAACTGCCAACCTTTTGGTTAACAGCCCGGGTCTTAGCTGTACCAACAGCAGAGGCTTAATCTCAACATATATATTGCGGATAATAGTATTTTGTGCCATGATAAAAGCCTAACTAAAAATAAATGAGTTCCAATTTTGAAAGTAAGTTACAGTACAGCCCTATCATAGACTAAATAAACCCCACTGCCGATGAGTCGATTCTGACTCATAACCACTCTATAGAGCAGAACAGACCTGCCTCATAAGGTCTCCTAGGCTGTAAAGCTTTATGGAAGCAAACTGCCACCTCTTTCTCTGGCAGAGTGGCTGGTGAGTGCAAACTGATGACCTTCTGGTTAGCAGTTAAGTGCTAAACCACTACAAGCACTTAACCACTGTGCCACAAGGGGTCCTTTATTATAGACTAGATAGACATTAAGAAATAAAGGTTTTGCCCATCTTACTCACTCCCCACTCTGTGGTGGGAAGAAAATGCACTGTCCACCCCTCCTATAGCTGCCTACAAGATTTTACTTGCAGTTTTAAGTAAATTTATAAATAGTAAGAGGCTCCATAATGGGGTTTTAATGTGTTTGAATAGTATGCTCTTTTAAAAGTATAGCTTAGAGGAATCAGAGCATCTCAAATACTGACTTTTGCTGAAGAAAAACTCAATTTGAGAGGATGGGAAAATAGCCCAAACAATACATTATTACTTCAGACTTTCTCAAGTAAGAAATGTCCCCAGTGCAAATGAAAGAAAAGAACTATTTCTGCTGTCATAAGAACGCTACACACTGGATGGCTTCAAAGCAAAATAAGGAGTGATAGCAAAAATCAACCCAAAACCCACCAGAGACCAATTCCATCCTTCTCTGGGTCTACAGAGTTCTTTCTCAACATGCTCATCTCTCACATGAGCCCTAGAACGAACCTGAACTTTCCACATTCTATCATCTTCTCACAATAAAGTTACATGGTCCCTAAGACAAATTCTGAAAATTGTCCTAATTTTTCTTCCTCATGACAATTCTATTTTGAGGGGGCAGGGTTTCTGCATTTACTATCTTAGCAGGACATAACTTTCTGAGCTCTCTTTTAGCTTCTCATGTTTCTTGCCATTTCCCCCTTAAGGCCAAAGACACAGGTAGGTGAGTGTATCAGACCAAGGCCATGACCTCAGCCTCACCACCACCATATGCTGCTGGGCTAACCCGCAAATGTGGAAAACACTGTGTGTGGGGGGAGGGTTTGTTAAAACTTTGGGGAGATTTGAATATCCATATCCATCTGAAGGAGAATTCCATGCCTCTCATTTGTCCTTTGTTCACTCTTCAGGTAGAATGTGCTTGCTCCTGGAAAGGCCCTCAAGGGAACCTGTCTAATGAGGATTTGCTGAGCTCTTTAGGGTTCACTGGAACTTTAGTGTATTCCAGAAAACTCACACAAGATAGTCAATGCCCGATCTTATTAATATTTAAAACTTTTCTTCTTGCAATTTCATGCTGTGGGTCGGAAAGACGTATTAGAGGCTAACAGCAGATATGCTGGCTGAACACTTTTTAAAAATCTATTTATTCTTTAAAAAAAAAAAAAAAAAGACTCTTATTGGGCTGAAAGAACAGGATGCCCTACTCCTCCATTATCTTGAATTAATTTGCACAAAACTTCAAGTGTAGGGAAAGAACAAATATCTTTTCATTTAAAATGTTGTTATTGTTTGGTGCCATTAAGTCAGTTTTCTACCATAGTGACTGTGGTAGTTAAGGTTGTATGTCAACTTGGCTGGGCGTGCTTTTGAGTGGCTGGGCAGCTGGCTGTAGTTATTCCCCATGAGGAGACTGGTAATCACCTCCATGGTGGAATCGACTGTGAACAACTGAGTAGCTGCCTTAGGGATATGGTCTGCTTCCAGTAGATAAGAAGCTTTCAGCAAGGCCTCTGGGCTTTTTGGCACATCTGGATCCTGCATTTGGCCAAGTCTTCATCTCAGTGGCCTGCCATGTTGTCTGCCGATCTTAAGACTGTTTCTGGACTTGAACTAGTAGCCTGCAGTGTTGCTTAATATCTTGGGTTTGTGCCATTTTACTTGTCAACACTGAGTTTGTCAGTCTCAGCAGCCAGTAGCTGCCTGAGTGAAGAGAAGCCTGTAGCTTCAGTGGGCAGGGAGCAAGAGGCAAAGCTGAAGCCCAAGGCCAAGCAGCCTTCACCCAGCTGCTAGAGCTGGCACTTTGAACTTGGATCTCTAGCCTCCTAAACTGTAAGAGAATAAATCACTGTTCAAACCAAACATTTGTGATAATTCTGTTATAGCAGCACTAGGGAGCTCTGGTAGCATAGTGGCTAAGACACTTGCCTGCTAACCAGACGGCTGGCGGTTCAAACCCACCAGCCACTCCTCGGAAGGAAGGTTGGGCAATCCTACTTCCGTAGTGATACTGCCTCGGAAACCCAAGGAGGGGTCGCTATGAGTCGGGGCCGACTCGACGGCACATAACAACAACAACAACAACAAAGAGAACCAAAACAGTGACCTCATGTGACAGAGCAGAACTGTACCAGAGAGTTTTCTTGGCTGTAATCTTTACTAAAGCACATTGCCAGATTGTGGAGCCACAGGATGGGTTTGAACCGACAACTTTTGGTTAGTAGCCAAATGTTTATGTATTGTTCCACTAGGGCTCCTACTCTGTTTACTCTGTGGTAAATCCTAGCCAAAAAAAGACACTTTTTCAGTGGCTGATATTAAGGGAAAATAGAAATGTGAAGAGCTAAGACCAAGGAAGAGTTCTCTATTGGGTGTGCATGTGTAGTCTTCCAGGAGCTGGTTGCTCTTATACAGCTATGCGTAGTACTCAGTACTTCCTAAGTATGCCAAGTAGTCCCAGGGAGGTGCAAACTACTGGCAAATTCAGCTGCTAAATGAAGGATTAGAAGCTCAAGTCCACCAGAGGGACCTCTGAAGAAAGTCCTGATGATCTACTGCTGAAAAATCAGCCATTGGAACCCCTTGGAGCATACTTTGACTCTGACACATAGATCTCCATGAGTCAGAATCGACTTGATGGCAACTGTTTTTTTTTTTTTAACTTTTTATTGTGATTTGGGTGAAAGTTTAAGAGCAAATTAGTTTTCCACTCAACAATTCATACACATTTTGTTTCGTGCCATTGATTACACTCCTCACAATATAACATCATTAATCCCACTTTTTCCCTGTTTCCCATTTCCAGTCCTCATTCTTTCCTATCCCTTCCTGCCTTTTGAACTTTGCACTTGGGCAAATCTCCAATGGTTGATTGTTCTAAGGAGTTGGCTGAAAGTTGAACAAAGGAGTGAGTTCAGTTCCAGGCTTGATAGGTAACTAAGGGCCACAGTTTCAGGGGTTCCACCAGTCTCTATCCAGTGAGCCTGGTCTTTTTCATGACTTTGAGGTTTTGGTTCCACATTTTTCTCTCATTCTCTCTAGGACCTTCTAATGTGATACCTTTCAGAGTGGTCGGTAGTGGAGCTGGGTACCATGTGGTTCTTCTAGTCCCAAAGTCATGGAGGCTGAGATTCACATGGTCCATTACTCTTCTGGCAACTTGTTTTGTTTTTTTAACATATGCCAAATCCAATAAAAGCAACATTTGATTTATTTGGCATCAATGAAAGATCCTATGGATGCAAAATTCTAATCTGATTATGGCCCATTGATAAGATAAAAATAAGATAATATGTGTTGTTGAGGGTTGTATAACCCCTCCCTGTTAATAATAAAAGCAGGGTTTTGTAAAGTGAGTCATCTAGCTAAGCAACCCTACTTTACAGATGAGGAAACTGAGGCCTAGAGAGATAAGCAAACTTGCCCAAGTACATTACTAGCAGTAGCTGAAGCAGAATGCCTCCCACACACTGCAATTTACATTGTATTTACTACACTATTTCCTCTTTTTGACAAACAGAAAAGTACTACCATTGAAGGCCCACTCTCAGGGTCAAAAGGATAAGGGCAATAAAAGAACGTCTTCTCCAAAAGATGGCCTGTCATGTTCCCATTTAACATGAGGGAGTATCAAGAAGGTACTCCAAAGAAAGGAGGAAAAAAAGGAGGAGGAAGGGAATTAGCACTCTGTAGCACAATCAATCCATTCCTCAGTGTGTTCAAGGAGCCATAACGGCAAGACTATTAAATAAGCAACTGGCACATGGCTGAAAAGCTGGTCTGAGAAATAATTTAATAGACTGAAGATGAGTCAAAACGATCAAGGTGAACTGGGCAGGAAGAAATTGGACAGGAAGTCTTGCATATATCTTTAAAAACTTAGATTTGTAGACCAGAGATCTGATTGAACAGCAGCAAAGAGTTAGGTGCAGAGTCAGTGAGAGTCAACAGGGCAGCAAGGTGCTCTAAAGAGGTGTGAGAGCCAGGCTGCAGAGGTGGGAATGTTACCACTGTGCTACATGGCCCTGCCAGCCAACAGGGCATGAACATTCTCAAAGGGACATTGATGAGCAAGAGTAGTTCAGAGATACTAAGGTTGGATGAGCAAGAGTGCCTGCCACCATAACTGATGAGGGACACTTTAGGACCTGGGGATTGTTTAGCTTGAGAAAAGGAGAGCTCTAGAAGAAAACAAAAGCTGCTCTGTATTATCTGAAGAGCTATCCATGTGGAAGACTTGGTGGGTTTACTCTGTAGAGTTCCAGGGGGCTGAACAAAGCCTACAAGGGTGAAAGCTATGGGCAAGCAGGGTTGGGGTCAGCCCCCAGGAGAAATTTCTACAAGGAGACACATCCAACTAACTCATGGATTTAGTGCTGCTCTGTGGGAAAGGGAGCTCAAACTCTTCAAACAATGTCTGGTGTGACTAGAAAAGAACACTGGCACCTAGAGGCTTCATTATCACTTGTCAGAAATAATCTAGAAAGGAATCTTCTTTGGGGTGGGAGTATGAACCAGACTCTCACTGCTGTTGGTCAATTGCAACTCATAGCAACCCCTCCTTGGGTTTTCAAGGCAGTATCTCTAAGGTTGGGCAAGCTACTTCTGTAGCAATACCTCCTCGGAAATCCAACAAGGGATCGCTATGAGTCAGATCTGACTTGACGACAGCGGGCTTGGTTTGGTTTTGGTTTATCTCTATGGAAGTAGGATGCCCAGTCTTCCAAGTGGCTGGTGGGTTTGAACCTCCAGGCTTCTGGTTAGCAGTCAAGTGCCTTAGACCTACACCACCAGAGCAGCAGATCTTAAAAACTGTTGATGGTAGAATCTCTGAAGTGCTTTCCACTACAAATTCTTGATTCTGCTGGTTGAAATGGTTTTGTGTTTGCCTGTTTTCGCACATTCCTTGTAAGATACTGATGATTTGATAAGTAGGGAGCCACTGAAATGGATCAATGGCTCTAATAACTAAACCAGAAATTTCACACACAAAAAAAAATGTGCCCCTACCTACTGCATATGATGCACTCTGATATCTTCGTTTTATTTCTTTTTAAGTTGTTGGTGATTGTTGTTACTGTTGTTAGGTGCCGCTGAGTTGGTTCTGACTCATAGAGACCCTATGTATAACAGAACAAAACACTGTCTAGTCCTTCACCATCCTCACAAACGTTGCTATGTTTGAGCCCATTGTCGTAGTCACTGTGTCAATCTATTTTGTTGAGGATCTTCCTCTTTTTCACTGACTTTCTACCAAGCATGACATCTTTCTCCAGGAACTGGTCCTTCCTGATAACATGTCCACAGTACTTAAGACAAAGTCTTGCCATTCTTCTTTCAAAGGAGCATTCTGGCTTCCAAGACAGACTTGATCATTCTTGGAAGTTCATGGATATTTCGTATTCTTTTCCAGCACCATAATTTAAAGGCATCAATTCTTCTTCAATCTTCCTTATTCATTATCCAGGTTTTGCATTCATATGAGATAATTGAAAATATCACGGCTTGAGTCAGGCGCACCTTAGTCTTCAAAGTGACATCTTTGAATTGGTTGAGGTTCACTAAATTCATTTAACAACCCATTAATTGGTTGGTATGGGAAAGACTGAACTACAATACATATCCACCCACAACCCAACAAATGGAAAGTGAGAAAGTAAGAAAAAGAGTGTGGCCGTGGAAAAAGGCACCCCAGGATTCATTTCTCTTGGTGTTTTGTACATGGTTTAGTTGTTTAGGTGCTGATGAGAATCTTGAAGGCAGTCCTTCTTCAGACAATAAATATTTAAGGAGGCAGTTGCTGTAATTAAAAAACATCATGGGTAGGCAGTTATTGAATCCTTTAAAAGCAACACATCTGAGAAAATCTCCATGTACATGAGTTATCTTCCCTCAGAGAGCTTTGCAAAAGTGGCAAAGATCAGACTAATCTATGCAGCTTAATTATGCTAGTGATCAGAAGAATGTTTTCTTCTATTGCATCTTATTATTTGAAGAAAACTGCTGTTAATTAAAAAAGTATCAAAACTAGCCCAGAGCTCAATGTGCTCCATCATCCTATGGTGAAAGAGGACTCTGGGCCTGGGCCTGGTATCCAGAAGAGGCCTCCTCACTGAAGCCACCAGGACAGCTGGGGACACACAGAGGTCATATACTACTCAAAGAAGAAGCAAGTTTTGTATCTCTCCCATCCAGATCTCTGTTTATATGTCAACCTGGTAACTTAAGACCTTCTTACCTCAAACCTGGATTACTAGAAAATAACATAGGGAAAATCACAGACCAGTGTATTAAGTATTATTAAGTATTAGTGTACCTGTGAATCACCCAGGAGGCCTTGTTAAAATGCAGATTATGACCCAGTAGGTCTGAGGTTGGCCTGCGATGCTGCATTTCTAACCAGCTCCCAGGTGATGGCCATGATACTGGTCTAAACCACACTTTCAGTAGCAAGGACAGATTTTGGAGCCAGTTATATTAGAACTTGAATCCTTACTCTGCCATTTTCTATTTACAATACCTTGGGAAAACATAGAAGCTTGGTGGCATAGTGCCAAAGGCATGTGACTGCTAACCAGAAGGCTGGCAGTTCAAACCCACCAGCCACTCCTCAGAAGGAAGGTTGGGCAATCTACTTCCATAATGATACTGCCTCGAAAACCCAAGGAGGGGTCACTATGAGTCAGATCCAACTCGATGGCAGTGAGTTAGTGAATTGGGAAAACATTTTTAATAATCTTTATTTGTGGTGGGGAGGGGGGAGGTTCTGTTTAAAACATCAGTGTAGAAAAATGGTAAATTATTTCCCTTCCCTGATTCAATCTCCTCTATAAGCAAAAGATAATAACACCCCTTCTGGAGTTATTGCAAGTCCTCACTGACCATGCTCTCTCCTCCCCTTATAGTCCTTAAAGCCATGTCTCTCTACCTGTCCCACTCCTTCATTGTCCCTTCTTTCAAGCCAATTCAGTGCAATCTGGCCTCTGCCCTTAACTTACCCTTCACAATGTTATCCCTAAGGACTCCAGTAACCAACAGATCCTCCTCAGTTCTCATCTTGAACATCTGACGGTTGACCACTCCTTTGTTCTTAAAATGTTCATTAGTTTGAGGCCTTCCCTACCCCAGGTTTTCCTCCTTCTACTCTGGTCAACCCTCTTTCATTTGCTTTGCAGGTTTTTCTCCTCTGCCTAACCTAGGCATTTGGAACTTCTTCAGGTTCTGTCCTTGCCTTGGCTTTCTGTCAGATTATTTCTACATACACTTTGTGGACCCTCAAGTCTTCAGCATTACCTATAAGCTGATACTCTAAATTCTGCAGTACAGAACACTATTTCCAGCTCCAGATGTACAGAGTCCATAGCCCTCTGGGCAACATGTTGCCAAGACATATTCACATCCACATGTCCAAAGAGAACTCATCACTTCCTCTTGTATTCCCCTATTCAGTCAATGGCCTGCCAACCACCCATCTTATTAGTTATTCTGGGCTCTCTGGCATCTAGTATCAATCTTGCTTGCCCAGTTTTTTTAAATTCATACATGGATTTATAATCTCCCTAATTATATAGACTGGCAGACTCAGAAGAAGGAAAAGGCCATCCACTTCTCAAAGAATTACCCAGTGAAAACCTTATGAATAGCAGTGAAACACTGTCTGATATATCACCGGAAAACTTTATGAATAGCCCTGAAACATTGTCCAACAGAGTGCTGGAAGATGAGTCCCTCAGGTCAGAAGACGCTCAAAATGTAACTGAGGAAGAGCTGCCTCGTTAGGGTAGAGCCAACCTTAAAGATGTGGATAGAGTAAATCTTTAGGGACCTCCATCTGCTGATGTGGCATGACTCAAAATGAGAAAAAACAACTTCAAACATCCATTAATAATCAGAACATGGAATGTATAAAGTATTACTATTGTAAAATTGGAAGTTGTCAAAACTGAAATGCAACACATCAAGATGGATATCTTAAGCATTAGGGAGTTGAAATGGACACATTTAGGCCAGAAAACCATATGCTCTACTATGCTGGGAATGGCAAATTGAAGAGGAATGGTGTGGCAATCATCTTCACAACAAATGTTTCAAGATCTATGCTAAAGTACAATGTTGTCACAATATGATACACCTACAAGGAAGACCAGTCAATACAACTATTATTCAAATTCATGCACCAACCACTAAAGCTAAGGATGAGGATATTGAAGAGTTTTACCAACTTCTGCAGTCTGAAATGGAGCAAACGTGCAATCCAGATGTGTTGATTATCACTGGTGATTGGAATGCAAAAATTGGAAACAAAGAAGAATCACCTCTAGTTGGAAAATATGGCCTTGGTGATAGAAATGATGCTGGAGATTGCATGATAGAATTTTTCAAAATCAATGATTTATTCATTGCAAATACTTTTTTTCAACAACATAAACAGCGGCTATACACATGGATTTTGCCAGATGCAGTACACAGGAATCAGATCAACTACATCTGTGGAAAAAGATAATGGAGAAGCTCACTATCTTCAGCCAAAACAAGACTAGGAGCTGACTATGGTACAGACCATCAACTGCTGATGTGCAAGTTCAAGGTGAAAGTGAAGACAATTAAAACAAGTCCACAAGAGCTAAAATATGACCATGATTATATCCCTCCTGAATTTAGAGGCCATCCAAAGAACAGATTTATGCACTGAACATTTATGAGCAAAAACCAGAGGAATTGTGGGACGGCATCAAAAACATCATCCATGAAGAAAGCAAAAGGTCATTAAAAAGACAGAAAAGGAAGAAAAGACCAAAATGGATGTCAGAAGAGACTTAAAACTTGCCCTTGAGTGAAGAATAGCTAAAGCAAATAGAAGAAATGGCAAGATAAAAGAGCTGAACAGAAGATTTCAAAGAGCAGCTCGAGCAGACAAAAGACAAAGTTCCAGTAATTGATGAGATACCCATTGAGATGTTTCAAAAATGGATGTCACACTGGAAGCACTCAATTTTCTATGCCAAGAAATTTGGAAGGCAGCTACCTGGCCAACTAGCTGGAAGAGATCCATATTTGTACCCACTCCAAAGAGAGGTGATCCCACAAAATGTGGAAATTATCAAACAATATCATTAATATAATGCAAGGCAAATGCAACCACTGCTGTGGAGTCGGATCCGACTCATAGCGACCCCTCCTTGGGTTTCTGAGGTAGTATCACTACGGAAGTAGATTGCCCAACATTCCTTCCTAGGAGTGGCTGGTGGGTTTGAAACCAGCCTTCTGGTTAGCAGTCAAATGCCTTAGGCACTTTACACGCAAATAAATCTTACTGAAGATAATTCAAAAATGATTCGAGAAATATATTGACAGAGAACTTCCAGAAATGCAAGCTGGATTCAGAAGAGGACGTGGAATGAAGGATATCATTGCTGATGTCAGATGGATCTTGGCTCAAAGCAAAGAACACCAAAAAGATGTTCATTTGTGTTTTATTGACTTTGCAAAATCATTCGACTGTGTGGATCATAACAAATTATGGCTAACACTGAAAAGAATGGGAATTCCAGAACAATTAATTGTGCTCATGAGGAACCTGTACATAGACCAGGAGGCTGTCATTCGAACAGAACTTGGGGACACTGCATGGTTTAAAATCAAGAAGGGAGTGTGTCAGGGTTGTATCCTTTCACCATACTCATTCAATCTGTATGGTGACAAATAATCTGAGAAACTAGACTATATAAAGAAGAACATGGCATCAGTATTGGAGGAAGACTCACGAACAACCTATGATATGCAGCTGACACAACTTTGCTTGCTGAAAGTGAGGATGACTTGAAGTACTTATTAACGAAGATTAAAGATTACAGTCTGCAGTATGTATTACATCTCAACATAAAGAAAACAAAAATCCTCACAACTGGACTAATAAGCAGCAACACAATAAATGGAGAAAATACTGAAGTTGTCAAGGATTTCATATTACTTGGTTCCACAATCAATATGAATGGAAGCAGCAGTCAGGACATCAGCTGACATATTGCACTGGGCAAATCTGCTGCAAAAAACCTCTTTCAAGTGCTGAGGAGCAAAGATGTCTGTTTGAAGACTAAGATGCGCCTAACCCACACCATGGTATTTTCAATCGCCTCATATGCATGTGAAAGCTGGACAAAGGATAAGGAAGATCAAAGAGGAGTTGATGCTTTGGAGTTGTGGTGCTGGCGAAGAATACTATAAGTACCATGGGCTGACCAAAGAACTAACAAATCTGTTCTGGAAGAAGTGCAGCTGGAATGCTCCTTGGAAGCAAGAATGGCCAGACATCTCACCTACTTTGGTCATGTTGTCAGAAGAGACCATTCCCTGGAGAACTATATCATGCTTGGTAATGTGAAGGGTCAACAGAAAAGAAGAAGGCCCTCAATGAGATGTATTGACACAGTGGCTGCTATGATGGGCTCAAGTATAGCAAGAATTGTGAGGCTAGCATAAGACCAGGCAGTGTTTTGTTCTGTTGTACAAAGGGTCACTATGAGTCGGAGCCAACTCGAGGGCACCAAACTACAACAATTATACAGTAAACTCCTTAATGACCTTTCAACACCTAGCATGATATCACACACGTCTGTAATTTAGATCACCAATAAGGAATTTTAAGAACTAAAGTATGAATTACATTTTGCTACACAGGCAAAAGACACTATCTAGTAACAATTCGTGGCATTGTTAATGGCTTCTAACCAGGAAGAAATGTATTAGGCACCATTAACATTGTAGACAACAAATAATACCCTAGTAAATTCTGCATTTAAAAAAAAAAAAAAAAAGTGGTGGGGCGTGCAAAACTCTTGTTTTTCTGGGACTTTGGACAAATAGACACTAAGTGTTGGCTGGTCAGCAGTAGCAGGAAAGTTCTGGAACCATGATGGATGAGAGATACATACTGTATTGTATTATAATGTGTCTGTTTACATCAGTTTCCTCTCCTGGACTAGACATTAAACACCAGGACAGCATGGACAATGATGCATGATTATATTTCCAGCAGCCTAGACTATACTCAATATGTTCAACTGAGTGAGTATGTGAGAGAGTGAGGGAGAGAATGGACAGAAAAACTGGTCTACTGAAGAGGGTTTACCGAAGAGGGTCTCATAGCCAGAAATCCTAAAAACTTTGACTAGAGGGGACTTTTAAATAAGAGCCATCCAATGCAAAGGAACTCCAGAACCCAGAGTTTGAGAAGGACTCTCAAACCCAGATGTTTGAGAGGCACTCTGTACCAGGAGCCAAGAGTTCTTGCCTAGCACTTCTCAAGAGCATCTCATTGGTATCTGCTAACAAAGTATTCACAAAATATTCAGACATCATCTCACTTCATCTCCATAAATCTTGGGGAGATAAATCTTAGAGGAGACATAGATTATTATGTTGTTGTTGCTGTGTGCCGTCGAGTCAGCCCCGACTCATAGTGACCCCTCCTTGGGTTTCCGAGGCAGTATCACTATGGAAGTAGATTGCCCAACCTTCCTTCCAAGGAGTGGCTGGTGGGTTTGAACCGCCAGCCTTCTGGTTAGCAGTCAAGTGCCTTAGGCACTATGCTACCAGAGCTCCATAGATTATTATAGTATGTCCTAAACCCTCTCATTAAGAACGAGCAAGAGGATTCCACACATTTCCACAACACTGCCATATAACTGTCGTATCCCCAGAGTGGTTCAGTGAGGGATGGGGTTGCATTTCATCAGGATACTCATTCTGGGTTTTGGTGTGGGTCAGAGTGGCTATCAGGAGAAGTCCAGGCAGCTGACTCCAAATGGACACAAGGCCCCTTTCCAGATACTTGAGAGATGCTATTTTATCATTTCCAAACACTCCATCTCTTAGGCTCTTTTCACACCAAAGCTTTTTATTTGAAAAATCTACTCTGTGCTAGATGGCTTCAGGTTCCACATGACTGAAGCCAGAGACCAAGAATAGGTCCTGTGTTGGCTCTAATGGTGGTTTATGGCAAAATAGACTTCTAAGGTGTACTGCTGAGGCCATTCCATGCCTCCTACCAAACCTTTACCTCACTGTCCCCAGGGAGGCTTCTTCCAGACTCCTGAACTATGTACTGCCAGGAGCTATCAGATGCTTTCTTCTCTGACAGAGCCTAAACTGTGAACTTCAACTCTCCACAATCAGCGCCTGAGCCTGCGGCAGAATCCCAGCACCACCCACTCTGCAGGAAGCAACACTCCTCACCCTGGGAAAGCACACATGAGCACACACACACACACACACACAACTAAAGGCAGAGCAGGCCCAGCCAGGGTGATGGCCATGTGTGCTTTCCTTCCTCTTGTTATTATTATTTTCAGTTACCCTATGAAAAATCTAAAATTTAGAGAGTAGAGATAACAGAGCTACAAAGTGGCAGTTTAGTCCAATCCAAATCTCACTTATATAATCCCAATTCAAATTATAACTACTACACCATGCTGCCATCTTCCTTAAAGCCAATGACATTAGTGCACCCTTTTTTTTTTTTTTTTTTTGACCCAGAAATATTCCTGAAGTCTAAGAAAATGGACTGACAGTGACTCTGAGTGGTCACCTAATCAACCTCTCCTTCTGCTTTTGGGCAGGGCCTACAAAGAATATTATTTAAAATCAGTTTCTCATCTGGGCTCTAGGGTTTAGGAGAAATGGGACAATGTGCAGCTCAAGGCCATGGCCTCTCTGGAAACGGAGACTCCCAGCTGCTTCAAGCCACATTTGGGATTTGTTGACCCATCATCCTCAGAGACTCTGCAACTCTCTCCACACAGACTGAAGCTCTTCTCAGCAGGCGAACTATTCATCATCTAGCACTGTGCAGCATTATCTACTCCATAGAGAATTTTCTCAGTAATTCATCTATTAGAAGGACTGGTGGGGAGGGCTGTATAAAGATGGGGCTGGGAAAGGTGTTTACCAGAAAAAGACACAGCATTTTTTTTTTTTTCCTTTACGAAGTAGCCCATTGCTTCTTAATGTTGATTAATAAACATTTTTCCGAGGTTTTGTTAGAGGAAATTTGTAAAGAAAACACCTTTAGGTTGAAAATGCCAACACTCAGCATTTCTTGGTAAAGTCAGACTACTCAAGCCATTGTAAAAATTTAAACAAAGGCCCACAGACATGAATGAGCTGCTCATAGCAATCTGCCCAGCTCTTCAACATTGAAAAAGCCTGTGACTAGTGGCTCCAGGTTTTCAAATTCTGTGATTGCCATCAGTTCTTAACCTGTTTGCCATTCCCAGCCTCCTCCTCTTCTACACAACCACACCCTTCAATAAACTCACCTAAGCACACACTCCCCACACAGCTTTAATGCCATATGGTTTGGTGCATAGCACACAATTCAGTGTGGGACCCTGTCCAACCCATCTTCTGACTGCTCACTGTCCCCCGTCCAGGCCTGCAGCTCAACCTCCAATTCCTTACTATATTCTTTCCCACCCTTGGAAAATTCTTTCCTCCTCCTTCACCCATGCCCCACTCTCTGCTAATAATAGGTGGGAAGGAGAAGAGGGTGAAACTAGTCTTCATTGAGCCCCTGCTGTGTGCAAGATGCTGTGCTAGCTCTTCAGCAGGCATCATTATAATTCTTACAACAACCTTGGGGAGAAAGTATACAGCCAAGGCTCTGGATACTAAAGAATTCACCTGAAGACACCCTAGCTGTAAGTGGAAGAGTGAGAACATGAATACAAGTCAGCTTCTGTGTAAGGTGCTTCCAGCCACCACACTGATTGTGTCCCCATGCAGCCCTAGGCTGGAGAAAGCATTAAGTATACAGAAATGTCTCCCCACTGGATGGCAAATCTTTCCAGGACGGATCTCCTGCCTACTGATCTCTGATTCCTTATCCTGCCACTTTGCAGTCACACTTAGTCCAGAACTCTGCACGCAGAATTGGCCCAGAAATGTTCTGTTCAACCAGCTCATGGCAACAATGGGCTGCAGAGACAGGTTTATGGTGAGGCACCAGTGGTGCATGGTGACTTTTCTTTTCCTTTTTTAACAGCAATTTAGCAATGGTATTCCTAGAATCATTAACTACAAATGGAACTACAAGTGATTATTCTTAGGTGTTTTGTTTTGCTTTGCTTTTTAAGCACCTTTCAGCATGAGTTTAGGTGCCATGCTCACACATTCCTGGGCACTCAGCTGAGGGTGAGTGTACTGGAAAGGGCCATTTACAGAAATGTCACTCTGTCACTTCTACCTTGCACATAAGCAGAAGTGTGATTCCGGT
Organism: Orycteropus afer afer; assembly: GCF_000298275.1. Taxonomy (NCBI): domain Eukaryota; kingdom Metazoa; phylum Chordata; class Mammalia; order Tubulidentata; family Orycteropodidae; genus Orycteropus; species Orycteropus afer. Next base: position 5,083,380 of record NW_006921711.1, on the reverse strand, counting down.
TCTATTTGAGGGAGAATGCAATAGACTATCTCCATGGCAACCCCAAGCAGTATGTGGAATTATAGCCTAAATAAGGGCTGGGGAAAATTAAGTTGTGGTTGGCCACGTGTCTGTCCCACCTTGTCATGGGTAGTGGCTTGGAATGCCTGCCCAAAGGAAACAGACAGATGACCTGGACAGGACATTCCAGGAACAAATTCCACAAGTACTGCCCCACTGACTCTTGCCTAGCCAGGTTTTCTAAATGCCTTCCTGTGGAATATTAACCTCACCAGAAGATTCACCACAGCATGTATGTGGATGTGGATGTGTGTGAAACAGAGAGAGAGAGAAAGAGAGACTGATTATTTTAAAACAGACTTTCTAACTTACTTCCCTTATTTTTATCTATTTATTTTTGCTTATTTTGCTTGTTTTTCTTATTTTTTAACCCCTTTTTATACTTTAGAGCTTTTTCAGCTGTGTACCTTGGAAGCAATGTGGCCAATACCATTTCAGGAACAGTACGAACATCCAGATATAGCTGGCAACACCTTAAGACTCTCACTTGGTATGAACATACCATGTCTGAAATGGGCCAAATTATGACCCACACTATTGGCAAGCCTACTGCACTGGTCATTCAATATCGACTCTAATAAGAAAATGAATATCAATCCCAGTTCTTTATCCACTGCCTTGTAATTGCTAGCAAGCTCATGAACCTTTCTGAGGTTCATTTTCCCAGGAATGATAATTTTCCTTCATCTCATGATGATGTTTAAATATCAAATAAGATAATGTCAGTGAAAGTGCTTTGTAAAACATAATATAATCCATAAATGTAAGGGAGTGGTACTATTATTGCCATATATTAATAAATGCAGGATTTAATGCAAAGACTTTGCATTACTAATAACAACATATTTTAGCAAAATGGTCTGGTGTTTTATCTCCTCAACCGGCAGCCCATTGAAGTTTGAAGAGACAGTGAAGGACAGAAGCCCATGTGGCTGGCTGGCTGGCTTCAAGGTCAAGCCTCCATCATGCATTTTTATGTGACACAAAGGATGGCCAATCCATTGGACACAGAAATCAGAGTGCTAAGTAGAAGGCTGCCTGAACAGATCACTGCAGGGCTCCAAGAAAGAAGGAGGGCTAAGAATGTGCCATTACACAGCCAGCCTGCTCCCCTCCCTCCAGGGTTTTTGCCGACCTCGGCGGACAATTCTTCTCTCTCACAAGACAGCAGCAATGTTCTCTCAGAGGGGTCCCCCATGTTACTCTAGAGGGACCACATTAGCCTTGCCCTGTCTTATTCCATCTGGTGTTGAGAAATTTGTGGATGTGAGAAAGAAAGTACCTGTATCACATAGGGGCTGATGGCTCCTGATGGGAAGGAGTCCAGGCCACAAACCCTCCAGACTGCTGTTCCAGACCCTCATTTCTTGACGAGGTCGATGGACAGCAGCATCGGCATGGCTGAGAGCTGGTTAGAAATTAATATTTTACTGCCCACTGAATCAGACTATTACCCACAATCTGGACAGTCCATGTGACATTAATATTTGAGAGGTGCTGCTCTAGTACTCAAAAGCGATGGGCTGGCAGGAACGAGGACTCTTTTGGTCTGGTGTGTGGTGGGCTTTTCCTTCTTGCCTTGATGCTGATGAGTTAAGTAGCCCTTGCATCCTGATTACTTACTGAGGAGCAGGCACACCACTCAGAGCCACACCAGGTTTCGTCCAGAAGTAGACAGACTAGATCAGCCCAGGCAGATAATAGCTTTCTCTTCCTCTCCAACCAGGGCACCCTGTAGCCTCGGCCCCTCTGATGCTGTGGGAAATGGATCTTTCCAGTTTGCTAGCCCTTCGTTCAGGTCCCAGGTGGCACAAACGGTTTGCATTGAACTCAACTACTAACCTAAAGGTTGGCAGTTCAAACCCACCTAGCTACAGAAATCAGGCCCCAGCAATCTGCTTCTATAGAGATCATAGTCAAGAAAACCCTTTGGAACAGTTCAGTTCTGTTAACACGTGGGGACACCATGAGTTGGAATCGACTCAACAACAACAGGTTTAGCCTTTGTCTAAGGGGTGCGAGAGAATGGAATGCTCACTTCCTGTCACACTTCCTCAGCACTTGGGAGCAGGCTGCAAACTGGGCCTCATCTTCCTCCTGCTCCCTTTCAGCTGTGAGGTGCCTGTCCTATGACCCCATCCTCTCTGCACTGGTAGCTGGTTACCTCTTCAGCACTTGATTTTTCCCCAGCCCCAAGGAGTTAGTTTATTACCTGTTCATGTTGCTTTATCATGTTGCTGAAAAGTGAACCCATATGGCTGATGATGAGACTGGGAAACTAAGAGAGGTGGAGGGAAAAGGGAGGACAATGAGGGCCATGGGATTCTAATTCAATTCCTCACACTCGGAATGTGGCATAACCAAGCATTAAGGGTGGCTGGTCTTCATCTCTGACCACCATTTACTAGTCACCTGGCCTATGGTGTTCTTAAGCTTTCCTTATCTCAAATATAGGGCAGGAGGAGGTAATACCCTTCCTTCCTAAGAAGTTTGTAGAGGATGAAATGAAACAATCATAGCAAGTAAAAAGGAAGGGCAGGAGAGAACATTTTAGGCAAGTTGTTTTATTTTTCATACATTAATACAGATACACTTGAATTGAATTGAATTGTTGGTGAAGAATATCAAATATACCATGGACTGCTAGAAGAATGAACCAATCTGTCTTGGCGGGAGTATAGCCGGAGTGCTCCTTAGAGGCAAGAATGCCCAGACTTTGCCTCTTGTACTTTGGTCATGTTGCCAGAAGGGACAGTCCCTGGAGAAGGATATTATCCTGGGTAAAGTAGAGGGTCGGTGAAAAACTGAGATGGATTGACACAGTGGCTGCAGTGATGGGCTCAAGCATAGTAACAATTGTGAGGATGGTGCAGGACAGAGCAGTGTATTGTTCTGTTGTACACAGTTGCTACGAGTCAGAATGGCACCTAATAATACAGATACCAGGCACTGTTCTCAGCACTTTACAAATACTAGCTCATCTATTCAACTCCCTAGGTGGTGCAAATGGTTCACACACTTGGCTTCTAACTAAAAGGCTAGCAATTCAAGTCTACCTAGAGGTGCCTTGGAAGAAAGGCCTGGTGATCTATTTCCAAAAAATCAGCCATTGAAAGCCCTCTGGTAATTAGAAATACCATTTGACCCAGCCATTCCATTACTAGGTATATATCCTAAAGAAGTGAGAGCCATGACAAGAACAGATATATGCACACCCATGTTCATTGCAGCACAATTTACAATAGCCAAATGATGGAAACAACTTAGGTGTCCATCAACTGAGGAATGGATAACCAAACTATGGCACATACACACAATGGAATACTATACAACGCTAAAGAATAATGTAGAATCTGCAAAACACCACATAACATGGATGAACTTGGAGACATTATGCTGAGTGAAATAAGTCAATCACAAAAGGACAAATATTGTATTAGTCCATTATTGTAAAAGTTAAGGAAAGGTTTATCTATAAAAGGAAATTTTCTTTGTTGGTTACCAGGGTAGGAGGGGAGAGGAGGGAACGCTGTTAGATAGATAGAGATAAGTATTGATTTGGGTGAAGAGAAGGGCAATGTACCTAATCTGAGTGACCAATATGGCAGCATTGAGGATGAGAAAGACATAGAGAGGTACATGGGAGGTACAGACAACAAATATGAACCCTTTTGTACATACAGTACTGCATTGTCAGCGAAGGCTAACATGGGTATATGGGTGGATAGATGGGTGGACAGGCTGAATGATTAGGTATGTCTATAAAATGGGGAGTGTATCCAGAACATATATAGGGTTGGCAGACAATGGTCCTATAAGGTTATGTGAATGATCAGAATTCCCAGGTGTATAGTAGAGCTGACAAGGGGCAAGGATGTGGTCACGGCTTGGTCACAGCCAGCTACCCAGAGCGACCAAGTAGTTGAACCTGCAGGCTTCGGACCATAGTCACAGGGGACATCAAGCTCAATTGGCATAACATACTATAGAAAACATTGTTCCACCTCCTACTTTGACGAGTAGCAACTGGGATCTTAAAGCTAGCAAGCTGCCATCTAGATGCAACAATGGGTCTCTCCTCATCCAGAGCAAAGAAGAATGAAGAAAACCAAAATTCATGGAAACAATTAGTCTTAGTGACTGGTACACCACCTGATCTACAGCCTATACGACTATGAGACCAGAAGAACTAGATGGTGCCTGGCTATCACTGTCATCCACTTGGAAAGGGATCTATGTAGGAGACCCTTGATAGAGAGGGAGAACAATGTGGAACAAAACTTAAAATCATTTGGAGAAAAAAAAAAAGGGGGGTGGACCAGGTTTGCTGGTCTGATAGAGCCTGGTAGAACCACTGAGACTATGGCCCCTTGCCCCCCTTCAGTTCTGGAATTGAACCCACACCTGTGGTTTCCAGCCAAACAAAAGACAGGCATATGAGTTGAACATTTACCTGTGGTAGATACACTCCTTGGAGAAAACAATCATGGGAGAAAGAAGGGCTGCTTATGCACAGGGAGATAGCTCAGGGGGCAGGAGTGCATGGAGGGATGGACACAGGGAAGAGGTAACTATGGGGAGGAAGTGGGAGGAGAGCTGTTGCATTGTGGTCAATGTCATGAGACTGAGTATATGTGAACCGCTGTATGGAAAGTGAATTTGCTCTGTAAACCTTCACCCAAATCACAATTAAAAAAAAGAAAAAGAAAGAAAGCCCTCTGGAACACAGTTCTACTCTGACACACATGAGGATACCATGAGTCAACTGGTGTTTTGTTTTGTTTTAAATCAGCACAACAGGCTATGAAGAAGTTACTACTGGGGGGGGGGGGGACTTACTGCCTTTTACTACTATTATTTCCATTTTAAGATGAGGCAATACAGACCCAGAAAGTTACGGGATTTGCTCGCAGACATGGGTGGGAGAGTAACAACAGGGCATCTGTGCATCTGTGTTCTGTGCGGCCTTAAAGAGGAGGTGCAAGGCAACAAATGAACCCAAGGCAGATCTGACAGCCAAGCCTCTCGACATCTGTAGCCCACTGCCCTTTTCCCTGGAGAGAACAGTCCTTAGGACAATAACAGCCACGAAGACTGGCTCTGCCAGCTCCCAGTCCCATCCTCACAGGAACCGCCCTCTCCACACAGAAGGTCAGGTAGGACATCTGACAAAGCCCTCAGAGAAACATGCTCAAGCCACTATTGCCTCCCTATCGGGGGCAGATCTTATCCAGTCCAACTTATTCCTGATCCCACAGGAGAGCAACCCCCAGATCACTCTTCAGAGAAGACAGCCAATGGCCTCAGACATTCTTGGCCTCCAAACCCAAACACAATCCAGTAGATTCAAATGTTTCCTCAATATTCAGTTTGACTGCCTCTAATTCCTGAAAGCCGCTCATAAGGGAGCTGATTTATTTCTGCTTTTGTCAACTGCCAGTCCACATAAAAATCTTTTACTCTCAGTCAGACGCTCTGAGCTAGTCTTTTCTCTCTGGCTCTCTCCTGCAGTGGTGGCCTAATCTCATCTCCCATCCCCAACTTTTTATCTGTGCTCTACTGTAATTTAGCACCCCTGGCATCACCTCTGACCTCCTTTCTCAGTCCCCATAGGGTATGTGGAAGAGACCCTGTCTGTGCCTCTGTATACCCACTCAGTCTCAGGTTCTCTGGGCATGGCCTGGCAAGCTGAAGCCAGACACAGTCCCTACAGGGAAGAACAGCTGACAGAGACTCTTCAAACACTAGCCAAGCAGGCAGAGGGTGTGACCCATCACAAGAGTTGTTTAAGAGTCAAGTAGCAGTTCCCAACAGTGCTGGCCCCAGGGCTCTGCAGGGTTTGCACACTCAGCCAGGCATCTCCCAGGCGCTGGAATCCTGACACCAGAGCTGTGCCTGACAGAAGGAAGGCACATGGGTGGAGGGAGCACATTTTCTTGTGAAGGAAAAGGCAATGCCCCCCAACTTAGCCTAGCAGAGGATAAGATCAAGGGGTAATCTTGGAATCATAAAAGCCAGGCTCATGTTCAGAATCAAACCCCAGATATTCAGAGAACATCAGAAACTCTTTGCCCTCCTCCCTACCTCTGAGTTAAACTGAACCTTGCACAGCACCACAGGTAGAAAGGGCCACCTTGGTTTAATTGTGGGCATTTTGGTTTTGTTTTAGTAAATGCGTGTTTTTAAACCTCCAGAGTGCCTTGGAGCAATTCTGCAGCTGGAGATCTGTAGGGGTTTAATTAACCCAATTAATTACCTTCAACTTCCTGCCCCAGAAACCTGTTCTCAGAATCCTTGGCGTGTCCTACCCGTGTGGTCCTGCAGCAGGCTGAGCTGACTGTGTTCTGTGAACAGGCCACACTCCTGGACTCGACATCAACATACCGCCCCTGACCAAACACCTTTCCAGGAGGATTCAGCCTTACTGATTATCTAGTGGATTCCCACCCCCACCTGATGAACGTGTCACTTGGGAGACAAAGCGGCAGGGGATCAACTGAGCTTGGGCCCAAATAATTAGTAGGAGAATTCATATTAAATTCCAGATACCATGCTACCAGAATACCACAAAACCACTTCAGGCTCCGTATCTGGGATAGGTGCAAAGCGTGTCCTCACTGCAAGCCGACTCCTCTCACACTCACCAGCTCCTCACTGCCCCCTGCTCAACACACACACACACACACACACACACACCATACTGTGTGCAAGCTCATCCCTCTTCCCACCCAGCCTCTTGGACTAAAGACCTTAAAGTAAAGTATTTCCCACTGTGTGAACCCCCTGTCAGCCAACTGTAACTCTCTTGAGTACTGAGAACAGACCTAGGTAAGCAGTTCAGGTGATAATGTGTATTCATGGACTGCAACTGGCAATAGCCTGGAAGAGGAAAACTAATGAGCAGCATGAAGCCTTCCTTCTGTATGAGGGTTATCAGGAAAAATGAAGGATAAACCAAGGGATGGGGTGGAAAAAACATGGTTTTTGAGCAAATCTGCAGACCTGGTGTTACCACTCTCTTCCCGTGTGACCTCCCTCTGGCAATTTGTTTAAATTCTGTGTAACTCAGTTTCGTGGTGTAATAATGCCAGCCAGCACCAACTTCATAGTGTTGTTTAGAGTGTGAAGACTAGCAAAATTGTGGCCTGGATAATGTATGTGGGAATGTCTGTCTATAAGAGTGAAGAACGGGATATAAATGCTAGTTTCGAAATAGCTAAAATGCAATAATTAGCAGTGGCCAGCAAGAATCAAAAATAGATACTGAATTGATTTTCAGGATATAGAAAATCCCTTCCTATATTCTGAAACCATTCTTCACCCACCCTTCAATAAACATCCTGTCTTCATAACACAGATGCAGTCTTAGCCCCTGCCTCTACCCTCCCTGCCTGCCTCCCTCTGCTCACTCAGTGCAGCACTAGCAGAAGCTTCCAGGGTCTAGTGAAAACCATCCTCTACCCAGCTTTCAGGAAAGTGCACCAGGGCTCCAATGTGCTTAAGTGTTTTACTAGACTCCAGGATGTTTTTAGCTGATGATTAAAGCCACAGTCTACTACGGCCCATCAACAACCAATTTGGCCCCAGCAAAATGGATTCCAATTCCCTTAGTACTAGTCTCCTAGCAATCAGTTCATCAATATACATAATGTTTAGAAGCTGGATATTGATTGTGGAATCTAATGGACTCATTATTTGGAGTTCCATTTGACCTCTGGCACAACATTTGATTGAAGCTTCTCTCCTCCCACTACCAGATTTCAAAACTGGGAGCCGGGGGTGTGGCAGTGGAGAGCACGCAAAGATGCTCCTGGAGCTTGGATATAAATCAAGGATGCTCATGACCCAGGGTTCTTCCAGTCAATGTGCAGTGGCCTGTAATACTATCTGCCCCTAGCATTACTCTGAATTAACAAGGTGCTGCTGTTGCCATAGGATACAGCAAGCGCCAGTGGAATGATTAACACTGCTGGCAGCCAGTGAATCTTGGGTGTCACAGTGCTCTCTGAAGTGACTTGGAGTCCCTGCTAGTGTCTTTACAATGATCAACAGAAGCTATGAAAACTAAAAGAGTCAAACACACTGCCACAGAACTGATTCCAACTCACAGTGACCCTACAGAACAGAGAAGAACTGCTCCATAGGGTTTCCAAGGCTGTACATCTTTATGGAAGCAGATTGCCTCATCTTTCTCCCACTAAGTAGCTGGTGAGTGCAAACCACTGACCTTGTTAGTTAGCAACTGAGTGTTTTAATCACTATACCACCAGAGTGTCTAGGCCTTCCAAACTGCACATTCAAGCCCTCCTACATGGTGCACACAGTGCAGCTCTCCAATACCCTATTGACTCCTTGCCCAGGCTCACCAATACACATTCACAGCACAGAGGCTGTGCACCACCGCCATCCCACCCTCCTAATACCCTGCTATAAGGAGCCTGCCCCAGCTGCTGGGGAAAACCAGGTCCTAGAGCAGAGGAGAAAGGGGAGAGTCACAGGGAAGGGCAGAAAGGAGCACAGCTGGAAGGGCAGCTGCCTAGCAGGTCATGGCAGGCTTGTCTAGAAGATTTGCTTGATTCTTGTTCCTCTTGATGAGAGCCCTGTGCAGAGCCATTGATGAGCCCTAACTGTTTAGGGATCATCACTAAACATAGAGCTAAGACATTTAGCTTCTTGGCAGGGAAAGGCATGCCCAGAGCCTCCAGCACTCCAGCTAAGCACAACTCTCGTTTCTCAGAATTCTCATCTCATCTAGAGTCAGACAAAGAGACAGTTGAAAATCTCTATTTTACTTCCACATGTGATAATTCAGTGTCTCAATTATATTTTAAATTCCAAGGAGGTTGTAGAGAAATCTTATCTCCTTTCCTTGCACCCCCACGGTAGTCTGTCCCAGACCGGCACAGTGTGTATCCCCACTGTGTTCACTGCAGGCAGGGAGCTCGTTGTCCTTTTGGTTTCAAGACTACTACGTATATTCACAATTGACTTCTTTCTATGAAACTATAAGCTTTTTGCATTTTTAAGAGAAGCTAAAAATCTGGTAAAATTTTGGATCTTACACTTCTGTGTGTCTTCTAAAAATTATGTAGGCCAAATAAAATATGTGCCAGGCTACCACCTATTAAATAAACACTCCCAAATTGAGGGGGATGTAACAACAGAGAACATTAGTATAAAGATGGGGCTGAGGAGGTAGTTTGCAATGGCCTAATCTATTTCCAAAACGGAGGGCCTGGGCTCTCTCGAACATGTTATCTATCCCTGCTACCTTGCCTTGTAGGTTTTAAACCACTTTCTGGTCTGCATGTCTAGGCTCCCCCAACATCCCACAGAGGGCTGCCAGATTTGGAAAACATAAAAAAGGGACACTCAGCTAAATTTGAATTTTAGACCAACCATGAATGATTTTCTTTGTGTAAGTATATCCCATACAATATTTGGGACATAGTTCTACTGGAAAATTATTCATAGTTGATTATTTCATCTATGTAACTACATATTTAAAGAATTCCAATTTACCTAGGTGTCCTGTATTTTTTCTGGCAACCTAATCCTGCCAGTTCCCTGGCACTTCACCCTTGCTCAGAGCCTCAGCTGCCGCAACCCATTGGGATAATGGGGCCACACAAAATTCTTCCCTAGATTTCAAGAGAATAATAGGAATGCTATTAATAAAAATATTAATTATTTTTAAAGCCCACATTACATACCTATGAATATACTGACCTAGATGGCCCTATGGTATTTTACTCCAAGCTGGACTGTCTTTGAGGGGCGACTTTCTATAAATGAAGTCCCCTCTAACTTCCTTCCAATCAATTCCCTTGGGCTTTCAGTCACCGAGAACATGACTCTACTGATAGTGGCTTGAACCACAAACATGCTGAAACAAGCCATGTAGGCTAGCATTTCCCCAACTCAATTACATTCTTTGGCACACTAGTCCTACAGAAGGATCCTCCTGGACAAAAACATGATTCTCTTGTTGAATAAGCTAAAAACTGCAAGCTGCATATGCCCATCTTGGAACAGTCACTATGAACATCAGCACAGAAAGGGCCTGAGGATTCCTGCAGTAAGAAAACCATTAGTTCCTATTTCCAGTTTTATCCAGACTTATTTGACCACAGGGCCTACTGGCCTCCACTTCCCCCCATCTAATACCTATTAACTCTACAGAGAACACTTTGAATATTAGGAATCTATGAACACTTCCCAAGCACAACAAGCCCTTGAGTTAATACTTCTTTCTATCACCTAGTTAGGTCTGGGGCTCTGGGTTCTTTAGAAGATACCTTCTTAGCTCCATTTCCCCAACCTGTCTTCCATCAAAGCTTCATCCCTTCCAAGAGACTTCACTGACTTCCCACCTCTCCAGCACACATTGATGGACAATTTCCTGCCTTTCTCTGGCTTTGCATTCAGAGAGACAATTCCCAGCATGCCCTCAGGACAGTAATCCAAATATCCTGATTTGATTCTTTTGCTATTATTCTCTGATTCTTTCATTTCTGTATATTGTGGCTTTTCCACCAAATGAGAAGTATGTTGGAGGCAAGAATCTTTCCTTGTTTCTCCATAGCCCATTCATGCAAGATGGGCTGGTACTCAACAGGCCTCTCTGATAAATGCTGGTTGATAGAATTGCATTCATTCACTCACCTGTGTTTCAATTGTTACAGATTTCAAGAACCAAGTATGATTTTTCTAAGTGAGCCATGAGCTGGCTTCTTTCATGCACCACAAAAGATGAAAGATAGATCCTAGAGTTGTCCTCTGAACCACGTGCTGTTGTTACCTTATATCAATCCTACACCTCGGGCAGAAACCCCAACTCTAGTCCAAGTCATCAGAAAGACTTGAGAGTGTCAGAAATTTTCATTGGTGTGAAATAATTCCCCAGTTAGTTTGTAAATCCAAATCCCCAAGGATTATGGGATCTACAACTTAGAAACTCACATTTCAATTCTGTCCCGGGAAATACCATGGCACTATCCTAAAGCAAGGGAGCTCTGGTAGCATAGTGGCTAAGGCAGTTGACTGCTAACCAGACGGCTGGCGGTTCAAACCCACCAACCACTCCTTGGAAGGAAGATGGGGCAATCTACTTCCATACTGATACTGCCTTGGAAACCCAAGGAGGGGTTGCTATGAGTTGAGTCCAACTCGACAGCACATAACAACAACAACAACAACATCCTAAAGCAAAAATGGCCAGGTACTCTTATAAAAAAGAACAGATTGCAAAATGACCTATTCTCCAAATCTGAAGTTACAATACTCTTTTATTTAATGTTCCTGGCTAGGCTTCAGGGTTTTATAGACATTGTGCTGTGGGCTCTGTCATGAACCAAGGCCTGTGCAATGCAGACTTTTAATGATTCAACTGCCATTTCCACAGTCTTCAGAAAGCTCTCATCTTCCACCCTGAGATTTTCATTTTAAAAGAACAATCTGAGCAACAAAAAGGATTCTCTAAAATATGTAAAGGGAACTCTAAACACATTGTACAAATCACACATGCACACGCTTCATTGTCCCAGAAGTATATTTTTTCCATCTCAATTCAATTATTTTTTTTTAACAAAAATTTTCAAACTGCAGGTTCAAAGCTCTAAATAAATAGCCTCAATTTCCATGGTGAAATATATTTATCTTATTCTAAGTGACAACAGCAATAAAAATATCAGTACAGCATACTCTTTTTTTTTTTTTTTTCTTGAACAAATTGAAGGTTTGAGCAAGTCTATTGGTGCCATTTTTCCAACAGCATGTTTTCATTTCATGTCTGTGTGTCACATTTTGGTAATGCTCACAATATTTCAAACTTTTTCATGTTGCCATTGCACAATAGACTACAGTACAGTATAAACATAACTTTTATATGCACTGACTTGGACCAAAACATATGTGTGACTTGCCTTCTTGTGATATTTGCTTTATTGCAGTGGTCTGGAATTGAACCCGCAATATCTCTGTGGCATGCCAGTAATGAATGGATTTTTGTAAATAAATAAATTTCTAAAAGGTATAAAAGTCTTTCCAAGAAGACCCATGGCAAACTTTATTGGATCTAACTCCTAAAAAAATTCAATGAAAAATATATGAAACGGTCGCTTCATTTCCTGGATGAAAACATTGCCAGGTCTTAGCCTTCAATATTCAGTCAGAAACACTTTAACATTCTTTATCACTAATTGTGGTAGTTCAGTTTGTGTGTCAGCTTGACTGGGCCTGGTTGAGTGGCTGGGCTGCTGGATGTATATTCCCCATGATAAGACTGGTAATCAACTCCATGGTGGAATCTACTGTGAGCAGCTGAGTAGCTGCCTTAGGGAATGTGGTCTGCTTCCAGTATATAAGCAGAAGGCTTGGGGAATGGTCTCCAGCTTATGGCACGCTTGGACCCTGCATGTAGCCATGTCATTGTTCAGTAGCCTGCCATGTTCTGCCGAACTTGGGACTTACAATGGGCTGAAATTAATGGACTGCCATGTGGTTTGGTAACATCGGGACTGTGCCTTTTTACTTGTCAACCTTGGCCTTGGCAGCCTCAGCAGCCAGCAGTTGTCTGAGTGAAGAAAAGCCTCTAGCTTCAGTGGGCCAGGAGCTGTAGGCAGAGCTGGACCCCAAGGGTGAGGGGCTTCCACCCAGCCCCTAGAGCCTGACACTTTGAACTTGGACTTAAAGCCTCCAAACTGTAAGAGAATAAACTCCTCTTTCTTCAAGCCATCCCATTCGTGGTATATTCCTGTCAGAGCAGCACTAGGTAACCCGAACACTAATGCCTTGTTTGTCCACATCTCAATCCTCATGCAACCAATTACAAATACTCAATAAGGACAGTTGGTTTGCAAGCGTAATTCTTAATGAGTTTTGCATCTTATAGTAATTTCTGAGATACATATCTCAGAAATATCAATGGGATTTCAAATAGAATGGGGACCAGATCTATTCAGTCAAGTTTGGTAACTCAAATCATTTTACATCATGCAAGGCTAGCTCAAATATCAACTCTTCAGAACTCTTCCAACTACAGTTCTCTACTGTATTGATTATTCAATTTAATCTTCTTCAATATCCTCACTTGTTTATGTTTATTGTCCATCTTGCCTCAGTAGAAAAAATATATATATAAACAGTCTCCTTGTAATCAGGTCTCTTTGTCTGGTTCAATGCTGGATTTACAGTACCTAGATCAGGGCTGGCACCACAAATATTTGTGAACCTTTTTTCTGAAGCACTGTTTTTGTTTTTAGGTCTCATTGGGTCGATTCCAGCTCACAGTGACCCGATGTATGCAGAGCAGAACTGCTCCACAGGGTTTCAAGGCCGTGACCTTTCAGAAGCACATCACCAGGCCTGTCTTCTAAGGTGCCTCAGGTGAATTCCAACTGCCAACCTTTTGGCTATAAGTTGAGAAGTTAACTATTTGTGCCACCAATAGTTCCCATTTAAGTCTGTGGTAGATTAGTGGTCCAATGAAAAGAAATTTAGAATGTGACTTGGTTTACCACCTAATGCGTAGGTAGAGATCATGGACAACTATATGAAAAATGATTTACCTTTTATAGAGCAGCCTGGCTAACAGCGCAAACACAATTTCTAAGGATTTAGAGTCAATACACACTGAATAAGTAAGCAAAAGGGAAGAGAACCAACTACCATGTAGCTTTCTCTCCAGACTGGCCTCAACGTTCTCTGCAAACTGCCCCAGCCAATGGCGAGTAGGATTGAAGGCAAAAGTTGTTCTGTGCTGTCCTAACTATAGGCTCTGTCCTTTCTGGAAGAGCATGAAAAGGCCTCTGAAAACTATGTAGTGTTGGCCATTAAGACTTGGAAGAAGAAAGAGTGGAAACTGTCATCATCAAATACAACTGCCTGACTTCATCTTTATCCAACGCTAAAAGGAGCTCCAGTGGTATAGTGGTTAAGGCATTTGGCTGCTAATCAAAAGGTCGGTTGTTCAAACCCACCAGCTGCTCTGTGGAAGAAAGATGAGGCAGTCTGCTTCCATTAAGATTTACAGCCTTGGAAACCCAATGGGGGTCACTATGAGTGGGAATTGATTTGATGGCAATGAGTCTGGTCTGGAACACTATGTTGTTGTGGTGGTGTGCCACTATGTCAAACCTGACTCATAGCAACTCCTCCTTGGGTTTCTGAGGCGGAATCACTACAGAAGTAGATTGCCCAACCTTTAAACACTAAAGGGGCTGGAGTGGTGGTTAATTTCCTAAGACATAAAATTTTCAGAACCATGTGACCTCTGAAAGAATAAGGCCATCAGATAAAATTACTTCTGAAGCCCAAATTCAGGTTTAGGGAATGAGGTCACCTGCCAAGGCTCAGTCTTTGACTCCAAATGTTTGCATAGCAGCCTTTCCTGCTGGACGTGGATCCCCTGAGAAAAAGGATCTGTGGCATATTTAACTGTATGGCCAGCCAGCACAGGGCATAGAACAGAGCTGGGAATGAATATATATTTCCTGAAATAATAGATAAATGGATAATCAATGTAAGAAGATTGAGGGCTTTCTGTTTCCAGAGACGAGAAAATGTTGCCTTCTTGGTACTTTCAACCCTTACTATTGCCTTTTTTGTAGACTAAGCCTTAGTGTTCTGGTAAACACCCAAGACAGTGGTCCCCCACAGAAATCCCTGTAACCCTCATAGCCTCCTGTGAGTTCACAGTCAAGACAGACCCTCTCCATCACTTCCTCAGAGCCAGCCCAATTTGACTCTCAGGTCAGGTTAGGTAGCCTGCCATTAAGTCAATTCCTACTCATAGTAACCTTATCGAACAGAGCAGAACTGCCCCTAAAGGATTTCTAGAGCTGTAAATCTTCTTCTTCTTTTTTTTTTTAATGAAATAGATTTTATTTTTTTAGAGAAGTTTTTTTTTTATTGTGATTTGGATGAAAATTTACAGAGTAAATTGGTTTTCCATTCAATAATTCATACACGTTTTGTTTCATGATATTCATCGCAATCCCCACAACGTAACAGCATTCTTCTCACTCCATCCCTGTGTTTATCATTTCCCTTCATCTTTGTTTCCTATCTCTTCTGCCTTGTTAGCTTTATCCTTGGAAAGTGCTGCCCTTTTGATCTAAAACAGTTGATTGTGCTAATGAATGTATACCTTCCTGGTATTATTGTTCACTTTATGGGGCTGCCTATTATTTGACTGAAAGTTGAGCCATGAGGTGTTTAGAGAAGTTTTAGATTTATAGAAAACTTATGCAAATGTACAGAGAGTTCCTATACCTCCTCCCCCTACAGCACAAAGTTTCCCTTATTATCAACATTTTGCATTCATGTGATACATTTGTTACAGTTGATAACCAATACTGATACAATACCATTAACTAAAGTCTAAAGTTCACATTAGGGTTCACTTCTTCCGTACAGGCCTAAGGGTTTTGATGTATAATTTACTTTTTACACCAATTAATATATTACCTGTCCGTGGGTGGTGCAAGCAATCAACATGCTTGGCTGCCAACTGAAAGGTCGTTGGTTCAAATCCACTCACAGGTACTCTCAAACAACAGCAACAACAACAACAACAACAAAAAAACTCACTGCCTCTGAGTTGCATCTGACTCATAGAAACCCCCCCTCCTTGGATTTCCGAGGAGCTCTGGTAGCATAGTGCCTAAGGCATTTGACTGCTAACCAGAAGGCTGGTGGTTCAAACCCACCAGCCACTCCTCGGAAGGAAGGTTGGGCAATCTACTTCCGTAGTGACACTGCCTCAGAAACCCAAGGAGGAGGGGTAGCTATGAGTCGGGGCTGACTCGACAGCACATAACAACAACAACAACAACATCACTACGGAAGTAGATTGACCAACCTTCCTTCTGAGGAGTGGCTGGTGGGTCTGAACCATGGTACTCTCAGGAGGCATACTTTAAAGGACAAAACTGGGATATTTTGTAAACTGTCAAAAGGACAAGTACAATATAACAGTAGTTTAATGTCTGTTTTCCTTTTTGCTTCGTAGAAATTTATTCAAGAACAAGGCAGAGGTCAGACTTTCTCTTATTTTGGGAATGCACTCTGAGGCACTACACACAAAAGGCTCCATTATTTCATGCCCTTGACCAATTAATAAAGAATGTGTTTATGCATTATATACTTCAGACCACAGGAGGCAGCCAAGGGACCTTTCCTCCAACTGTCCAGAGGTGTTGCCACCCTGAGGCTGCTACGGTAAGACCCTCAGTATACCAGCTATTGAGTACCTTGTATACTAAGCACTAGCAGATTATAAAAGTAGAAGCCTTACTTAGTACTCACCTCTTGGAAGATACAATTTAGATCAGGAAACTGAATACACTTTAAAAAATAAATAAATGAATGGGGGGGGCATTAATTTTACGAAAGAAAATACAACCAACCTATTGCCATCAAGCCAATTCCAACCCATCGTAACCCCCATGTGTTGCAGAGTGGAATTGCTCCATGGCATTTTCTTGGCTATAATCTTTATGGAAGCAGATTGCTAGGCCTTTTTTCCATAGCAAAGCAAAATACTAACATATATATATATATATATATATATATATATACACACACACAACATACACATACACACATATATTTGACTATAATGCAAACTGACTTATATGAGTAGAGAAGTAACTCCTAGATGAAATACACTTTGAAGTCAAGTTTTGAATCAGCCAGGGGACAGGGATTCGTAGGATGGAACAAGGCTGTAAATCTTTGTGGAAGCAGCCTGCCTCATTTTTCTCCTGCAGAGAAGCTGGTGGGTTCAAACCATCAACCTCTTGGTTAGCAGCCAGATGTTTTAACCACTATGACACCAGACCTCCATTGTGACTCTCACTTCATTCAATTCCCCTTCTCTGCTCTCTAATGTGACTCTATGTCCCATTCCTCCCCATTGGCATCCTTTTCCAATAATAACAACTATAGCAGTGATAATAATAATAACAGCCAGCTTTGTTTTCACTGCTATTCAAAGGTTTTCTTTTTTATTGTGTTTTTTTGTTTACTGCTTTACAGTTTACATGTGGCTTTCAGTGTAACCTGATAAGTAAACTAAGATACATGACTTGCCCAAGGTAATGTGATTAATATGTGGTAGAATCAAGAATGTGATACTAAGGCTCTAGATACCAAACAGCCAGTCTTCTTTCTATTGGTGGCTTCTTTTCTTGAAATATTAACCAAGAACATAGTAATCTCAAAATCAAAACCAAAACTCTCATCCTTTAGCAATGCTCTCAAATACCCACTGAGAGGAAAGATGGCTCCCCAGTGGATAGCTCTTACCCAGACCAACATATTAATATTTGAAAATGCTTTCAGAGGTTTGTTGTTGTTTTAAAATATGCCCACAAATTCTTTCGTATTTCTCCCTTCAAGAGTTAGAACTTAACTTCTCCCCTTTGAGTGTGCACTGGACTTGGCAACTTGTTTCTACTGAATAACTACAGCAGAAGTGACAATTGGTTATCTTAGAGACCAGGTTATAAAAGCCATTGTGGTTTCTTCCTTGCTGTCTCTCAGATCACTCTTCAGAGGAAGCCAGTTACCACGTTGTGATAAGCAGCTCTGTGGAGAGACCTGTATGCAAGAAACTGAGGTGTCCTGACAACAACTTTGTGAGGAAGCCATTTTGGATATGGATTCTCCAGCCCCAAGCAAGCCTCCGATGACCACAGAACCACCCAGATGACTGACTGCTACCTTGTGAGAAACCCTGGGCCAGAGACACCACAGCTAAACTTTTACCAAATTCTTAACTCACAGTAACTGTGAGATAATAAAATAAATGATGATAAATAAAAGCAGATAGGTTTGGGGGTAATTTTTCATGCAATAACAGGTCTCTAGTATTGTTTCCTGAGAGCTCTGGTGGCGTAGTGCCTAAGGTATTTGATGCTAACCAGAAGCCTGGAGGTTCAAACCTACCAGCCACTCCTTGGAAGGAACATTGGGCAATCTACTTCCATAGTGATACCCCTCAGAAACCCAAAGAGGGGTCACTATGAGTCAAATCTGACTCAATGGGAGTGAGTCTGGAGTTAGTATTGTTTTCTATCACTTAGGGAATGTATGTACTTTAAGAAGGGTTGCCTTTAAAAACAAACACACAAACAAAAAACCTTTGTTAATCATTTTTACATGATGAGTTCCTACTACTTGGAATCTGATTTGGTCATTGAACAATAAATGGGGTATGCTTTCAAGTCATTAAAGACACAGCTACAATATTTGGAAGAGCCATGTAGTTTTTTATTGTGTAAGTGTACCAAAATATATTTAACCAATCCTGTTTTTTTAAGTAATTTAAGCCATTACCAAGAAGTCTTGATGATATGGTGGTTAAGCATTCGGCTGCTAACTGAAAGGTTGGCTGTTCAAACTCACCAGCCACTCTGTGAAAGAAAGATGAGTCAGTCTGCTTCGGTAAAGATTACAGCCTTGGAAGCCCTATGGGGCAGTTCTGTCCTATAGGGCTATGAGCTGGAATCAATTCAATGGCAATGGATTTGGGTTTAGGTACGGCGTTACTAGTTGTCTTAGTTACCTAGTACTGCCACAACAGAAATATCACAAGTGAGAGGCTTGAAAGATCAGAAATGTGTTTTCTCACAGTTCTGGAGGCTAAAAGTCCAAATTACAGTCTCAGCCGTGTCAATTCCTCTGTGAGCCTCTCTCCTAGTTCTGGTGTATGCTGGCAATCCTTCGCCTCCCTTTGCTTGTAGATGCCCCTCACATGTCATCTATTTCTCCCTGAGGGAATGTCTCTGTCTCTTCTGGTCTTCTTATCATTCAGAAGTGATGAGGTTTAGAATATACCCTACACTGATATGGCCTCATTAACAGAAAAAAAAAGAACAACCCTATTTCCAAAAAGGATCACATCCACAGATTCAAGGGCCAGGAATGCAACACATATTTTTTTGGAGGGCACACAATTCAATCCATATACCAGTCAAGGAGCTCTGGTAGCATAGTGCCTAAGGCACTTGACTGCTCACCAGAAGGCTGGCGGTTCAAACCCACCAGCCACTCCTCGGAAGGAAGGTTGGGCAATCCTACTTCCGTAGTGATACTGCCTCGAAAACCCAAGGAGGGGTCGCTATGAGTCAGGGCCGACTCGACGGCAAACAACAACAACAACAATACCAGTCAAAGTTGCAGTGGATAGCCATGCATGTACTTCTTACGTGCTTGCCCACATATGTCCTTAGCTTAAATTGATAGAAGTGAAACTGCTGTCTAAAAAAAGATAGAATCTGTTAAATGATTGTCATACATTTTGCCAAAGTATATCAAAGGTTGGGTAAATTTATACCCTACCAGCAGTTTATCAGGCTGTCCCTCTCATCATATCCTGCCTAGCACTGGTTATTATTAAAAGTCAAGCCTTAACTCAAAGAAGTGAATCTCCCGTGATGGAGTGTTAGGCAGAACAGAGAGATATTTTGGAAGACATAGCTAAGGAAGGATTTTTCTCAAATCATACATCATATTGCAACATTTCCTCCAAATCCCTGTCAAACTCACCTTGACTCCTCTCACTTCAGCCATGAAGTAAGCAGAGGAGACAGACCAGCTGAGCCAATCATGCCACTGGAATGTGTAGTTGCAGAAAATGTGGCCCCACCTCCTCACGCACCTCCAGACTTTTGGCTGCTTTCTTAGGCAAAAGTGCCTTTCCCTGAAGATGCTCAATTTCATTTTATTCTATAAAACTAAGCTATTCATTCATTCCTTTGACTTCCATAAGCTTTTCTCAAAATTTTAAAAATAAAATAGAAAGCAAACAACTCAGAAAAGGAGGGTGAGAATGGTTGTACAACTCAGAGAGTAATCATAGTCACTGAACTGTACATGTAGCAATGGTTGGATTGGTAAATGTTTTCCTGTGTATATTCTCTACAATAATAACAAAAAATGATACGGAGATCCCAGGAAGATGGATGGAGCACTGACCATATCAGCCACACTGGATTAGTGTTGTTGTTGTTAAAGTTATTCTACTTTTGTGAAAGCAAATAAACCCTGTGCAATGATAGAAGGGGAAAAAAAAAATAACCAATGTCACCGAATAATATGTGTGTAGTACCTGTTGAATGGGAACCTATTTTGCTGTGTACACTTTCACTAAAAATATACTAAAATATTGTTCAAAAAGGAAAATGTGTAAAACACAAACGATCAAATGACTTACTTCTATTAGCATGGACCAAGATGGACAGCCTGACCCAACAGGGGAGGCTGAATACATTAACTGACAAACTGCCTTGAACAATGATTACCAAGCTGTTCCCTGAGGAAAGCCAGTGTTCCACAAGAGGACTACAGGTATTATATGCAAAGGTAGGTTCCATGAGATGCAGTCTGGGGACGCTGGCTAAGATTACATGGCTGGATGGAAATGGATGAACAGATAAACAGCTATTAATGCCTAAACTTCTTATTGAAAAAAAAAAAAAGACTGGACAGCTCTTCATATTATTTGGGTGTGTGTTTAATATAATTTTAGATATTTCAAAGGACTTCATATATTTAATTATACCACCGATATGGTTCTAAAACACCAAACCAAACTCACTGCCATTGAGTGAATTCCAACTCACAGCAACCCCCATTGAGTTTCCAAGGTGGTACATTTTTACTGAAGTAGATTGCCCCATCTTGCTTTTGTGGAGTGGCTGGTGGGTTTGAACCTTCACCCTTCTGGTTAGCAGTCAAATGCCTTAGGCACTATGCCACCAGAGCCCCAATATGCTTAGTAATGGTCATTTTTCTCTCCTACATGCTTGCTTTGAAGGCTGTACATGAAGCTTTGGGCCACAAGTAGATCACCTCTGGTTACTTACAAACACGTAGATATTTCTCTCACATTTACTTATCAACCATGCATGTTTTCTCTGTTGTTGTTGTTATGTGCCGTCAAGTCAGACCTGACTCAGCAATCCCTCCTTGGGTTTCCGAGGCGTTATCACTACGGAACTAGATCCCTTTAAATGAAAGTGCTGTTACTTCACTCTTTAGGTAGGGGTATATTAACTCAAAACTGCCTATTGTCTTCTATTGATTTGGAACAAGAGTTAGATCTTAATAGCAGCTTCCCATCAAGCAGTGGACCTAATGCTGGCTATGATAACTTTGTGAATTTCGATGAAAAAAAATGTGACACTCTCCTGGAGGACAAAAACAAATCACAGCAAAAAAAAAAAAAAAAGAGTACATTTTGCTATTTACAAAAAGAAAATAATTTCTTGATTCAAATTTGTAAATCCAATATATGAAAATGCAGGGAAGAAGAATACATCCACACACACACACACACACACACGCAAGCTGAAGGGGAAAAAAACACATTTAGGTGATCATATCATCCTTTTAGGATGACCTGAGGAGGAAAGATGAAGCAAGAAGCATCTTAACGTTCTTCCCAACTACAGTCACTTAAAGCCTGTGATTCTCAAATTTCACCCATAAAAACCTATGCAGAGTAAGGTGGGAATGACTATAACCATCTAACCAACAAAGAGCTATGTGCACCTGAAAAGAGGTTAAGTGGCTTGAAGAAGATAACATAGCCAGGTTGAACCCAGGACTGCAGGTTCACAGTTCCATGTTCTTTCCTTCACGCCTGGCTGGGGCAACAGCAAGCAAGCTCCTTCGTGATGACACTTGGTTACACACATCTGTGACAGCCACTGTGAAATGCTGAGACTTTATCAGAAGTGCCATCTCCACTGAGGCCATCCTAATGGACACAGACTCATCCAGTGATCTGCAGCCCAAACACAGCTTCCCTGAGAACCTCTTACCAGTGCCCCACCCCCACCTTTGATATTAATGGCTCCTACCCTGGAGGCCCCAAGCATTTCCTCTGCACCTGCATGGATTTCAGCTCTGGTGGCACAGCAGCACCTAAGGCATTTGACTGCTAACCAGAAGATTGACGGTTCAAATCCACTAGCCACTCCATAGAGGGAAGATGGAGCGATCTACTTCCATAAAGATTTACCACCTCAGAAATCCAATGGGGGTCGCTGTGAGTCAGCATTGACTCCATGGCAGTGAGTTTGGTTTGGTTTGGAGTAGCACAGTGGTTAAAACATTGAGTTGGTAACCAATAAGTTGGCAGTTTGAACCCACCAGCTGATCCACAGGAGAAAGATGAAGCAGTCTGCTCCTGCAGAGATTTACAGCCTTAGAAACTCTATGGGGGTAGTTCTACTTAGTTCTGTAGGGTCACTATGAGTCAGAATTGACGTGATGGCAGTGGGTTGGGTTTTGTTGCACAGATTTCACCTTACTGAGACAACACCTGCTTTCCCAATAAATCACCCTCTTTAACTTGGTTTCCTCATCCCCTAGCACAGCATATAAAAGCTCAGTAAAATTTCATTCAGCTGCAATGGAAAAGCTGACATCATCTACCCTGCATGCCATAAGAGTGACTTCTACTAAATGATGAATGAAATATGATCATTTTGCATAAACTCAGACAAGTTCCGCTCCCACCGCAACCAAATTGAAAGAATAAAGAATTAATTACAGTTTTCCTGGATGCTTACAAGTATTCCTTTTTAAATCACATTTCTGACTTGATTTGGTTGGCTGCATCATTCATCTGCAGTTTCCAGGGTCAAGTTAGATGATATCAGGGTACAAAGAGACAACTAGGTCTCCCCTCACTGAATTGTTTTTTTTTGTGTGTGTGTGTATGCCATTGAGTTGATTCTGGCTTATTGTGAACTACAGGACAGAGCCTGGCAGGGTTTTCTAGGCTGTAATCTTTATGGGAGCAGATTTCCAGGTCTTTTCTCTCAGATAGCCACTGATGGATTCAAACCATTAACTTTTCAGTTAGCAGCTGAGTGCTTAGCCATTTTGCCACCAGTCCTTTTCACTGAGTAGTAGAGGCTTTTTTTTTTTTCCCCTGGTTTTTGGTTTTCAGGGTTTTTTGTTTGTTTTTGTTGTTTTCCCCTTCCCTATGTTTTGTTTTTGTCCTTTAGGTGAAAGTCACTTTTTTTTTTTTTTTCTCATTGAAACTCCCAATGTCAGCATAACCAGCATCAGGCCCACTGCCTGATGGGAAGAAGCTACTATTTCTAGGTAACTATTGTTCCAGAGAAACACACCTACAACTTGTACTGACTGTGAGTGGGAAAAAGAAAAAGAAATCAATTTCCGAAAATGTGTCTAACATAGGCAATGTCTCCTAGAAAAAAAAATCTATCTCATTTCTCAGCAGACACCTGTAAGCCTTTCCATTCTCCTCAGGATGCTGCCAAACCGTTACAACCAATGTCCTCACAAGCAACTTTGTCTTCTTTAAGTTTCTAAGTTTACCCAGGTAGAGACAGAGGCTTTAATGACACATGGACTCATTTTTTTTTTTTTTAGCTTCTTGTTTTAGACTCATATTTCTCAATTTAGAGAGCAGTGCTGGAACAAGCAGTGTTCTGTTCTGTTGTGTGTGGGGTCACCATGAGTTGGGGGCTGACTCAATGAACAAGAAGAGTGGTGATTCTAAACACTAGCAATCATCAGACTCTCTTGGGAGTCGTGTGTGAGAGTGTGTGTGTGTGTGTGTGTTTAACTGTGATAAACATATATATAATAAAACATTCAGCATTTCAACATTTCTCTCATGATATGATAATAGCCATCAAGTTGATTTGCCTCATAGCGACCCCTCCTTGGGTTTCCAAGGCAGTATCTCTATGGAATGATTGCCCAATCTTCCTTCTGAGGAGTGGCTGGTGGGTTTGAACCACCAGCCTTCTGGTTAGCAGTCAAATGCCTTAGGCACTATGCCACCAGAGCTCCCATTCAATAACAATTCAGTTCATCATGTTATTCAAACATCACATTATCCATTTCCATATTTTTCCATCACTCTTTTTTTTTGCATGAGTAATTTTTCATTTTATTATTTATTTTCTAAAGGTATAAATATCAAGTGATATATATTTATGTAGAGCACACGATTTAAAATTAAGCATGGATTAATTTACTTATTTAATCAAACAAATAACAGAGAACACAAATCCAGGAAGTAGCTTATCATATGAAGTATTTTTATTTCAATATCAAGGTCAAAACTTTCGAGAGGATCCTCTGTTCAGAAAGATATTCCTTGACAATTTTATTGCAAAAAGATTATAATGTAATTTCCAATTTTTGCTTGTGGGTCTAGAGATCTAGGAAAGAATAATATTGTTTCCACCAATTCATCAATTTTGATATAGCTAGACATTTCATTTAATTCTACACCAATCTTGCAAGGCTGCCATTTCAGAAGCAAAAGATGCTCACATAGGGTCAGTACTTGGACAGTCAAAAAGTAAGGGGTGGCAGCAGTTTTTTTTTTTTTTTTTTTAATTGTGATTTGCATGAAAGTTTACAGAGCAAATTTACTTTCCATACAGCAGTTTACATACACTTTGTCTCATAACATTGACTACAATTTACCACAATGCATCACTCTTGATAGAAGCTCAGCACACAGGCTCACTTTTTAAATGAACATAATTTCTACTTTAGGGGGAAACAGAAGGCAACACAATTAGTGCTCCACAGGCACTGTCAAATCCCATCCTCACATCGGCCCCATGAAATGGCATTATAACCCCCATTCTAGAGTTAAGAGAACTATGGGTCAAACAGTTAAGTAACTTGCCCACAGTCACCTTCCCTGATACCCTACTAGGCTGTCTCACCTTAAAAGAGATTCCTCAGTGTTATTATAACACTCTAATTCTCAACTTTTCAATTTCAATTTTCCCTTATCTCAAGTTTAGCCTATTAATTTTTGTTGTTGTTGCCCTTTATTGGACTCATCTTTCCTTTCCTTTGAGATGTCTACCTAGCATTAGCCAGGTATTCATTGCTCAGCAAAGTAATGACTTCCTTTAATCTTTCTTCATCAAACAACCTGTTTCCTTAATCACTCTGAATAAGACAAATTCCCAGCTTCCCCCAAGCAGGTCTAGAACAGAGTGCTTGCTCACTGAAGTCAGAGCTCTAAAAGAGACAACTCTCATCACAACAAGCAACAGATATCCATTTATTGAACACCTACCATGTATCCACCACTGTGGGATACATGCATGGGCTGCAGGGGAATGAGAGTGGTAATCTGGACAATGTTCATGAAAGCTTACTGTGTACCAACCAGTGTTTTATATATGTTACCTCTTTCAATTTCAGGTATATTTATATCCATTTTAAAAATGAGCACACTGAGACTTCGACAGGTGAGAAGTCCCTTGTGTGAGATCAAAGAGCTGAAGCAGAGAGGCTGGGACTATGGCCCTAAAGCCTATGTCCCATCCTCTGCAGTAGCCTCCCACATGCTGCCCAGCACACAAACTAGCCTCAGTCCTCCGGAGCTCTTAACCTAGCTGGGAAGCCTGGCTAAACATTAGGGAAGTGAGTGTTTTGCAGTGGGCTTAAGAGGTGGGAGGAGGGGGCATTTGGGGAAGTAGACGGTAATGAGCCAGGCTGTGAAAAGGCAGAAAAGCCAAGAGGAGAAAGAGGACAATCCTTACCTCTCCCTGTAAGTCTCCACCAGACTGACCTTGCTGGACAGCTGTCATTTTCATGGCCAACTATTGCTACCTCTCCACAAGTTCCCTGAAGGAATAAGTCATTTTTGTTTCCACTGAACCACCCAGTTGAAGGTTCTCTGCATCCTCCTACTCTTTCCAACTCTCCTTTCACATTCTCCCTTATTTGGACTTTGCCATGGACCTTGCCTTCAGGGTTCTGTGAAGGACATGATCAGCTCAAATCTGAAAAAATCAACACTTGTCTGAGTAGCTGAATGAGGCTGATGGGAAAGTGGGCAGGAGGACCAGACTGACATTCACAGTGAATTCCCAGAGCAAGTGCCCTTGAAATGTCATCAATCAACAGAACCCCACGGGAAATATTACCAGTTTGTGTTAGTTTTTTAGTGCTGCTTTAACAGAAATACCACAAGTGAATGGTTTTAACAAACAGAAATTTATTTTCTCACAATTTAGGAGGCTTAAATATCTGAATTCAGGATGCTAGCTCTGGAGGAAGGTTTCTCTCTCTATTTGCTCCGGAGAAAAGTCCTTGTCTCCTTTCAACATGTGGGGCCTAGAATCTAGATTGTGGCATCAATCTTCCCCTGGGTCTAGGAAGCTGTCAGTACAGGAAACCTGGGTCCAAAGATGGACTCTGCTCCCATGTCTTCTTTCTTGGTGGTAATTAAGTGCCTCTTTCCTCTGCTCACTTCTCTCTCCTTATATCCCTTGTTAGATGAATAGTGATGCAGGTCACACCCCAGAGAAACTCCCCTTGCATAGGATCAGGGCTGTGACCAGAGTTAGGGTGTTACATCCCACTCTAATTGCCTTACAACTAATTGACTGAAGACATCAGATCACATCATGGGGGATGATTACATCATTACATGACTGCCAAACCACTGAGTAGCACGGCCCAGCCAAGTTGACACATATTTTGGGGCACACAATTCAAACTATGACACAACTTTTATCACCATTTCTGCAACAAGCACAATGATACATATCAAAGTACGTACTGGTGCAAGCTGTGAGGACAATCCACTTGTTATCAGTGTGTGCTGGTAAATCTATATCCCATTAAGTAGCCAGTTTTGCTCAAGCACATGTCACTTTTACCTATATCTATAGAGATATAAGGCGCTCTGGTAGCATAGTGCCTAAGGCACTTGACTGCTAACCAGAAGGCTGGCAGTTCAAACTCACCAGCCACTCCTCAGAAGGAAGGTTGGGCAGTCTACTTCTGTAGTGATGCTGCCTCGGCAACCCAAGGAGGGGTCACTATGAGTCGGGTCCGACTCAACGGCACATAACAACAACATACAGATGTATGCTTGAGTCTCCAGAAAACTATACTGCTTGCCTCCTAGCTAACTATGGAGCACGTTTTAAACAATGGGAACAATCAGAGGATACCTAGAGAGCTGTTGTTGTGTTGTTGTTATGTGCCATCAAGTCGGACCCAACTCATAGCGACCCCTCTTTGGGTTTCTGAGACAGGATCACCACAGAAATAAATTGTCCAACCTTCCTTCCGCGGAGTGGCTGGTGAGTTTGAACTGCCAGCCTCTGGTTAGCAGTCAAGCGCCTTAGGCAGTATGCTACCAGAACTCCCACCCAGAGAGCAGAAACCTATAATCCAAAGCATCTCCATTTAGTTTATACCACACACTGAGCAAAAACTTAACCATCTCATCTCTGCAAACTTACCACCCACTCTTTCCCCACTCCAGCTTGCCTAATCTATTTTCCATCCTTATGTCTCGCATTCTATCCTCTGTTTTACATTTTGCTTTCCCTGTTCTAAATTTCTTCCTGTTTTCTCTCCATTTATGGGGGAAAAATAGTCAAATATCTAGTGAGGCCCCATGTGCCTAGCACTTTGCTGGCACATGAGAGAAATATAAAGAACAAGAGCACGCTGTCCAATGAGTTTATCAGAGTCTAAATTGACAGACGTGAGACATGAAAGGGCCCAGTGAGCAATGCATATGTGGAGCCATAGGAGCTCAGAGAAACCTGCCACCTCTCTCTGGGGCCAGCAGAGTCTGCAGGGAATAGACATGTTAGGCAGTAAACTTTCCAGACAACAAAACTATCAATGAGCAGAGTATAAAAGTGGACAAGGCACAGCGTATGTCCAGGAACCTGCTTAGCTGGAGAAAAAGGTTTCTAGAATGACAGTTAAGGCTGAATATGGAGAACAGATGTCAATGCTGGAAGGCAGGACTAATGTGAGGGTTAGTCTTTCTCTTCTAGGTGACAAGAGACTATCAGAGAGTTTTAAGCCACAGGGCTGTTTGGGTTCAGATTAATGCAGCAGCAGCAACAGCAGCCTTGTGTAGAAACAACTGGAGGTAGGAGTTTCCAGAGCAGGAAATCTGTACAGGAAATTCTCTGAGGAGCCTGTCAGTGAGGAATACCTGGGTTCTTGTGGTTGCAACAGAAATAGACAGGAACAGGTGCAAAAGGCTTTTCCAAAGAAAAATGAGACCTTGTGACTATCTGTGTGCTGTGAACATGGGGAGGAAGTATCTAAGATGACAGTGACACTGTCATTTTCATGGTAAACAATTATCTTTTGGGGTGCTGTTTTGGTTACCCATTTGGTTCTAAACCAAACTCCAAACTCACTGCCATCAAGTCAATTCTAACTCATAGTGACCATTCCTTGGGTTTCTGAGGTGGTATCTCTAGGGAAGTAGATTGCCCATTCTTTCTTCCAAGGAGTGGGTGGTGGGTTTGAACCACCAGCCTTCTGGTTAGCAGTCAAGTGCCTTAGGAACTACACCAACAGAGCCCCTTGGTGCCACTCTAACAGAAAATACCACAACTGGGTGTTTTTAACAAACAGGGATTTATTTATTCTCTTACTGTTTAGGAGGCTAGAAGTCTGAGTTCAAAATGCAAGCTCTAGGGGCTGAGTGAAAATGCCTTGACTTTGGGCTTCAGCTCTGCCTCTTGCTCCCATCACTATCACACAGCTGCTTGCTGCTGAGGCTAACAACCCCAAGGTTGACAAATAAAATGGCACAGTCCCAATATTACATGGCAGGCCACTAGTTCAAGTCCAGAGAGTGTCCCAAGATCAGCAGGAAACATGGCAGCAGAGACCTTTCTCAAAACTTCTCCTTATATACTGGAAGCAGACCACATCTCAAAGGCAGCTATTCACCTGCTTCAGTAGATTTCACCATGGAGTTACTTCTCAATCCCAACATGGGGAAGAGCTACATCCAGCTGCCCAGTCACTCAAAACCAGACCCAGGCAAGTTGACACTTAACTACCACAGGTGCTCAACATTTAACACCTCTTTTTCTCAGAAGTGAATCCCCCACTGCATGATTCTTGATGGAAGGGAAAGCCCTACGTCTTCTGCAGAAGCTAAAAGAGCCAGATGTTCCTTCCCTCTTACCCTGCAGTCACTGTGCAGGCATGTGCCCTATCTCAACCAACCAAATGGTTCCAACTGGGACTAGAGACAGTTTAGGACTCAGTACCAAAGGGGCAACCAGCACTGGTAGCCAGCAGCAGGGGTGGTGGTGATCTAACCAATGGCTATGTGATACAACTTTGGCTGATCTTCCTGTGGCCTGGTAGAAGATGATTCTCCAGCCACACTTCTGCCTAGTGATTCTTTACACAGTTACTCAATGTGCTTCCAATACATTTTTTTCAGTCAGAATTATTTTCTGCTGCTTGCATCCCTAAACCCTGACTGATAACAGTATCAGATCCAACCCATTATCTGTGATCCACCTCAAGGCCCTCATTCCCAAATATGCAGACCACACTGGCTTCCTGCTCTGGTAAACAACTAAGCACATATAGACAGAAGCAGCCAGTGTGCACCACACTTGTATTCACTTCTGTTTTAAGTGTTTCAAGGACCAACTGGATTCTAAGCTCTGTCAGGACAAAGGTTGACATCTCCTGTGCTCACTTCTGCTACCTCACTGCACTTCATCCAACAAACCTGACCTTACCTCAACTCCACACCTAGTATAATGCCTTTGTTCAGGGCATATACTCATTATATACCTGCGGAGTGGCTCTGAATTTATTTATTTTAGAAAATCTTTGAAAAAGCCCTTCATATGAGTTAAAAATCCTGTTGCTGTAATGTTTAGAAAAGTATGTAATTATATAAAAATATTGAGAAATAAAATAGAAAAGGAACAGGGATAAAATAATACATTTAAATATTTCTCAATGATTATCATAAATTTTGCTTCAAAACAATCTAGGTGGAAAAGAAAATAGGTACAGGTATAGATGAAACAAAGTTAGACATGAGTAGAAATTCATTAAGATAGGAATGGGTCCATGGGGATTTATTATACTGTTATCTGTACTATTGACATTGAGAATTTCCATAATCCATTTTTTTTAGATTAAATAATAAGTATCAAAATTAAATGGCTAACCTTGAGAGTCTAAGCAGGAATGGAGAAATGATCCACATCTCTGGTAACTCAGTCATAAATAATTGCTTCAGGACAGATAGCAAGCACTGAGCTCCCTGCCATTAGGAAAAATCTGGGATTTAGTAATAACGCTAAGCCTCTATTTATTAAAGTGCTCATGCGATGTAAGGAGGCACTTCAATAAGGATTTGAAGTCCAAAGAGCATAGAAAGG
Organism: Orycteropus afer afer; assembly: GCF_000298275.1. NCBI lineage: Eukaryota > Metazoa > Chordata > Mammalia > Tubulidentata > Orycteropodidae > Orycteropus > Orycteropus afer. The sequence continues at coordinate 5,053,105 of NW_006921711.1, read as the reverse complement.
GAAGGTAGTGATATTGTCCATGGCCCAGGTAATGCAGTTCCAACCCACATTTTCACCTTTAGGGTAACAGGAGGGGGGAATGTAAGTGGCCATCATGAAATACCTTTGTATATATGTCAAACTGGTATCAGTCCCACAGTTTCATGTTCAATAAATGAGAACAACATGTATAAACTTAGGGATTCAGAAACATGAGCACAACTCTGCAGACACAACTTCCACCCTTTCAGGAAACCAATTTCATTCTGTAACTCCCATTTCCCCATTACTAATAAAGCTGTGTATAAATCGAAGGCATGTCTGACTTCCTGTGGAAGTCCACCCAGTGTTAAGAAGCAGAGGTGTAAGTTCAGATGGGGTGCTTTTCAAATAGCCAGTATCCTGTTGAATTGCTTAAATTGAGACATAGAAAAGGATTTGCTTGAGAATGACACACACATCACACAGATAAATTCTTAGTCACACAGTACAAAATTGAAATCAATTAAGGATACACTCTAAAACACGTGAAGCCCCTGGATTGTGTAAATGGTTAATGTGCTTGGTTGCTAACAGGAAGGTTGGCAGTTTGTGTCCACCCAAAGATGCCTCAGAAGAAACGCCTAGCAATCTATTTCTGAAAAATCAGCCATTAAAACCCCTGTGGAGAACAGTTCTCTTCTGACCCATGTGGGATCACATGAGTCAGGGTTGACTCAATGGCAACTGGCTTGGTTTGGTATAAAACATGGTGTCTTCTCTTACCACCCTTCTGCATGATTCCAGAGAGTGTTTACTGGCTACATATACTCCTAGTCCAATTCTCATCACTATCACTGAGCCTTTGCAATAATGGCTGCAAATCCTTAGAAGCTGGGGTCTACTTTTTCCTGGTGTCTGTGTATGCATGCACTTCTCGGCTGCAGCTGTCAGATTTGCTGCACTCATCCCCCACTCCCTTCATCCCTAGAACACTCTTACTAGGGACTCAGCTCCCTACCTTGCAGGTCTTGTTTTCCTTGAGCTAAATGCAGTTTCTTCTCTGCAACACCATCTGTTTCTATACCAGATCATCACAAGTGAGATGTGGTCTCTAACTGATGAACACCTTATTACTGCTGTAATTTCTAATAGTGATCACAATGCCTTGGAGGCCCCTAAATCTGACTCTCTGATCATCTGGACCCCTATGAGAACCCTTGGTCCACGCAGCCTGGTTTCATTGGTCACAGTCCCTTTCCTTTTGATTTCCTTGAGAATCAGAGAAACATCCTTACTTCTGTGAATCCTGTCTTATTGACTGTGAATAGTCCCGATGGAGGCTGTTAAAAAAGATCTGTTTCTAGTAAAGAATAGACCTTTTCTCCAAGGTGCTTCCTGGTTTCCTCTCTGAATCAGTATTTCCCAGTGATGTTAGAAGAACTTCTTCCACAGCTTTGAGTTTTGAATAGGGCTTTTCCGTGGCCAGAAAGAACCCTGGCACACAACACTTCAAAGGTTTGTTAAGGTTTTGCAATTGAGTCAACTTTTAAAGCTATTGTTTTCCTTAATAGCATCCAGTGAAATGAGAGTTCCCTAGAACTCCCCTTGAAACATCACAATTACAGTGCAACAGTCCAAAGCAGCCCAGCAGAAGAGGACAAACTGTGGCCGTTTGTTTGTAACTTCTTACTGCATGTTACCTGGGGTCATCCACACACAACCCCAAAGATTCATGGTCATACTATGCTCTGATTATAACCTCAGTTCTGTCCTCTTCAGGTAATGCTGGAAACCAAGGTCCATTTCTACTGATGATAGACCACAGGGGATATGACAGATTGGCTTTCAACACATAGTCTGTCCTCCAGCCAGCGTGCCCTCCTGCCCTGCCAAGGATGGAAAGCTAAAACCTCACCTTCCAGATCCCCTACAGCCGAGGTTCCAGATGGGATTTATGGTTGGTCAATCAGATGTACTCGGTAAAATTTAAAGAACACAAGTGAGGCAATGACCACACTTCTGTGCCTGCTGCTCTTTCTTCAGCAAGCCAAGTCTAGAAAGTACCTGGTACTTCTATGATAGTTTAGCTGAGGTTCCAGCATCCAGGTACCAGCTCATGGGTGTTAGGAGCTAGGACAAAGCATCCATTCACAGGTACTGATCACAGTAGATGTGGCATGGTTCTGGAGTTGTCAAGGCAGCAGCTTCCTGATCTTGGCCCTAGTGATGTGTTTCAAGAGACTGCTTCATGACTGTAAAAGAGACAGCATCTTCCTTGGTGGTCCAGTTCTTTAGTATGCATTTGAGATGCTCATCTCTAAGAGCTCCACCTAGGAATCTGTGTCTCCAGAACATTTACTAATTACTTAAGCCAATTAACTCCCTGTAATAATTCCTTCCTCTTAATATTCAACAGATTGGATTCTGTTTTCCGCAACTGAACCTTGACCAACACTCCAACCTGTTGTGTCCCAGCTAGGATACTTAACTTCTCAGTCTCAACTTATGTTTTTGGAATTCCAAATACAGAATCACCATCTATGTTCCATGCAGCTGAGAACCCTCCTATATGGCTGAACATAGCCAAAATGGTGAAAACATAACCTGCAAAGCTGGTCTTCTGCAGCCAACCTATGTATGCTGGCTCAGGTCAACACAGATGTCTGCCTGCCAAGCAGTAATGATGCTAGGACTCCTTCCAGAGTAGCAACTTTATAAGCCACTAAAGGTGGAAACCATGTAAAAATCCTGGCAACAGAGTTTATAGGAATAAGCAATACACCTGAGTTCTAGTTCCAGCCCATATTATGAAACCACTCTGAACGTCAGGCCTGTTTTGCCAACTGGGGATAGTGGTATCATCTACCTCATAGGAAGACAGGAAGAAAGGGAGTAGACCTGAACATGAATCTGAACTTTTATTTATTTATTTTTTTTTGATAAGTTAGGATGGCATGTATTACTACTAATATTAATATCAATAACAATACATGCCACTTTTTAATTTCCATTGTGAAGAATTGGATTCCAGAACACTTAGTTGTGCTCATGTGGAGCCTGTACATAGGCCAAGAGGCAGTCATTCGAACAGAACAAGTGGATACTGTGTGGCTTAAAATCAGGGAAGGTGTGTGTCAAGGATGCATCCTTTCACCATATTTACTCAATCTGTATGCTGAGCAAATAATCTGAGAAACTGAACTATATGAAGAAGAACAAGGCATCAGCATTGGAGGAAGACTCATTGATAAGACTCATTAATAAGCTGCTTGCAGAAAGCAAAGAAGACTTGAAGCAGTTACTGAATATCAAAGACTACAGCTTTCAGTATGAGTTACACCTCAACATAAAGAAAACAAAATTCTATACAACTGGATCAATAAGCAACATCATGATAAACAGAGAAAGGATTAAAGCTGTCAAAGATTTCCACTATCAATGTCCATGGAAGCAAAAAGTCAAGAAATCAAACAATGTATTACATTGGACAAATCTGCTATAAAAGACCTTTTTCAAGTGTTCAAAAGCAAAGATATCCCTTTGAAGACTAAGGTGCATCTAACCTAAGCCATGGTATTTCCAGTTGCCTCATATGCATGTGAAAACTGGACAATGAATAAGGAAGACCACAGAAGAACAAATACTTTTGAATTATGGTGTTGGTTAAAATATGTCTTCAAAGAAGTACAGCCAAAATGGCCCTCAAAAGCAAGGACTGTGAGACTTCACCTCATGTATTTTTGACATGTTATCAGAAGGGACCAGACCTAGAGAAGGATATTATGCTTGGCAAAGTGGAGGGTCAGGAAAAGAAGAAGACCCTCAACAAGATGGATTGACACAGTGACTACAACAATGGGCTTAAGCTTAGCAACGATTGTGAGGATGGTGCAGGACCAGGCAGTGTTTTTTTCTGTTGTATATAATGTCATTATGAGTTGCCAGCACCTAACAACAACAACAATATTAATATTACTACTAACCAAATTCATGAAATTGACTCAATGATAATGCATTGGGTTTGGTTTTAGGTTACCAACCAAACCAAAACCAGACCTATTGCTCTTGCATCAATCCCAACTCATAGTGACCCCACAGGACAGGATAGAACTGCCTCCATAAGGTTTCCAAGGCTGTAATCTTTACAGAAGCACACACAGAGTGGCTGGTGGATTAACACTACCAACCTTTCAGTTTGTAGCTGAGCACTTAACCAGTGTGCCACCAGGGCTCTTTATTATCACTAAACAAAAAAGACCAACCTCACTGCCATCGAGTCAATTCCAACAAGGCAGTATCTCTACATAAGTCAGTATCTCTATGGAAGTAGACTGATTGTCCAGTCTTCCTTCTGAGGAAAGGCTAACTAAAAAAAAAAAAACTGCCATCAAGTCAAGTCAACTTGACTCATAGCAACCCCTCCTTGGGTTTCTGAGGTGGTATCTCTATGGAAGTAGATTGCCCAATCTTCCTTCCGAGGAGTGGACGGTGGGTTTGAACCACCAGCCTTCTGGTTAGCAGTCAAATGCCTTAGGCACTATGCCACCAGAGCTCCTTATTATTAGTAGTATCCAGAAATCATAACCAAGACTCCCTTTTTCCACACTTTTAAGACACTTGCTAAATCTTTACTATCTTTTACAACTTTGTAGCACATTGGTATTTAGAGATGTTTTATGAGTTTCATAAAAAGAGCACTGAAAGTACAATGCTTCCTATACACTGTAGCCAAGCACTGGAAAGGCTTTCAAAATATCATATTGATTCAACAGTATTGTCTAGACTCAATAGATGGTATTGTTTTCATATCAATGGTAGTTTTGTGCTATCTTACAACATGTCTGAAATATTTCCTGAACCCAGGTAGTTCCAGGTTTTTGTTGGTTTGTTTTGTGTTTCACTACATATCACTCCTGCTCCTTTAGTTTTTGATGCAACAGAAATCAATATGATGGGTTCATTTCACTGCTAGCCTTAAAACATATGTCTCTTCTAACAAGATTGTGGTCATTTCTTGGCCACAGCCAGCTACCCAGAGGGAGTGAGTAGCTGGACCTGTGGTCTCTGGACCATAGTTGCAGGGGACATCAAGCTCAATTGGCATAACATACTACACAAAAACACTGTTTCACATCCTACTTTGGCGAGTAGCGACTGGGATCTTAAAAGCTTGTAAGCCGTCACCTAGATGCAATGATGGGTCTCTCCTCATCCAGAGCAAAGAAGAATGAAGAAAACCAAAGATTCATGGAAACAATTAGTGCAAGTGACTGGTATACCATGTGATCCTCAGCCTATATGAGACCATAAGAACTAGATGGTGACTGGCTACCATTGTCATCCACTCAAGAGGGGGATCTATGCAGGAGATCCTGGATAGAGTGGGAGAACAATGTGGAACAAAACTCAAAATCACTAAAGGAAAAAAAAGAAAAAAAAAGGACCAGTGTTGCTGGTCTGATCGAGCTTGATGGAACCCCTGAGACTATGGCCCCTAGTTGCCCTTGAGGTCTAGAATTAAACCCACTCCTGTGGCTTCCAGCCAAACAAAAGACAGGCACGTGAGCTGAACATTTACAATAGGTAGATACACTGCTTGGAGAGAACAATCATGGGAGAATAGAAGGGCTGTGTATGCAGGAGTGCATGGAAGGGAGGGACACAGGGAGGAAGTGGGAGGGGAGCTGTTACATTGTGGTAAATTATAGTCAATGTCATGAGATAAAGTGTATGTGAGCTGCTGTATGGAAAATGAATTTGTTCTGTAAACTTTCACCCAAATCACAATTAAAAAAAAAAAAAAGTATGTCTCCCCCCCTAAGCAAATCCTCTTCACACAGTATCAGGTGCTGCCCCAAATCAGCAGACAGCTGTGCAGCAGTGGTCCACAGAAAGAAAAGGCAACACTGGCAGTCAAAGCAGGCAGCAGCCAGATAAAAGGTAAAAAGCCCAGAGCTCTCAGTGCACGGGGCGCTTGGGGTAAGAATGGGAAAAACGACAGGAAGGGACCAAGAGCCAGCAGCCTGAGCTCCCTGGGCTGAGGAAAGCTCTGCAGTCAATTCATCACATTCCAGGGCCAAGAGTAGAAGTCACCCAGCAATTGGGGCACCACAGCCATGGCAGGTGAAGGTTATACCTCCCAGCTAGAGCAGGGTCAGTGGCAAAAGGCCCAGGCAAGCCTCTTGAGGAGAAGCAGGCAGCCACTGACTAGGAAGCCCTGCAGAAAGGGGGCCTGGACCCAACATTTCTTCTACATCTGATTCTCGGATTTACATTACCCAAACGCAAAACAATGAAACCCCACAAGATTACTTTAAGGCTCCCTACCACACCAAAGCAGTAGCCATCAAGTAAATTCCATGTCCTGATGACCCCATGTGTGTACAGTAGAATAGGCTCCACTGGGTTTTCAAAATTGTGACCTGCCAGTTGGGCGCCAGGCCTTCCTCCTGAGGTGCTGCAGGCTGGGTCTGAACAGCCATCCTCTCGGTTACAGTCAGTGCTTAACCACTGCGCCACTGACGGACTCCTTAAGTTTCCCTGGAGCATCCAAACTAGGATTTAGCTTTTAAAATGGTCCAAAATATAACATTTTAGAAATATAGCAACATAAAAATCAAAGCACCAAAACCCCACAAATCTGTGGATTTTTTTTTTTCTTTTAACCGGAAGAGAAACCATTTCACACTGCAACACTGAATAGGAGTCGCCTCTCAAAGGATGTTTGAAGTATTTGCTTTAACTAGAGATATAAACCATTTGTTACCAAAGACAGGATAGAAATTTGGTTAGGCTATGATAATACATTGCCAAAATAGCCAGTAAGACCAAATGCAATCAAGCTAGATACATGAATTCACGTAGATTATTATTATTATTATTATTAATAAAGTAGACAGGATTTGTTTTGCTGTGTTGCTGTTGTTGTTAGGTGCCATAGAGTTGATTTCAACCCATAATGACCCCATGTGACAGAGCAGAAGGGCCCCATAGGGTTTCCTAGGCTATAATCTTTCATGGGAGCAGATCATCAGGTATTTTCTCCCTTGGAGCTGCTGGGTGGGTTCAAGCCACCAACCTATTGCTTAGCAGCCTTTTGTGTGTAGGAAGACATATTTCAAAATACACACAGCCATCCTGTACAACCTGATTAATAACAATAGTGTTTTCCAAGGATATTGGAAAACGAGCTGTAAATATATAAATGCCCCAGGCAGAATGGCTTTGAAAGCAGGGCCTTCCAAAGAGTTTTACTGAATTCTCTAGGATCTAAAAAAAAGGGAAACTTTGTCATGTCCCTTCCCTCTAGACACACACATCATTTTATTTGGAAGTCACATGGTGTGATTAAATTTAACTGGGTGGGGCAGTGGAAAACCACAGTATTAACAACATAATTCTTTTCAGGAGAAATTCTTCTCTGCCAAGTGCAGAAAGAGATAATTCTGAAAGCTATGAGCCCCTGGATTCTGCTTTCAATATTTGTTTTAAATCCAGGTGGCAGTGTTTCTAATAGCCAAAATATTGGGAACTACCTGGATCTTTATCATCTGGACTCTGGGTGAAAATTACAGCCCATGTATAAATAGATTGTATGCAGTTTACACAGTTATATATGTTTGTGTACACACGTGCACAGGAACATAGGAAATTCCTGATAGGATACACAAGAGGAGTCCCTGGGCAGAACCAACAGTTAAAAAGTTTGGATGCAGACCATTAGGTTGGAGGTTTGAGTTCACTCAGTGGTACCTCAGAAGAAAGGCCTGCTGATCTACTTCTGGAAAATGAGCTACTGAAAATCCTATGGAGCACAGTTCTGCTCTGACCCATAGGATCGCCATGAGTTGGAGTTGACAATGGCAACTAGAAAACTGGAACACAAAAAACTACACTGAGGTTATCTGTGGGGAGTGGAACTGATGAGGAGGAGAGGGTGGGCCTCCTTCCTCACTGCCATTCTGGGAGATCAGTACCTTGTCCAGTAACAGAGACAGAATTTGAACCCAGAACACTTTCTCTCCACTTGCTAGCTGCTTTTCCAGGCTGCCTCTCCAATCTTTCCCCTCCACATAAAAAAGTGCTTGTTTCAGACCCTAGATGTTCAAAAACAGTCCTGGTTTGTAAGAATTTACAAAAACAAGTGCTCTAGAAACTGTGCTTGGCAAGGACAAGGGCTGTATAGCAATCCACAAAGCCACTCACTCTTGAGCCAATTTGCTCCGTGCCCACACACACACACACACACACAAAAACAACAGCTCTACGCCCCACAAGGCCTTGGGCTGCCTCACAGATTCCAAGCTGTTTCAATGGAAGGAGAAAAAAAATAAAATACTGCAGTGCATTGGTGATTAGAGACACAACCTCCAAGCAAAGGTTCCCAGGACCTTTCCTCAAAGCTGGAGTTCAAGCATCTCTGCAGGCTGTAGAGCAGGGACTGTCTCCTGCCTACTCCTCTGTCTATGCCTTGACCTAGCCCGCACCCTGTTCCCACAGGGGCTGTGCAGAAATGGACGTGGCAGCCCAGCTTGTCTCTCCTTGTAGAATGACAAGGAGGAGAGAGGGTACAGCTCCTTCTTTAGGAGCTGACTGCGATCCTCCGTGCAGGGAGGCTACAGTGGCACTGTTGTTGTGTGGGCTCACTTTCAGCACATGTACATGAATAACTATGACTGTGTAAAACATGAAATATAAATTTAACTGCTCCCACCCAAAACAAAGAGAAACCCCACACAGACGAGCAAGGGGGAGGAAGTGATGAGCAGGGCAAATACAGAGAGAGGTAGCTCTGCTCTGCCTGCGCCCCCCAGCAAGACAAGGAATTCAGCCTAGAAACCTTCCATGCTCTCAGCCTGGCTTCTATGGGCATTAGCCACTGGCCAGGGCTGAGTCAGTAGCAGGGGTATCATGAGCCTCCAGCCTTCCACCTACACAAACTAAACCAAAAAAGAAAAAACTAAACTCACTGCTGTCAAGCTGTTTCCGAGTCATAGCAACTCCTCCTTGGGTTCCCAAGGTGGTATCACTATGGAAGTAGATTGCCCAATCTTCCTTCCAAGGAGTGGCTGGTGGGTTTGAACCACCAGCCTTCTGGTTAGCAGTCAAATGTCTTAGGCACTATGCCACCAGAGCACACTGGCAAAGCCCATTAGTCATCCCTGCAGGGCACCTCAGAGTCCTCTCCAGATAGCATTTGAAATGCTGCAGTGTTCAATCAATGCGAACTCAATGACCAGTTAATCTCTACAAAATCAAAATCCATACTTGGCTCTATTCATGAGCAATCTGTTTAGGTTAGCCCCCAACGGCAGGGCTGAAAAATAGTGAATACACATAATGAACACACAGGATGTCTAGCTTGAGGCGTGATAGTCAATACCAAAAAAAGTACTAAAGCATGAATTTGAATATATGAAGACTTTAAAAAAAATAAAAACACTCCACTAAGATTTAAGACTCAGAGAGCCAAATATTTTAGCAGTGACTGGTCATCACCACACATTGTTGTGGAGTATAGTTTCAGTCCAGCTTTGCCAGATGAACAGATGTCAAGCCTTTACATTTCCAAAGTAGTGCCCAGCTTACTGAACAACTTCCAAACCCTTCTGAATGGAGCCAGCTTCCCTGCATACAGGTTTGTCCCACCACAGGCGATGACAGAAGCCAGAGCTGTCCTGGAATCAGAAGACCCAGAGATGCCATGTGAACATTCCAAATGAAAAGTTCTGTGCAGGCCCAGCAGGGCAGAGCAGTCCAGAGTTTCAGCCCTTCAGGCAGACTGTTTCCATTCACTTTCTTCTTTATCACTTACATCCATGCATGGACAGGTCCCCAGGGTCAGGGACTTATTGGGAATTAGGCCAATTTTCTCTATAATTCAGCAAAGAAAAATGTCCACCAAATATCAAGGTGAGGAAAAGCACCAGGGAGAAGACCAATCAACAATGACTGTTTACTCTGAAGCAATCATTTTCCCAAGCATCTTGCTTCTTCTGAGTTTAATACAAACCCCTAAGACATCTTTGTACTCTTCAGTTCCAGCAGTATCAGCAAACCAATACTACAGAATAACTCATCCAGTACACAATCCCCAAGGTCATTGCCTCAGATCACTGTGTGACTGAGATCATCAGACAAGGATACCTGTCAACCCACGTGTGCTCCCCCACAGCTTCTATGTGGAGGTGTGTCAGCACTCACCCCTACTCCTACATTAAGGGCCTGCTCTCCATATATTATTAATTATGTCATCATGAAGTAGGAAGGGAAAAAGGTAGATAACAAGTCACCAAACTGGAAGAAACAGCTATGGTACCCATAACTAAAAAAAAATTTAAAAATACCAAACCAAATCTGTTGCTGTTAAGTTGATTCTGACTTGTGGATGTTATATTTTCTACATCTTTCCACAGAAACACCTTTTCCTCTTAGCCAATCAGACCTGATACATCAACTTTTGGGGGTTAAAAAAAAAAACCTCATAGATCCCATGGAAGGCAGAGAAATGTCTCTCCTGTGGCTATGGTTATGATGATGCAGAGAACTCTATATGCAACAGAGGTCCTCAGCCAACACCAAACATCCAGTCTCTTATTAACCTGCCTGATTGTGGCACTGAGTAGCCTTAAAACAGCCACTTATAATTCAATCTTGTTCTTTTCAACAATAGAGTTTAAGATTAAAGACATGGGCATCAGAGCCAGAAAGGCTGAATATAAATCTTGGCTGTGCCTCTTACTGAGTGACTTCAGGCAAGTTACTCCATCATTCTGGGATTCAGTCCCCTCACCTGTAAAAATGGGAGTGATAACAGCACCTACCACATAATATTGCAACAACAACAACAAAAAAATCAAACTCACTGCTGTCGCATTGAATCCGACTCATAGTGACCCCTCCTTGGGTTTTTGAGGCAGTATCACTATGGAAGTAGACTGTCCAACCTTCCTTCCAAGGAGTGGCTGGTGGGTTTGAACCACCAGCCTTCCGGTTAGCAGTCAAATGCCTTCGGCACTACGCCACTAGAGCTCCCATAATATTGCTAGGATACTTATATGAATGAATATATATGACCTGGTGAAAACAGTCCTTAAGAGGTAGTAAACATTATATCTATTTGTTATTATCATTAATTAACATTTACAGAGTATCTACTAAGTACTATGGCTATAAGAATTTTTTAATTGCAATAATATTAATAACTATATTAATAAATTCCCAACTTGAGTGATTAGAGGTTATCTGTGTTATATATTGTCAAAAATGAGAAATGAGGCCTAGAAATTCAATCATTACTATATTTAAAAATGTGTACTGCTAGATTGCAACATTTCCCTTATCCTTTGCTACTGATAGCTACAAGATGTACAGAATAAAATTAAAACACTATACATAGATTGCCTATATATATTCTATATATGGATTTCTATTCATAGAAACATTCTCTGTTCTGCCTATGGATTGCCTTAACTGCTTCTGCTTCTCCCAACAGAAGCACAGACAGAGCAACGGGAGATGGGCACATCAAGGATGCCAGCTGCAGTGCCTGCAGGCAAATGTACCCATAATTTGGAAAGAGCTGTTCTGAGTCCTTAATATCTAATTCCCACCTAATGATATGGGTTACTTAGGTGACAAACAGCCAATACTTCATTGAAATTGGCTTCTTTACAGAACTGTATTCCAACCACAGCAGTCCTTCGCATCTAGCCAGTATGGAAGCATCAACCAATAGCTCTGCTGCACTCATTTCTCTAGAGATCAGATAGCTACTGTGTCTATTGTGAGCTAATCAATGTTCTAGGCACTGATATGCATGCACTCTAGCCCTCACAGAGCCATCTATGGGGCAGACTAATTTTGAAAATCATAAAAATAAATATAAGATTAGAAATTGAAAGAGATGCCATGAAGAAAAGGATGGCTATGAAAGTGTATAACCAGGAGACATTAAGGGGAATTAAGATTACACATCAATAATACCTAAAGCTGTATGTAGATTCAACTCAATAGCCACCAAAATTCCAAAAGCCTTCTTTGCAGGAATGAAAAAGCCAATCCTTAGATTTATACAAAATGGCAAGGGGGCCCAAATAATCACAGCAACCTTGAAAAAGAAAAACAGAGTAGAAGGACTAATATGGCCTGATCTCAAAGCACATTGCAAAGCTATAGTAATTATACCAGTTTAGTACTGGTATAATGACAGATACATACCCAACCAACCCAATCCACTGTTGTTGAGTTGATCCCAACTCATAGCGGTCCTATAGGACAGAGCAGAACTGCCCCATAGGGTTTCCAAGACTGCAAATCTTTACAGAAGCAGAGTGGTGAGTTTGAACCACCGACCTTTTGGTTAGCAGCTGAGTACTTAACTATGGGCCACCAGGGCTCCTTGCTAGAAATATACACCAATGGAATAGAACAGAGAGTCAAGAAATGAACCCATACGTCTATGGTCAACTGATTTTTGGCAAGGGTGCTAAGTCCATCCACTGGGGAAAGAATTGTCTCTCATCAACAATTCCACATAAGTTGGGGGAATTAATATAATTAAATTATTCTAAGGTCCTTATATTATCCACAATGAGGGTAAATGTGTTGATCAACTTTAAAATTTGATAAGTAGGTATAAATTTATTTAAATGGCAAAGTAATCACTGAAAAAAATGGAAAGAGAATGTACATTTTCCAAAACAGTAAGTTGGGCAAACAAAATGATTTTTTAAAAAGGAAACCATTCAATTAAGAAAAGAAAAGGAAACATAGATCAGAGAGACATAGAAAGAGTAAAATAAAATGTTAAATAACATACCAGTAATTACATTACATGTAAATAGACTAAATGCTCTGTTAAAAGACAAAGACTGTCAAATGGACTTTTTAAAATCCAGTGATATGTAATTTATAAAAGGTAAGGTCAAACATAAAGAATGAGAAGGATTGACCCAGCCAAGAATAGCTTTCCAGGTAGGAAGAACAGCATCTGCAAAGCCCCATTGGTAAGAAAGTAGAAGTCAGTGTGGTATAATATAGAAATTAAAAGGAAGTGTGCCCTGAATAAAGCCTGGATGGGTAGTCTGCACCAGTCCACACGGAGCAGGTCAAAAAAGAATTTATCTCAAATGGTTTCACAGTATAAGAAGAGACACCACCTATCTATGATCTCAAATTGCAATGCAATGACTTGAACACAAATAACAAAGAGATAATGTAGCAATTTAGCCCATTTGGGAAATGACGTGGCTAGAGTATAAGTACTGAGGTAACGATAAGCTACAGATGACCTAAAAAGAACCATGGAGACTGATGATGGAGGATTTGTGTTCTGGTAGAGGAATTTAGATTTATATTTTGCAAATACTAAGGAACTGCTAAGACTTTAAACCGGGGAGTGATTTGATATGATGTGCATTTTAAATTACTCAGACAACTTTATGAAAAACAAATTAAGGGAGGATTGAAAGCTGGGAGACAACTTAGGCCACTGTTGATTTCAGAGCCACTGTATTATTTGATTACCTCATATACAGGTATTCAGTGACGTACAGAGAAACAAAGATTCTTATTTCTCAAATGGAGAGATCCAAATCTAGGAAGCAGAGGTGGATTTTCAGTACCCATAACAGGTTATTCCTACCACTATTACCAAACTCTTTGGAAATCAGATGAATTTTAAAATTGCAAAGGCTGCCCATTACACTATCATTCAAGAAAAGGTTATTTATTTAGCATTTTCAGAGAATTAGGCATCTGCCTAGCACTGTGAGAGATATAAAAGACTCCAAACTTTAAACTAGGCAGAGCTATGATGTCATTTCCTAAAAGTTCTGTGATGAGTTTTCAAACTCATTTAGTCCAAACTCCCAGGCATTCCTGGAACTTTCTGGCAGAAAATCATCTGACATCCATCTAAACAGTTCCAAGGATGGAGAGTTCACTACTCCTACAAATCAGTCAGTTTAATTGTGGGAAAAATCTTTATTTTGACCTTACATCTCACCTTGCTGGCCTTTAGTCTTTTCCTAGCTGACAGAACACAAAATTAATCCTTCTTCTATGAAACTATCCTTCTCCTATGAAGGATAGAAAGGACACTCGATAGGAGGCTTTAAATTATAACATGGTGAAATATACAAAAATGCTAAATAAGACAGATGTAAGATGTGCTGTGGCAATTTTACCATAAAAATTATCAGTTGAACCTCAGGCTCAAATGTATGACTTTCTTATGAATACACAAGGGAATCCGCATATGGTTGTTCTTTCCTTCCAGATTCTGCTGCACCATTTCAGCTCTAGGCCTCACCTGGGGAGCTACCTGAAGAACTGTGCACAATGGACCCTCTTGCCCACACCATCTGTAATGCCCTATTCCACAATAACTAAAGGGAATAACAACCCATGGAGACCAGATGCACCTGGTTGGAGTGCTTTATATATAGAGAGAGAGGAGCTCTGGTGGTATAGTGCACCTACAGCATTTGACTGCTAACCAGAAGGTTAGGGGTTCAAACCCACCAGCCACTCCTCAGAAGGAAGGTCGGGCAATGTACTTCCATAGAGATACCACCTTAGAAACCCAAGAAGGGGTTGCTATGAGTCGGAAACGACTTGATAACAGTAAGTTTGATTTTTTTGTTTTATATATATATATATATATAACTGCTGTCAACTCAATATATATATATATAAAATCAAACTCACTGCCATGGAGTCAGATCCAACTCATAGTGACCCCTCCTTAGGTTTCCGAGGCAGTATCACTATGGAAGTAGATTGCCCAACCTTCCTTCCGAGGAGTGGCTGGTGGGTTTGAACCTCCAGCCTTCTGGTTAGCAGTCAAATGCCTTAGGCACTACGCCACCAGAGCTCCCATTTATACATATGTTTGTGTGTGTGTGTGTATACACACACATACATATATGTGTATGTGTAAAAACCAAACCCACTGCCATCAAGTTGATTCCAACTCACAGTAACCCCCACTGGATTTCCAAGACTGTAAAGCTTTATGGAAGTAGATTACTTCATCTTCCTCCCTCAGAATAGCTGGTGCGTTTGAACCACTGACCTTCTGGTTAGCAGTCAAATACTTTACCCTCTATACCACCAATATAATATATATTATTATATATAGACATTTACATATATATGTATATATATATATGTGTGTGTGTGTGTGTGTGTGTGTCTGTGTGTATTTCCCCCTACTGAAAGAAGACAAGAAAAACAGGATACTCTTACCTACTTGAACCACAGGCCAAAAACAAATGTAAGCTTTATCCCCAAATTACAATAGGCTAGAACCAGACAAACAATTCCCAAATATCCCCAGGTGCCATCTGTTCAGTGGCATATTCTGAAATCTCTGAGACCCATTGCCAGCAGTGAGTAGAAAGCAGGAATCCTCTCTCTGTAAACAATGGAATGCAGCTTGTTGGAATGATAAGCCACCAGCTGCATATTAATCACAAGGAATTCAGAATCTGAAGGCAAAGGTTACTTAAGAGGGCACTTTTGTAAAACAAAACAGGTTGTACACCTGAGCTAGATATTTGAGATGCCCCATGGTGTGCACTTCCCCTTGTGACACTTCCAAAGACCCATTCCAGAAGAGTTAGAGAGCAAGGAGGCAGGGAGCCTGGGAAGAACGGCTACTGGCAGCAGGCTGAGAGGAGAGTGACAAGTTGGAAAAACAGCCCTGGGAGGCATTGGCCAACTGGAGGGAGGACCCACTGGGCAGTTGGCAGCTTTCTCTAGGCTGAGCAACCTCCTCCCTCAGGGCAGGAAGCAGAGGGCAGGCACAAGGTGCTGAGAGGACAGGACAAGCCAGTGCAAAGGTGACAGCCTCTGCAGCCCCCCCCTTTAGTCACCAGCAGGAATGCAGCCCTCTGCAGCTGTCAGTGAAACACAGATGCAATAGCCCATCCACCAGCACAGCATCTAGCACTGTAATCATAAAACCCAGCAGACAGACAGGGAGAACAGGGAAGAAAAGGGACTGCCCCAGGATCCCCAGGATGAGAGTTAGAAGACCGGCAACTCTGGACTCCTAAGTAAGAAATTACCTAAATGGTATGATTTGATAGAACTTTTGTTGCAAACTTCTTTGGCTCAAGTTCCTCTGCTAGACACCAATCTAGTTGCAGTCAGGTCAACACTGACTCATGGTAACCCCATGTGTGTCAGAGTAGAACTGTGCTCCATAGGATTTTGAATGGCTGAATTTTCAGAATAGATCACCAGGCCTTTCTTCCAAGGTACCTCAGGGTGGACTCAAACCACCAACCTTTCAGTAAGCAGCTGAGCACATTAACTTTTTTCACCACCCAGGGATTCCCTTCCAGGCAGATTACACCACTATTTCATCTAAATCACTCAGCATTGCTATGGAATGAGAATCACTGCCCCCCTTAAGAAGTAAAAGGAACCCAGGTGATGCAATGGTTAAGCATTCGGCCGCTAACCAAAAGGTTGATAGTTCAAACCTACCCAGTGGCTCCTCAGGAAAAAAGACCTGGCAATATACACCAATAAAGATTATAGCCTAAAGAACTCTATGAGTCGCTATAAACTGAAAGCTCAGAACAGTTAACATGCCATTTGTCCAGGCCTGTCTCCTTCCAAAACTCTTTTCTACAGTAACTTCAGTGCCTCCCTCTAGGCAGAAACCAAAAAATATCTCCTCCCTCGTCTGAAATATCATAAGGAAAGACTCAATTCTTTGGCTTTTAGGTGTCCCTTGGTAAACACTGCTGGGATCACACATTAAGATTGCAAACAGCTCTCAGGGAGGACAAAATGACACTTCACTGAGAGACATGTAGTCTTCTGGGAGACAGGACAGCAGAGCCATGGGGTCTCCAGAAGGAGGCTGAGGTGCCTACAGGGACAAAGGTAAACTGCTGACCTCCCAATTAGGCAAAGGGCAGGCCCTGACTCTTAGACAACAGAATGTATCTTCTGTATTTATATCCAATAGGTGTTTATAGTACTAGTGTTCACCTCAGAAGGTACCACGCTGGAGGCGTGGAAGTGAAGGATGCTCTGGCCAGTGCTTCTCAAACTCTCTGTGATGAAGGATCCACATTTTTCTTCATTTTATTCAGAACCTAATCATGGTCTTACTATGAGTTGAACTGACTCAACGGCAGTCAGTTTGGGTTTTTGTTTGTTTGTTTGTTTTTGTTTTTTTAATGCATGACTAATACGCAGCTCATATCAAAAACAAGTCACCAGCAAAGTCAACATCACCTACACTTGTTCATATCCTGTTCAATAAGACGAGTCCACAAAACAAGCCCACCGATGCTAATGCTGCATTTGGATGTTTTGGCAATGTCAAATTATTATCATGAGTTTCTATATGCTTCCTCTCAATTTCTGGTCTTATCTCTTCTGTCTATGAAAAGACAGTTGAAGGACAGGCACCAAAAGGGATTAAGGACAAGGGATTAATTTGTTGGACTGTGAGTGGCCATTCCTCACTAAAACAGTAGAGTGCATATGTATGAAAGATGCATTCTCTGGTCCAGACAGACTCCCAGAAAACTCTTCCAGTTCCACAGCTCCAATAAAAACACTGTAAAGGCATGTATCTGGGTAAGAGCAAGCAGATCTGGGTTCTAATCCAGACTTTCCCACTGACTCAAGGTATTTCCCTGGGTCTAACACTTCTTTGTGACTGAGTTTCTCCTTTAAAAGATGACAGGTTTGAACCAGGCAGCCACAAGGACCCTACTGGCTCCCAGGAGACATGCCCCATCCAGGATCACAGCTCCATGGACCACCTATATGCTCATGATGCCTCAATGTCTATCTCCAGCCTGGACCTCTCCCTTGAATGCCAGAGCTACCCATCCACCTGCCTGCTCCACATCTACCCTCCATCCTCTCAAATGTGCCAAATTTAACATGGCCAAAATGAGCCTCCAAATAGCCACCCCGCTTTCCCTACCCTTCAGTCTCTCCCATATCAGTTAATGGCAACTCTTCTAGTTGCTCAAATATCTAGGAGCTATACTTTATCTCATAACTCATGTTCATCATGTCAAAGAAATTCTCAACTTCACTTGCTCAAAATACATCCAAAACCCAACCACTTATCATCACCTGCCACATCCTGGTCCAGGCCACCATTATTACTGGCCTGGATCACAGCAGTGGCTCCCAATTGGCTTTCGATCCTGCCTTTGCCCCTCTGCTGTCCAGTCTCACACAGAAGCCAGAATGAGCCTGCTAAAGCCTAGGTCAAGCCACTCCATGCTCAGAACCTTTCAATATTACTTACAGCAGAGGCCAAGGACCTCACTATGACCTGCAACATCCTGCATGACCTGGCTCACTGCTGCCTCTCTGATCTCATTTTCTACTCCTTGCCTTCTCTTTGTTTCTGCTCCAGTCACACTGGTCTCCTTGCATGCAGAGCCTTTGAGTTTCACTGCTGAGAATGTTCTACTTTCATTCTTGAATGGTTAGTTCCCTCACTTCCTTCAGGATTTCACCCAAAGTTCTTCCTATCTACCATTGCAGGTTCCCCACCCCCTTCAGTTCACATCCCCCTTCCTTGCTTTATTATTTTTTTTTTCTTTAGACATTATCATCATGTAACAAACCATTACTTATCTTGTCTATGGTTTGTCTCCTCCATCAGAATATAAGCTCCACAAAGGCAGAGATTTTTGTCTGTTCTGTTCACGTCTACATCCCCAATATCTAGTGTAGTATGCCTGGCACAGCAACAGTTGCCATGGAGTCAATGCTAACTCATGGTGCCCCATGTGTGTCAGAGTACAGCTGTACTCTATAAAGTTTTCAATGGATGATTTTTCAGAAGTAGATCACCAGGCCTTTCTTCCAAGGCACCCCTGGGTGGATTCAAACCTTCAATTTCTCAGGTAGCAGCTGAGTGCATAACCATCTGCACCACCCAGGGATGCCTGGCAATAGCTAGGTCCTGAATAAATTTGTGGAATGAAGGAATGAGTTCTATGGGTCACTGGTCTGGGCTAGCCCAAGGCCCTCTGGTTGCTCCTTCTTCACTTAGTATCCAGACCCAGACAGAAAACATCTTTGTGTTAAAGGGGAAAATTCCAGCAGGTGTGAAAGGAGCCTGTCTCCTATCTCTGGTCTCAGGAAGGGAGCTGTGGAGAAGTCAGCTCTCACCCCTTAGAAATGTGGAGCCTTAAATCCTCACCACTGGCCTGGCTTCCAAAGTTGCCACTTTGCACCCTCATCTCTGCAACTCAAAATACCCCTTAGGATGGCTTTTTAAAAACTTAATCCCATGTAAACCCTTCAGCTGTTTACCTGAATTCCATTTAATCTCCTATAGAGATGCCTCTAAATCATCTGTTCTCAAAGAGTTAGGGGAAAAAAATGAGCTTCTCCTCTGAAGATGTTTTTATTGCTCTTGCTGCTGAGAAAACAAACTCTAATTTCTATCAAGAGAAGAAGAATGAAGCAATGGAGCTATTATTTATAGGGTTTTTTTTTTTTTATGTTTTTCCTCAGTGCTAGATAATCTAACCATAGGTCTCACAAAGCATTTAATCTCCAACAGGTAAGGAATTTTATCCATTTAAATATACTTTGGTAACAGATCCTGGGCCCCAGCTGCAGTTGTACATGTGAACCTGCTCCACCTTCCATCTGTGCCCACCAGGGAGGGAATGAAATGTTCTCAAAACCAGAGCCATGACACAAAACAGATTTTTCTCCCCAAAGGGCAGGGACAACAGGCCAGGCCAGATCAGCTGAGAGAACCCGGACAGGGGAAGCTTGTACCTCTGTAGTCAACTGAGGTGCCTGCTTTATGGTTCTACATTTAACTGCAGTCCTTCTGAAGGAAACTGGACACCCTGGAATCTTGGAAGATGAGAAGCATTGGGAAGCACCTGAGGCAACCACATACTCCAAAAAATTTTTCCACAACATCCTGACAACCACACACCATCTTCTGGGAAGCCTATTCCACTCAAGTGCTGTTGGTCCCACTGGGGTTTATTCTCTTCAAAGACCTAAGGTAGTACATGGGTCTCTGTAATCATTGAGTGATTACTATGTGCCTGGCACTTTAAGTATCTACTTTCATTTGATCACCACAACTCTAGGAGAGAGATAACAATCATTCCCATTTATTGTTGTTGTTAGTGGCTGTGGAGTCAGCCCCCAACTTATGCACGATGGAACGAAATGCTTCCTGGTCCTAGGCTATTCCCACAGCCAGTTAGGGATCAGACTGTTGTGATCCATAGAGTTTTCACTGGGCAATTTTTGGAAGTAGATAACTAGGCCTTTCTTCCTAGTCCATCTTAGTCTAGAAGCTCTGCTGAAACCGGTTCAGAGACACAGCAACATGCAAACCTCCACTGACGGACGGGTGGTAGCTGCATATGAAGTGCACTGGCCGGGAATGAAATCTAGGTGTCTGTCATAGAAGGCAACAATTCCACCACTGAACCACCAATGTCCAGTCAATCCCACTTACAGTTGAGAGCATCAAGGTTCAGACAGTTAAAGAAACCCACCCACAGTTAAGTGATTTAAAGTGAACAGTTGTTGTTGTTAGGTGCCATCAAGTCATCTTCAACTCAAAGTGACCCTATGCACAGCAGAACAAAACATCATCTGCACCAGCTCCACGATTCTTGCTACACTCGAGCCCATCGCCACAGCCACTGTGTCAATCCACCTCATTCAGGGCCTTCCCCTCTTACGTAGACCCTCCACCTTACCAAGCAGGACATCCTCCAGGGAATGGTCCCTTCTGACAACATGACCAAAGTAGGTGAGACGAAGTCTAGCCATTCTCACCTCTAAGGAACATTCTGGCTGTACTTCCTCCAGAACAGACCAGTTAGTTCTTTTAGCAGTCCATGGTACTTTCAGCATTCTTCGCCAACACCACAGCTCAAAAGCATCAACTCTTCAGTCTTCCTTATTCATTGTCCAGTTCTCACATGCATATGAGGCGATAGAAAATATCATGGCTTGTGTCAGGTGCACCTTAGTCCTCAAGGAGACATCTTCGCTCTTCAGCACTTGAAAGAGGTCCTTTGCAACTGATTTGCACAATGCTGTATGTTGTCTGAGGAGCTCTGGTAGCATAGTGCCTAAGGCACTTGACTGATAACCAGAAAGCTGGCGGTTCAAACCCACCAGCCACTCCTCGGAAGGAAGGTTGGGCAATCTACTTCCATAGTGATACTGCCTCAGAAACCCAAGGAGGGGTCGCTATGAGTCTAGTCTGACTTGACGGCACATAACAACAACAACATATGTTGTCTGATGTCTTGACTGCCGCTTCCGTTGGCGTCAATTGTAGAAACAAGCAATGTTAAGTCTTTGACAATTTCAATCTTTTCTCCATTTATCGTAATGCTGCTTATAGATCCAGTTGTGAGGATTTTTGTTTTCTTTATATTGAGAGGTAATCCATACTGCAGACTGTATTCTTCAATCTTCATCAGTAAGTGCCTCAAGTCATCCTCATTTTCAGCAACGAAAGTTGTGTCATCAGCATATCGTAGGTTGTTAATGATTCTTCCTGCAATCTTGATGCCACGCTCTTCTTCATACAGTCCAGCTTCTTGGATTATTTGCTCAGCATACAGATCGAATAAGTATGGTGAAACGATACAACCCTAACGCACTCGCTTCTTGACTTTAAACCATGCAGTGTTCCTTTTTTCTGTTTGAACGACAGCCTCCTGGTCTATGTACAGGTTCCTCATGATTACAATTAAGTGTTCTGGAATTTCCATTCTTCTCAATTTGTTATGATCCACACAATCAAATACTTCTGCATAGTCAATGAAACACAAGTAAACATCTGTCTGATATTCTTTACTTTGAGCCAAGATCCATCTGACATCAGCAATGATACCCCTCGTTCCATGTTCTCTTCTGAATCCAGCTTGCAACTCTGGAAGTTCTCTGTCAATATACTGCTGCAATTGTTTTTGAATCATCTTCAGGAAGATTTTACTTGCATGCAATATTAATGATATTGATCAATAATTTCCACATTCTGTGGGATCACCTTTCTTTGGAATGGGAATGGGTACAAATATGGATCTCTTTCAGTCAGTTGGCCAGGTAGCTGTCTTCCAAATCTCTTGGCATAACCGAGTGAGTGCCTCCAGCGGTGTATCCGTATGTTGAAACACCTCAATGGGTATTCTGTCAATTCCTGGAGCCTTGCTCTTTGCCAATTCCCTCAGCGCAACTTCGAGTTCTTCCCTCAATACCATTGGTTCTTGAACATATGCCACCTCCTGAAATGGATGAAGATCGACCAGTTCTTTTTGGTACAGTGACTCTGTGTATTCCTTCCATCTTCTTTTGATGCTTCCTGCATCATTCAATATTTTGCCCATGTTGTTGTTGTTGTTATGTGCCATTGAGTCGGACCCAACTCAAAGCGACCCCTCCTTGGGTTTCTGAGGCAGTATCTCTACGGAAGTAGATTGCCCAGTCTTCCTTCCGAGGAGTGGCTGGTGGGTTTGAACCGCCAGCCTTCTGGTTAGCAGTCAAGTGCTTTAGGCACTATGCTACCAGAGCTCCCATTTTGCCCATTGAATCTTTCAATATTGCAACTCAAGGCTTAAATTTTTCCCTCAGTTCTTTCAGCTTGATAAATGCTGAGCATGTTCTTCCCTTTTGGTTTTCTAACTCCAGTCTTTGCACATTTCATTATAGTAAATGGCTTTGTCTGCTCGAGCTGCTCTTTGAAATCTTCGGTTCAGTTCTTTTATCTTGTCATTTCTTCCATTTGCTTTAGCTACTCTTCACTCAAGGGCAAGTTTCAGAGTCTCTTCTGACATCCATTTTAGTCTTTTCTTTCTCATATTTTTAACGACCTCTTGCTTTCTTCAAAGATGATGCTCTTGATGTCATCCTACAATTCTTCTGGTTTTCGGTCACTGGTGTTCAATGCATCAAATCTATTCTTTAGATGGTCTCTAAATTCAGAAGGAATATATTCTAGATTATATTTTGGCTCTCATGGACTTGTTTTGTCTTCAACTTCAAGTTGAACTTGCATATGAGCAGTTGATGGTCTGTTCCACAATCAGTTCCTGGCCTGGTTTTGGCCGAAGATATTGAGCTTTTCCATTGCCTCTTGCCACAGATGTAGTCAATCTGATTCCTGTGTACTCCGTCTGGTGAAGTCCATGTGTATAGCCGCCATTTGTGTTGTTGAAAAAGGGTATTTGCAATGAGTAAGTCATTGGTCTTGCAAAATACTATCATGTGATCTCCAGTGTTCGTTTTGTCACCAAGGCCAAGACGAACAATAGAAACTGGAATTGAACAAGGTGTGTCTGACCTTGTTCACTAGACCACAGGTTCCTCTTCCTTGCCTCTCACCCCCCATACTTCCATTATTTTCACAATCGCTTTCTTAATGCAAAAGAGAGACAGGTGACAATTTTGCTCCACATGAATGATAACAGAAAGAAAAATCTGACAGTGAATGCCTCAACATGAATTTTCTTTTATTAAAAAGTCTAATTAAATAACTGATATTAAATCAAATAATTGATATTAAAATATGTAAATAATGATTTTAAAAAAATAGTTTTTATTTTATTTTTTTCTCAATTATACTTTCAAAACAGGTCAGTATCTCAAGAGCAGCCAAACAAATACTAGAGCCTGATGCTAACAACATGGACTTTGCACAGCCTCTTCTTAAAAAAAAAGTTGGGGCCTTGTCACAGGAGCGCTTTACCCCCAGGCACTTCACAAATTGCACTCTCATCCTTGTGGCATGGATTAAAATGTGGTATTTTATGAATAGGAACTCTGGTGGCACAGTAGTTAAAGCATTTGGTTGCTAACTGAAAGGCTGCAATCTCAAACCCACCAGCTGCTCGACAGAAGAAAAACCATGGCAGTCTACTTCTGTAAAGATTACAGTCTTGGAAATCCTATGATGCAGTTCTATGTCCTATAGGATCACTACGAGTTGGAATCCACTGGATGACAACAGGTTTGGGTTTATTATTATTATTATTTTATGACTATTAAACCATTACCTAAATCTTTCATTCCTATCCCACGAACACAGGACAGCACATTATGAGAGAGAGCATAAATTCATTCAAGATGCCAAAGAACCAAAGAGACAAAAAAAAAAAAAAAAAAGCCAAACTCACTGCCATCGTGTCTGATCCGACTCATAACAACCCCTCCTTGGGTTTCTGAGGCAGTATCTCTATGCAAATAGATTGCCCAATCTTCCTTCCAAGGAGTGGCTGGTGAGTTTGAACAGCCAACTGTCTGATTAGCAGTCAAATGCCTTAGACACTACACCATGAGAGCTAGATATATATAGTGCTTGACATTTGTCAAAGCCACCTTTCAGATTTTACAACATGTCTGAACGAAAGCAGGACAGGTGTCATTGTCCTCATTAACCAAAGGAGAAAAACTGAGGCACCAAGCAATGAAGTGATTAGCTCCAGGACTCAGGAACACAGCCGGGTCCAATCATTCTTAAGCACACCTATTCAATTAGTCCAGAGGATCCCAACCCAGTAGGAGCTGTGGTGGTATGGTGCCTAAGGCATTTGACTGCTAACCAGAAGGGTGGCAGTTCAAACCTACCAGCTGCTCCATGGAAGGAAGACTGGGCAATCTACTTCTATAGAGATTTTGACTCGATGGCAGTGAGTTTGGTTTTTTGGGGTTTATCCCAACCCTGGCTGCACAGTGGAATCATCTGGGGAGTGTTCAAAAAATACTGATGTCAAAGCCCCAACTTTCCAGGTTCCAATTTAATTGGTGGGGGGGCCTGAATAACTTTTTTTTTTAAACATTTTATTATGAAAAAAATGTGAAGGTATTTGAAAGTAGACAGGAAAGGGTAATGAATCCCTAGGGATCCATCAACAGCTTCAACAATTATCAACTCCTGGTCAATGTCGCTTCATATACTAATGCTGTCCAACAAAATATTCTACAATGATTGAAATGTGGCATATCTGTGCTGCTTCATACAGTAGCTAGGCACATGAGACTACTGAGCACTTGAAATGTGACTGGTGCTGCTGAGGAAATGAATTGCTAATTTTTAAACATTTTATTCATTTTAACTTAAAGAGCCACATGTGGCTAGTGGCTACATATTAAAAGGAAAAAAAAAAACTCACTGTTGTTGAGTTGATTCAATGCATAGCATCAGAAACCCCTCCTTGGGTTTCTGAGGCAGTATCTCTAAGGAAGTAGATTGCCCAGTCTTCCTTCCAAGGAGTGGCTGGTGGGTTTGAACCCTAACCAGCCTTCTGGTTAGTAGTCAAATGCCTTAGGCACTACGCCACCAGGGCTACATATTGTTTTAGACAACACAAATCAATACTTTTACCCTCTTTTCCACCCCAGTCCTGGGATTTTGAAGCAAATCCTAGCCACCAAATTTCATTCACATATCAGTATCTTTTAAAGCTTTCCAGATAATTTAAACATGAAACCAGTTAGAAACCAACAGAGATTCGCCTTCTGAGAGTTTGCATTCCCACCCCAGATACACTGAATCAGAGTCTACACTTGAACAAGATCCTGAGGTGATTCTTACCAATCCCCAGGTGATTCTTTCTTATGTGTACATTAAAATATAGATTCTGATTCAGTATATTAGGTGTGGAAATGCAAATTCTCAGCATGGAGTCAAACCGGAATGAACTGGTTCAACATCCTGGAAACCAATTACTAGTCAACTGTACTGCTGTTCCATTTAATCAGAAGACAAACTTTCAGCAACTTGAGGCCAGAGTCGTGAATCACTGCTTTAGAATCTGTCTACTCCAAGTGTTTGGAAGGAAGGTTGGGCAATCTACTTCTGTAGGGACACCGCCTCAGAAACCCAAGGAGGGGTGGCTATGAATTGGGATCGACTCAACGATAGTGAGTTTGGTTTTTTACTATTATTATTATTATTTTTACTCCAAGTGTGCTTTCTACAGACCAGCAGCATCAACACTCATAGGAAAAGCAGAAGCCCAGGATCCACCTCAGACCTTTAGAACCACAATTTGCATTCCTCCCCCTCCCCCCGTGACTCGTATCACATTAAATTTGAGTCGGGGGAAAAAAACTCACTGCTATGGAGACGATTGTGATTCTCTGATCAGCACCCTCAGATCACTCAGGAACTTGTTTGAAATGTCAATTCTCAGGCCTGCCCCAGCCCTAACAGAATCAAAATCTCTGGAGGTGGGCCCAGCAAGCTGCGTTTTAACCAGCCCTCTAGGTGATGCTGATGCCTGCTCAATTTGAGAACCATTACTCTGGAGTCTAGAACAGAGCTCAATATTGCCCAAGCAGCAAGAAACCATTATAAAACCAAGGAGTTCAGAGGAGCAGCTGAAGTCAGCCTCAGGCTCCCACACAAACAATTACACATAAAATAAGACAGCTCTTTATAATCCATGACACAGAAAAAGTAAGTAGGAGGTATGGGGAGGGAATTAAAGAATAAAGAAAGCAACCTGGGGTCCTTTGGTAGAGGGGCAAACCCTACAACCCTCACACTCTTTAGAAAAAACTGACATTCATAAAAATGTCAAAGACATGAAATGCTTCAATTACATTCAGTACATTCTCCTTAAGACAACTAAGTGTATTTCAGAAATATTCCTGTTGAAATATTTTACATTTGTTTCAAGGAAAAAACTAATTGCTTAGAAAAAAATAAATTGCTTGAAACAGTCTCGTTTCAAGTATTTCATTCCTAAAGACTTGAAAGAGGCTTCGGGGAGAGAAGAAAAGTTACACTAGGGTGGCAGGCTAGGATCCAACATCATTCTTCAGAGCAGTTATTCTTAACTTTTTGAGGTCTGCAATTCTTTTGAGAATTTGGGCAAAGCTATGCACCTTCTGCCTTTAAAATGCATATCCAGAATATACAGAAAAAGTGGAATGCGATGTTGGGGGAATCGGGGCCCTGAGGCCAAAGGATCTGAGGCTGAGAGAGCTCTAGTAGCGTAATGCCTAAGGCACTTGACTGCTAACCAGAAGGCTGGCAGTTCAAACCCAACAGCCACTCCTCGGAAGGAAGATGGGGCAATCTACTTCCGTAGTGATACTGCCTCGGAAACCCAAGGAGGGGTCGCTATGAGTCGGGTCCAACTTGATGCCATATAACAACAACAACATTTCGGAGAGAGATGAGGAAAGCAAGCAAGGAGAACAAAGGATGGCTCTTTCAGGGCTGTTGTTGTTACGTGCAGTCGAGTCTGACCCAACTCATAGTGACCCCTCCTTGGGTTTCCGAGGCAGTATCACTACGGAAGTAGATTGCCCCATCTTCCTTCCGAGGAGTGGCTTGCTTTCTAACCAGCTAAATGACAGAGCCTCAGATTCCTCCTCTACACAGAAGTGGCTGTGTGAAGGGCAGTTTTAATGTTGCCCTTTCACAGGTGGTGGTGTTGTTGATAGGTGTTGTAGAATCAGTTCCAACTCATAGCAATCCTATGTATAACAGAATGAAACATTGCCCAGTCCTGCGCCATTCTCACAATCATTGCTATGCTTGAGGCCATCAATCCATCTCACTGAGGGTTTCCCATTTTCACTGACCTTCCACTTTACCAAACATGGTATCTTTCTCCAAGGATTGGTGCCTTCTGACCAAAGTATGAGAGACAAAGTCAGGCCATTCTTGAGTCTATGGAGCACTTTGACTGTACTTCCTCCAAGACAGCTGCATTTAATATTCTTCACCAAATGCATCAGTTCTTCTATGGTCTTCCTTATTTATTGTGTACTTTTCACATGCATATGATGCTACTGAAAAAACTACAGCTTGGATCAGGTGCACCTTAATTTTCAAAGTAACATCTTTTCTCTTAAACACTTTAAAGAGGTTTTGTGCAGCAGAATTGACCAGTGCAATATGTCATTTGATTTCTTCCCTGCTGCTTCCATGGGCATTGATTATGGATCCAAGTAAAATGAAATCTTTGACAACTTCAATCTTTTCTCCTTTTATCATGATATTGCTTACTGGTCCAGTTGTGAGGATTTTTGTTTTCTTTATGTTGAAGTATACCCACACTGAAGGCTGTAGTCTTTGATCTTCATCGGTAAGTGCTTCAAGTCATCTTCACTTTCAGCAAGCCAAGTTGTGTCATCTGCGTATCACAGGTTGTTGATGGTTCTTCCCCCAATCCTGATGCCATGTTCTTTTCCATACAGTCCAGTTTCTGAGATTATTTGCTCAGTGTACAAAGTGAAAATTTTCTCTAGGCATATTGGAAGTTGTAAAATAGAATGTATAAAGATCGATATCCTAGGCATTCAAAAATAAAATAAAATAAACAAGCTCACAGCTGGTGAGTCGATTCTGACTCATAGCAACCCTTCCTTGGGTTTCTGAGGTGGTATCTCTATGGAAGTAGATTGCTCAATCTTCCTTCCAAGGAGTGACTGGTGGGTTTGAAATATGAGCCTTCTGGTTAGCAGTCAAATGCTCTAGACACTATGCCACCAGAAATCCTAGGCATTAGGGGGCTGAAATGGACTGATATTGGCCACTTCTATAGGTGAGTAAGTAGAAATCTGGAAAGGTGAGGGCTAGTCTAGATGAGTCAGGGACATGGGTCAATCTTTAAATCTAGATGTCTTTTCAACAAGGAGCTCTGATGGTGCAGTGGTTAAAGCATTCTGCTGCTAACCAAAAGGTCAGTGATTGAAACCCATTAGCTGCTTCAAGGGAGGAGAATGTGATAGTCTGCTTCCATTATGATTTACAGCCTTGGAAACCTAGGGGCAGTTGTACTCTGTCACATAGGGTCACCACGAGTTGGAATCGACTCAACGGCCATGGCCTCTGTCTTTGGTTTGGCTCTTTCAACTGCCCCTCCATTAACTAGCATCCAACTCCAGAATGTGTGCTTTGTGAGAGGTTGTGGGAAAAGGCAGCTAGACACACAGTTTGTCATGTTAATGTGAGTTTGGGATACCTGGAAGTTGAGCATGCAAAATTTGACTCCCCATTTCCTGGCATATCATTAGCATTCAGCCTAGTGCCTATTAGTTGCTTTGTTTGGAAGAACTTGACTCTTGTGGAAAATAGTCTTCCATATGACTCTAGTCCAGCCATGCCCACTATGCCCAGTGAAACTATTTAGCCAAACCTTGCCCACCCTTTAAAACCCATCTTATACACATTCAAATGATGCCTGCCATTCATGATTGTCCCTTCCCACTATTCCAAGCCAGGTAGAGCTAGACAGCCCATCCTTTAAGCCTCAATGAATGAGCTCTTAGACTGATAAGGTTGTATTATACTGCCTTTGTTTAAATGCCTGTTCCTACTACTAAAACGTGAACTCCTTGAGCCATAGGGGCTGTGTTTGACTCACCTTTGCCTCCTCAGAGTTAGGGAGTGAACACACAGCAAATCCCTCAGAGATCCTCCATGGCCCGTGTCTTGAGTCATATAATCTGCAGCAGCCTTTGGACCTTTGCAAGTGCTATTCTATTTATATAATAATAAGTGATATTGTTGTGTTCACAGGTAAGCCTGTCTCCAGAACTAAACTTTGGGTCCTTTGAGGGTGCAGATGAGTTTTCTTATCTTTGTATAGTAATGGCCAATGACCATATTATATAAACAGCATGGTGAGTGGTCCTGAGACCCTTCATTTTCCAGAAGAATAAAGTTTTTCCAAATAAAGGAGCCAGTAGGTACTAGGCTGAATGCTAATGAGATGGCAGGAAATAGAAGCCAAATTCTGTATGCCCAGACTTCCAGGAACCTCAAACTCATATTAACAAGACAAGCTACCTACCTTCTCCCACAACTCCTCACATCCCTCAGACCACATTCTGTCCACACCTGCTCCCTTCTCCTCCAGTGGAACCCAGGCAAGTAGGAGGGATCCTGTAGACACCAGGGAGACAGTACTTCAACATGGAGTAGAATCCAGAGCCAGTAAAACTGTATATTTCAAAAGAGTTCTCAGCCAATCACTGGGCCTATAGGCTCGAGATAATAGTCTTGGGGGACACCATGCTCAATTGGTGTAGCATAGTACATAAAAATCTTGTTCTACATCCTACTCTGTTGAGTAGCAATGGGGGTCTTAAAAGCTTTTGAGTGGCCACCGAAGATGCAACTATTGGTCTTTCCTTGAGTGAAGAAAATCAAAGTCATTTGGAAACAATTAGTCTAAAGATGTGATGGATCACAAGAACCTCAGCCTTCACAATCCTGAAACCAGAAGAGTTAGATGGTACCCAGCTCCCAATGCCAACCACTCAGAAAGGAATCAAAATTGAAGATCCTGGATAGAGTGGGAAGAAAAATGTAGAACAAAATTCAAAAACACAAAACTGACCAGAATTTCTGGTTGGATAGGAACTGGTGGAACCCCCAAGACTGTGGCCCCAGGTTATCCTTCGGGCCTGGAAATGGACTCACTTCCATGGATTGGCTCTCAGCCCAACAGTAGAAAGACCTACATGCAGAACACCTACCCCATGGAGATGCACCCCTTAGATCAATCAGCCATGAGACATCAAAGAGGCAACATTCACATAGAGGGAAAGCTGGACAGACAGGAATGCATAGATAAGGTTGTACTGGGGCCAAAATCAAATGTGCCTGAACTATTTGTTTGAAAGTAAAACAAATCTGCTTTGTAAATTTGCACACACACATACACACACATAAAGTGTTCTCAGCCAGCCAGCTGCTGAGATGTAGTCCCTGCTGAGCTCTGAGCCTAACAGCAACTTGCACAGGTGATTATGAGCACACACATGATTATAAGCGCACATGTGAGCACACGTGCATACACAGCCTTGCAGGCAGAATAGGGCTGGCTTACGGTAACAAGGAGTTTTCTCAGTTGGCCTCAGACTGAACCAGTGGCTATGGCTGTCCACCCTGGGTATTAGCAGTACTCAAGGCCCTGGACATTGCAACCTTATTCTACACAGTGACGTGGAAATAGATTTCCCAGCACTGAAGACTTTAGGACTGGGTCACAGAGGTCAATAATCCAAAGTCCAGCTCCAGGGACAGAGGAAGCCTAGAAGAACCAGCACAAGAGATCTTTACCCCTAGTCTGCACAGGTTAACTGATACTTTCTCATCACTTCTGACAGTCTGGTTGGAGAGGAGTTGACACCCACTAAACAAAGCAGAAAGACAAGAAAGGCCTACTGCACCACTAAGTTGTATGGGCAAGGGGTTCTATGAATCTCCAGAGAGGGAGGCCAAACTGCACTGGGGTGAGGAGAGGTGGGTCCAGGCGGCGATAGGGAGGTGGGGAGGCCTGGAAAAGTAGGGGAAGAGGCAGAGTGTTGAGGGAAAGAGAAGGCAGTCATGGTATATTCGGGGGCAACACAGCAAAAATTTTGTAACAACAGATTTAAAATATATATGTATGTATGTGTATGTATATATGTGTGTGTGGTTTTAAATATAATATATATATATGTGTGTGTGTGTGTATATATATGTGTGTGTGTGTGTGTGTGTATATGTATAAACTCAGGGAGCTCTGGTAGCATAGTGGCTAAGGCACTTGACTGCTAACCAGAAGACTGGCGGTTCAAACCCACCAGCCACTCCTCGGAAGGAAGAAGGAAGATGGGGCAATCTACTTCCGTAGTGATACTGCCTCACTTGGGAGGTGGTGGAGAGCCAAGTTGGGTGACAGCCATG
This sequence comes from Orycteropus afer afer, assembly GCF_000298275.1. Taxonomy (NCBI): domain Eukaryota; kingdom Metazoa; phylum Chordata; class Mammalia; order Tubulidentata; family Orycteropodidae; genus Orycteropus; species Orycteropus afer. Next base: position 5,021,451 of record NW_006921711.1, on the reverse strand, counting down.
GATGCAGTGTGAGTGAGGTGCTCGCCACTCCTGCTGGCAACTGTCTCTGCCACCACAGAGGTTTCTGTGAAGGCCCTGCCCAGTTTGGAGGGCATGCCAAGGAGGGGTCGCTATGAGTCGGGTCTGACTGATGGCACATAACAACAACAACAGCAGCAATATAAACTCATGAGCTGAAAGCATATGGGGGAGAGGCAAAAGCCCCTTTGCCTCCCTTTCTACTTTTCAAAGTAGAAGTTGTTGTGTATAATATGTATGTGTTTGTGTGTGTGTGTTTTTCCACAAATAGAATCATACTATTCATTCTATTCTTTACTTAATCATGTACTTTAAACATCTTTCGCCATGAATACATAAAGATAAACTTAGAAACTAGTAATGATTACTTATTATTCCATTATAGAGAGATTCCAAAATAGCCCTTAGCAATGGATATTTAACTTCTTTCCAATAGTTTCAAACCTGTTTCAAACCTGCCAGTTTGTCTTTGCACCACCTGTGCACGTTGGTCAGTGGGATAAATCTGCAGTGGACTGTCTAGGTCAAGGGGAATTTCAGATACACTCCCACTGACAGTCCACATGGCATTTATGGAGAGTCTATCATGTGCAGGAAAGATACAAGAATAAAAGAGCTTTGATTTTAGTGACACTGAAAGGAAGCTAGTCTTGGGTACCTGACCCCAAGTAGGAAAATGTCATTTACTGAAGGATGAGTTCAGGGTACATCTACTCTATATTTTTCCTATTCATATGCATATGTATCTTTAACTGGAGCTCTGGTAACATAGTACCTAAGTCATTTGACTGCTAACCAGAAGGCTGGTGATCAAACCTACCAGCCACTCCTCGGAAGGAAGACTTGGCAATCTATTTCCATAGAGACACCACCTTGGAAACCCAAGAAGGGGTCTCTATGAGTTGGAAAAGACTCAATGGCAGTGAGTTTGGTTTGGCTTTGGTTGTATCTTTAATGATAAATAGTAAATGTGAAATATAGAATGTTACTTATAAATATAACTGTTGTTGTTGTTGTTGTTGTGTGCCGTCGAGTCAAACCCGACTCATAGCGACCCCTCCTTGGGTTTCCGAGGCAGTATCACTACGAAGTAGGATTGCCCAACCTTCCTTCCGAGGAGTGGCTGGTGGGTTTGAACCGCCAGCCGTCTGGTTAGCAGGCAAGTGTCTTAGCCACTATGCTACCAGAGCTCCAAATATACTGTAGAGCAGGTAATTACATGGTATATTTACCCCAACTATTATATATATATAATTTTCACTGTTTTCAGCACAATCTGGCATGTTATAAATTACATGCATAAAAAATTTAGCCTGTACTTTTTACAGAATTATCTCCTAGAGGTTGCAAAAATTGCCTACAGGGGTCAGAACCAAATGAGTTTCTTGCCTCAAGCCCACCCCTGCTCCTAAGATGAGCCCCAGCACAAATGAGCACTAACCAAGCAATAGCTCAGCTTGCTGTTTCCCAGCCAGGAAAACCAGTGAGTAGGGAGCAGTGTTCCTCACTTGGGCCCTGATTTCCTCAAAAGCCAAATTCTCACTGCTCTCCCTGGACCCACTCTTTTATCAAAAGTGAAAGTGTTACTGCAACAGCACAAGATCCTGGGCATCAAAAGTCTGCGTTACTCCCTGGTTCCCAGAAAAACACTTGTCTGGGACACGGGTTAAGGAGCAGCCAAGAAGAGGGCAATGATCTCTGTCTCCAAGGCTCAGCGGTTTTGGCACCAGGAGGGGCCAAGACTTTCCAGATGTTGCACTGAAGGGCTGGACCAGCACCAGGGAAGCCCTGCAGATCTACAAAGGGATGCCTGTTCCCCAAATGTGCACCATGCCAAATCAAAAGCTCTCTCAAGAGCATGCCCTCCAAACTGGGCAGGGCCTTCACAGAAAGCTCTGTGGTGGCAGAGACGGTTGCCAGCAGGAGTGGCGAGCATCTCACTCACACTGCATCCATGGCTGTCACCCAACTTGGCTCTCCACCACCTCCGCAGCACCCCTCTTCCAGCGTGCGCGCATGAGCGTGCGCGCACGCGTGCGCGCGCGCGTGCACACACACACGTGCACACACACACACACACACACACACATTTTCCCGGAATGATCAGCTCTGGTTTCCACAGCAACAAAGCAAAAGCCAACAGGGTTGAAAAAGCAGCAAACTTGACAGCAACCATGCAGAAGGGCAAAGTGAATAGCCTGGGAAATTGGGTCTGGACCTGGAAATCTGCCCTCGGAGGAGTGTCAGCCCGCCAGGGGGGCCCGGCTACAAGTCTAAAATCTGAGCTCTCCTGGTTTCCAAGGGCACAATTCCCCTCCTCTCTCTTCATCCATCCTCTGAGGAAGAAAAAAAACAGATACTCTGAACAATACGTTGTTTGAACGTTTGAAAGTTACTTGAAAAGGAGCAAATCCTAAATACAGTATTTGGATGGTTACACAGCAATGAGAGCATGGCGATGACAACTACTGTTTTTTAGTTAATCATTGAACAAATGTTTACTGAGCATGTACTATGTGTCAAGCACTATTCCAGGTTGCTAAGAATTAAATGATAAATAAGATAGTCTTTGTCCTCCTGGAGCTTACATTCTAGAGGGGCAAACAGATAATAATAATTCCAGGAGGCACTAAGTGCTAATATACCAAAAACCAAACTCAGTGCCATCAAGATCTGACAATACTAAGTGTTCACATGAAGATATAACCCCATGAAAGCTTGAATACATGTCGAATGGTAGCAAGAACTGGTGCAATTACACTGGAAAGCAACTTATCAGTACCTAATGAAGGTGAATATACACACATGTATACCAAATATTGTACTGAAAACAAACCAGATGTACATGATAGGAGAATGGATAAATTTTAATAGAGTGATATAATGGAATAATATATAGCAATAAAAATCACACATTGGATAAATCTGAAAAGTATAGTGGGTAAATCATAAATAGTTCATACAGGATGATACAATTTAAATAAAGTTCAAAAACAGGTAAAACAAAACAATATATTATTCGCAAAAAAAATATAATTAAGTGGTGTCTTAGTTTTCCAGTGCTGCTGTAACAGAAATACCAAAGTGGATGGATTTAACAAACAGGAATTTATTCTTTTACAGTTTAGGAGGCTAGAAGTCCGAACTTAGAGCACCAGCTCTAGGGACTGGGTGAAGGTCCCTCAACATTGGGCTTCACCTCTACTTCTTGTTTCAGATCCACTGGAGCTGGAGGTTTCTCCTAATTCATGCAGCTGCTGGCTGCTAGGCTGACAAAGCCAAGATCAGAAGGTAAAAGGGCACAACCCCAAGATCAGCAGGCAACACAGCAAGCTACTGGTTCAAGTCCAGGAACAATCCTAAATTGGCAAACAACATGGCAGGCTACTGGTTTATGTCCAGGAACTGGAGATGCAGGATCCAAATATGCCAAAAAGCTAGAGACCTTCCTCAAAGCTTCTCCATATATGCCAGAAGCAGGCCACACCCCAATGGTAAATCCCCTTCAACTACTTAGCTGCTTATAGCGTATTCCATCATGAAGGTGATTACAATCTCATCAAGGGGAATAATCACATCCATCCATCTGCCAAGCCACTCAAAACCACAGCACAGTCTAGATGAAACACAACCTTAACTACTATTGGTGGTAAAATCCTAATGAAATAAAAGGAAACAACTGACACAAAATTCAGGATAGTAGAGTTAACTTTAGAGGAGAAAAGGTAAAGATAAGATTAGCACAGGGTCCCCCAGGGACTACAAAGCAATGGTAATATTCTTTTTCTTGAGCAGGATCATGGGAACATATGACCCATGATATATAATCTGATTCCAGAATAAAAATAGTGGAAAGGAAGGAAGCTAGGGCTGATTTAAATTAAGCCTCAAAGACAGATTGATTTAAGGGAAACAAATCATCAAGAGTATATTTTCCCTTAAATCAGACAAATCATCATTTGTTCATCTTCTATGGCAAAGAAGCCTAGTAAAGGCCACATGTGGCAAGGGAAACTAATATTAAATCTAAAGGGTCCTTGGTTTTATTTATGTTTTAAAAAATTAAAAATAAAAGTAGAATACGTTGCTCTTCAGACAGAGCTAGGTGTTCCTACTTGGTCTGCCAGTGTAGTAGCCACAAGGGCCATAATTAGAGCCAGGGAGAGGTCGGGCAACTGGATGGACGTGTGTAATTAAGCAGGTGAAGTCTGTCATCCAAGCTCCAGCCACACTGCCAGTGACCCTGGTGACTCCAAACCCACCTCTCATGGGCCGTTCTTGACTCTCCTACATTTACCCTTCAAACACCACACAGGCCAAATGCAGGCTCTCAACCACTGGCTGGTGGACTGACATTTTATGGTGGCACTCTGTGGCTGTCAAACAACTCCATTTCCACAGTTATGCCATTTTTACCTGGACAGCAATTATTTATTAATTCATTTAACAAATGTTTCCTGCTGCATTCTAGCACTGCCTTGGAACATGAAGATGCTGCAGAGATCAAAACAGATACAGTCCCTGCCCTTATTGAGCTTACAGTCTGAGGGAAGTATGCAATTATTTGAATATTTTATTGCCTACTGCCCTTTTTAAAATAAAAATGAAGTAAAAAAAAAATCAATGAAAATGTTGGTTCTTTTCAGGAGAAAGATCACTCTCTTCATAGATTATCTTCTGCAGCTTCATAGAATAGAGTGTGGTATAGCAAATTGTCAAATCTTTTTTTTTTTTTTTTAATTGGGATTTGGGTGAAAATATACAGAGCAGATTCACTTTTTATACAGCAGTTCACATATACTTTGTCTCATGACATTGACCACAATTTACTACAATGCACCAGCTCCCCTCCAGCTTCCTCCTGATAGTTACCTCCTCTTCCCTGTGTCCATCTCTGCATACACTCCTGCCCCCTGAGCTGTCTCCCTGTGCATAAACAGCCCTTCTTTCTTCCATGATTGTTCTCTCCAAGGAGTGTATCTACCTCAGGTAAATGTTCACCTCATATGCCTGTCTTTTGTTCGGCTGGAAGCCACAGGTATGGGTTCAATTCCAGACCTGAAAGGCAGCTAGGGGCCCATAGTCTCAGTGGTTCCACCAGGCTCCATCCGACCAGCAAACCTGGCCCCCCACACACTTTTTTTTTTTCCCCCAAATGATTTTAAGTTTTGTCCTACATTTTTCTCCCTCTATATCCAGAATCTCCTACATAGATCACCCTCTCCAAGGGGTTGACAGTGGTAGCCGGGCACCATCTAGTTCTTCCAGTCTCATAGTCGTATAGGCTGCAGATCACATGGAGCATCAGTCACTAGGACTAATTGTTTCCATGAATCTTTGGTTTCCTTCATTTTTCCTTGCTCTGGATGAGGAGAGACCCATTGCTGCATCTAGATGGCTGCTTGTAAGCTTTTAAGATCCCACTTGCTACTTGCCAAAGTAGGAGGTGGAACAATGTTCTGTGTAGTATGCTATGCCAATTGAGCTTGATGTCAAATTGTCAAATCTTTAGCCTCAATTAGACCCTCCCAGCCCTCACACATGATAAACAGGTTCCTCAGATAATCAAGTTTTTTAGAAAAAGAACTAAATGCTGGAAATATTATCAAAGATGGCATCTAAACAATGAAACATAATAGATTTTCACCCTCTAGGAATGTTTGTAATGCTGAACTCAATTACTCAACTTCTACTGTCTCGACATTCAAACACATTATTAGAATGCATCATGTGGAAAATTAGGGAACTGGCTAAAAAGCTGGTTGTTGGTCCTTTTTGCACAAGGAAGTTTAAGAAAGGCTTAGGACTCTACCTTTCTAGACGAGTTAGTCCTTTGTTATTTGTTTATTTTGAGGAGAGGTGGGTAACCATTTTAATGGGCAAAGAGCTAAGGTCAGCAGCAGCAGCATGAAAGGTCTGAGGGTAAATTTTCAAGCATTAGACCAAAAGTAGGTCAATGTCTGGTGAGGGAGGACAAAACCACCTTCCTGATGACCCATGAAACCACTTCATATAGGCAATAAACTGTTCAACCTATTTATGTCAATACACTATCTTCAATAGAGAGAATATTTCTATCCAAAATAAAACCCCTTCTTAGGCTAATGAAACTCTTCTCAAAGAAACATCAGCCTCATCCCCTTCTGTAACCTCCACGCAGCACTTCCCTAAGTTCCAGGAGCAAATCCTTACTTCTTATCACACATGAACAAGCATGACCAAATGGTTTTTCCCCTATAGTTAGAAACTTTTGTTGCCATTTTCTTTTTCCCATATGGACCTGGTCATGTATATACCAGTGGACCACACTTTAAGCAAACTCTGCAAGCATGTCTATGTGAGAGAGAAATTAAGGAACAAATATCAAAGTTACAAGAGATTTTTCCACTTAAAGAAGGCTTCACAGAAGGAGTGTGCACAATTTAGGGTACATTCAAATAGAGTGCTTCCCTAATTCCTTGGAAACGAGTCAAATTCAAACATTGCCATTTTGCCCAAATTTTCAAGGAATATAGCCATTCTGTAAATATATGCTAAGATCCAATGTGTTCACTTTTGTCATTTTTTTATATACTGTTTTTCTCTTTACAGCATAGGTCTTGGGTTTTTGTTTTTTTTAAATAAAATGAAAAGTTGCCTTAATATCCTCCACTTGTATATATTTGTGGAAGATACTTATTACAAATATTCAAACCTTACAAAAGACCATTAGAACTCATATATCTCTGGTCAATTAATGTACTACAAGGATGTTAAGTCCATTCAATGGGAAAAGAATTGTCTGTTTAATAAACAGTTCTGGAACAACTGGCTTTCCATATGCAAAAGAATGAAGCTAGACACATACTTCACATTATATACTAAAATTAACTCAAAATGGATCAAGGACTTAGGTCCTTGTGCGAACTGAAATGATTAAGAACTCTTAGATGAAAACATAAGGTAATGCTTCAGGATCCAGTTTTTAATGATAGATTTTTAGATAAGACACCAAAAGCACAGGCAGTAAAAAACAAAAATAAATTGGACTTTATCAAAATGAAACACTTTGAATCAAAGGCACATTCTGGCTGCACTTCTTCCAGGACAGATTTGCTTGTTCTTCTGACAGTTCGTGGTATTTTCCAAATTCTTCACCAACACCACAATTCAAAGGTCAACTCTTCTTCAATCTTCTTTACTTGTTCTCCAGTTTTTACATACATGAGGCAATGAAAATACCATGGCATGGGTTAGGCACCCATTAGTCTTCCAAGTAATATCTTTGCTCTGTAACCCTTTAAAGTTGTCTTTTGCAGCAGATTTGCCCAGTGCAGCACATCATCTGATTTCTTGACTGCTGCTTCCATGAGCGTTGATTATGGATCCAAGTAAAAGAAAATCACTAACAACTTCAATCTTTTCTCCATTTATTTTGATGTTATTTATTAGACCAGTTGTGAGGATTTTTGTTTTCTTTATGTTGAGGTATAAACTATGTTTAAGACTGTATAGTCTTTGATCTTTATCAGTGCTTCAAGTCATCTTCACTTTCAGCAACCAAGGTTGTATCATCTGCATATTGCACGTTGTTAATGACTCTTCCTCCAATCCTGATGTCATGTTCTTCTTCATATAGTCCAGCTTCTCAGATCATTTGCTCAGCATACAGACTGAATAAGTGTGGCGAAAGGACACAACCCTGGCACACACCCTTCCTGATATAAAACCACACAGTACTCCTTTGTTCTTTTCAAACAAGAGTCTCCTGGTCTATCTACAGGTATCTCACAAGCACAATTAAGTGTTCTGGAATTACCATTCTTTGCAATGTTATCCATAATTTATTAAGATCCACACAGTCAAATGTCTTTGCATAGCCAATAAAACACAGGTAAACATCTTTCTGGTATTCTTTGGATATATACAAACGGCCAAAAAGCACATGAAAAAATTCTTAATGTCACTAGCCATTTAAAAGGAAACAAAAAACTAGCTTCCATTGAGTGGATCTCACTCATGGCATCACAATGTGCGTCAGAGTAGAAATAACCTCCATAGGATTTTTAATGGCTGATTTTTCAGAATTAGATAGTCAACCCTTTCTTCCGAGGAACCTCTAGTGGATTAAAAACACCAACCTTTCAGTTAGTAGCCAAGCATTTAACCATTTGCACCACCCAGGGACTCCAAATCACTCACCCATTGTTGTCAAGTCTATTCTAACTCATGATGGCCCCATGTGTGTAGAGCAGAACTACATTCCATTAGTCGTTACCCTAGTTGTGTGCCATTGAGTCAATTCTGACTCATAATTACCCTACAGAATAGAGAAGAACTGCCTTATAGGGTTTTCTAGGCTGTAATCTTTAAAGGAACTGATTCCCTAGTCTTTTCTCCCCCAGGGCCTCCGGGTGGGTTTGAACTGCTGACTTTTCAGTTAGCAGCCAAGTGCTTAACTATCGCACCATGAGGTCTCCTTCATTAGAGAGGTGCATACCAAAACCACAATGAGATACCACTTTACCAACATTAGAATGACTATGATTTTTTAAAAAAAGGAAAACAATAAGTGTTGGTGAAATTGTGGAGAAAGTGGAACCCTCACTTTTTGGTAGGAATGGAAAATTGTATAGTGCTGTGGAAAACAGTTTGGCACTTCTTCAAAAAGTTAAACATAGAATTAACGTAGGACCCAGCAATCCCAATCCCAGATATATACCAAAAGAATTGAAAGCAGGAACACAAACAAAAACTTTTACACGAATGCTCACTGTAGCAATATTTACACTAGCCAAAAGGTGGAAAGAATATAAATGTCCATGAACAGATGAATGGGCAAACAAGATGTCATATATACATAATGGAGTATTATCAGGGCCTAACGGGAAATTAAGTCCTGATACATATTACAACATGGATGAACCTTGAAAACATTATGCTGATTTGCCCAGGGATAAAGCTAAGAAAGCAGGAAGGGATAGCAAAAGACAAAGGGAAATAATAATCACAGGAAGTGGGAAGAATGCAGTTACATCGTGGGGATTGCAATCAATGTCAGAAAACAAAATGTATATGAATTGTCGAATGGAAAACCAATTTGCTCTGTAAACTTTACCCAAATCACACACACACACACAACCACACATTATATGGAGTGAAATAAGTCAGTCACAAAAGGATAAATATTGTAAGATTTCACTTACATGAAATATCTAAAACATGCAAATGGATAGAAACAAAAGTTAACTAGTGGTTACCAGGGGTGAGAAGGAGAGCAAGAAGGAGTCATTGCTTAAGAGGCACCGAGTTTCTGTTAATGGTGGTAGAATAATTTGGAAAAGGATAGCGGTGATGGTTGCACAACACGATGACATAAGCAGTGTCAATGAACTGTCTGTGTTAAAAATGTTGAATTGGCAAATGTTTTATTATACATACTTTTACCACAATAAAAGATCATTAGAAGAATGGAAATACTTACTCACTAAAATCAGAAAAAAAGATTGCAACTATCCAATCCAGCTCTCACCTAATACATGAACTTTTCTGCAATATTTTTTCACGCTCATCTAGACTCTGCTTGAATACCCCCAGAGATGGAGAGCTTTCCACTTGTTGTTAAAGTGAACTAAACTGCTCACAATCTCTGCCTATTATAGGCTTTTTCCTTATACTAAAGTGAACTTAAATCTATCTCCCCTTCACTTTTACCCTCTGGTCCTAGATCTGCCCTAAGGAGCCACATAATGTGGTGGCGTAGTGCCTAAGGCATTTGACTGCTAACCAGAAGTCTGGCAGTTCAAACCCGCCAGCCACTCCTGGGAAGGAAGACTGGGCACTCCACTTCCGTAGAGATACTGCCTCTACGGAGGAGTCACTATGAGTCAAATCAACTCAACGGGAGTGAGTTTTTTTATTTTTATTTTTTTTTAAATCTTCTACTTGGCGGCACTTTAAGTTCTTAACAATGTCTGCCCAAGACTAAGGATCCTGCCCTTTAGTCTGGAATAATTGTGTCTGGTTCCCTAGAGTTAAGTATAAAGAGAAATTAGGAAATCTTCTCATTGACTCACATCTGTATTCACAAAGTCTTCAATCTAAGAATATGAAATCCTGAGTATACATACACTGCATCACAGCTTATTAATGCCGCCAACTGAGGGCCAGAAACAGCGATGTTTTTCACCTTCAATCAGCTGTTTATTAGCAAGGCCAGGAACAGAACCCAAGCATCTGATTTCTATAATAGCATGACTCCTACTACCCGTTGGCATGGAGTCGGTTCTGACTCATGGCAACCCCATATGTATCAAAGCAGAACTATGCTACACAGGGTTTCAAAGGCTGATTTTTTTTCTCAAAAAAGTAAATCTCCAGTCCTTCCTTTCGACACACACTTGGGTAGATTTGAATTGCCCACTTTCCAGCTAGTAGTCAAGTGCTTAACTGTTTTCACCACCTAGAGACCTTTACTCCCACTGCCCCTCATCATAAAGCTGTTGAGTGCTGATTCAGTGTAAGTAATTGGGGGGCTGGCATGCAGCATTAACAGGTCCTGTAACAATCAAGGCTCCTCTGGGCTTCATTTGTGCCTCTATAGTAACCATATCACACTGGGTTGGGGTGATATGTTTCCATGTCTGGTTCATCAGTGGATGAACCATCCACTGATAAGAGGCCCCAAGTACTGAGATGGCCCCTGTCCCAAAATTAGCTTTGTGTAGTTGGAACCGTAAGTCAGTGCCCCAGGCCCAGCACTGCCACATCTAGCCAGCCACCTCGCTGTGCGCTAGGCCAGCGCTCAGTTCTGAGCCCATATTACAGTAACCTCTGCCCTTGAATGGCTTATAGCTTCATGGGATAGGCAGGGAACAACCAGGACTCTAGTTATGGAGGCAATATAAGTATATGAATACATAGTTGTATAGAAAGACAAAGAGGAGTGTGGGAGCAAATACAGTGTCATGAACCTGGGGGTAGAGGTGGGGTGGGCCAGCGTGGGAAGGCTCCCAGGAGGATGCAAACTTGAAATCAAATTTTGAAAGAATAGCAAATTAGTTGAATCAACAGGAAGGGGACCCAGTATTATAATTGGGGAGTTGGAGTACATGGAGCCTCTGAGGTGGCTTCAGAAAGCCTCTAATAAGTACCCAGCATAGAAAGCTCAAATATTCAGGCGCTCACCTACCCATGCAATTGATTGATTATACATTAGCACACGACACAACTGATCAGACAAAGCAAAGTCAGACCCAACACCTTATTTATCTCAATAGTTTCCTTTTAAAGTGACATGTTTTCCTATTATTTTCATTTAGTCACACATTCATTTATTCAACAAGTAAAAATTATGCCTCTACTGTATACACAGGAGCCCTGGTGGTGCAGTGGTTGATGTGCTAAATTGTTAACCAAAAAGTCAGTGGTTCAAACCCACCAGCCACAAGAGAAAGATGAGGCAATCTGCTTCCAAAAAGATTTACAGGCTTGGAAAATGTATGGAGCAGTTTTACTCTGTTCTATAGAGCTGCTATGAGTCAGAATTGACTTGATGGCAGTGGGTTTTGGGTTCGGACTATGTACCCAGTGTTGCATCCAGCACTCCTTCTGCATTTCCCCGGCCATCCATAAAAAGCAGGTACAACTTGTTTACCTCAGAGGAGGATTGAGCAGAGGTAAGTCCTAACAAGATTAAAGCTCCAGGAACCAGGAGAAAATTAGCACAGTTGGATCACCTTCAAGCATCACTCAATACTTCAGAGTATTTATAGAAAAATAAACACAAAAACAAAAAAAGAAAATCCAATATCCTGTCTGGTTGCTTTTAGAAGAGTTACTTACTGCTTTGTTTTCCTGGTATGAATTGGTGCTTGATCTCATATCTAAAGAATAATGATGCTGTCCATCTTGGTCTCCTGCAGCCTACCAAAGCCAGGACTAGTGAAACCACTGCACGCTCCCTAGGAATAGGGGGTGCCTTCTTAGTCCTTTCCCCAGCAGAAGGGAGGATGCAGAAGGAGAGGAAAAGGATTTGAAGGTATTGACTTAATCAGTAGATTTCTCTCTTAATTTTCAAATAAAAATTGGTATCTGCTCAGTATGCTTCAGAGGGAAGCAGGTCTTGTAGTCTCTTGCTCCTCAAAGTGGGGTCCCAGGACTAGCAGCAGGAACATCACCTGGAAACTGGTTAGAAATGAAGAATCTCAGTCCCCACCTCAGGGCCACTGAATCAGAGTCTGCATTTTCACATGACATCCAGATGAGTCACAGTGCACCACTTATACTCTGTGGAGGCCCTGGGTGGTTCAAATAGTTAATCTGCTCACAGCTGCTAACCAAAAGGTTGGAAGTTCAAGTCCATCCAGAGGTACTTCAGAAGAAAGGCCTGGTGATCTATTTCCAAAAAAAAAAATCAACCATTGAAAACCCTATGGAGCAAAGTTCTACTCTGGCCACATGGAGTCAATAAGTTAGGGTCAACTGTACAGCAACTGGTTTGGTTTGGTTTTCCCATATGTAAAACAAAGATGATAAAATCTACCTGGCAAGTACATTTAGGCTTAAGTAAAATAATCTCTGTACAGGTATTTGGCTTATGGAAAAGACTGTTCTCTCCCGCAACCTTCTTCCAGGTGCCTGGCTATGTGCAAACTTTTCTTGGTTCTCAAAATTCTCTTACCAGACATCTCTTTCTTGGGAGCTCCTAGATGGCTGGGCCTACGTCTTTTTCATCTTTGTTCTCCAGCTCTTAGCATATAATGCCTGGCACATAACAGATTCTCAGTACATGTCTGTTGAATGAATTGGTAAATCCTGTGGAGCAGGAACGAAAATGCAGGTGTCTACAAAATCCTAGTCCTAATAACATAAAAAAAAAACCTCACTGCCATCGAGTCGGATCCAACTCCTAGCGACCCCTTCTTGGGTTTCCGAGGTGGTATCACTACAGAAGTAGATTGCCCAACCTTCCTTCTGAGAGTGGCTGGTGGGTTTAAACCTCCAGCCTTCTGGTTAGCAGTCAAATGCCTTAGGCACTACACCATCAGAGCTCTCAATAACATACTGACATACCTGGAAATGAATGTAACTTCTCCAAAGTTCACTCTTTCTAACAGTTTCAAAAGAATTCACACTTGGCTAAATAGTAGAGACTATGAGTTCCTAGTGCAGAGAACATCTCTCCATTTGAACTAAGCATCACTATTATTTGCAACATCTAGGAACAGACAAACTTGAGTGACTGGAGAGTATGTATTACCTACTGGCAGCCCACTTACCCTTTCTAGCTGGCTAGAAGCTACCAAAGCCAGTGAAGCCAGTCTGGGATGACCAAGAAGGGTACAAAATAGCTCTGGTGGCTGTTAGCAGCCGTTACATTGGTTCTGACTAATGGCAACCCCATGTGTCAGTACAGAATAGAACCACTCCATAGGATTTTCTAGGCTGTAATTTTAACAGGCAAGGAGTTCTTGTGGTGTAGTGGCTGAAGTGCTCAACTGGTAACAGAAAGGTCTGTGGTTCAAATCCATTAGCTGCTCTGCAAGAGAAAGAAGTAGCAGTCTGTTTCTATAAAGATTATAGCCTCAGAAACCCTGTGTTAATTCTATTCTCTCTTATAGGTCATTGTAACACCAAAAACCAAAACCATTGCCACTGAGTCAAATCTGACTCATAGCGACACTACAGAACACAGTAGAACTGCCCCCTAGGGTTTGCAAGGCTATATATATATCTTTACAGAAGCAGACTGCCTTATTTTTTTTCTCCTGTGGAGTGGTTGGTGGGTTCAAACCACCAGCCTTTTGGTTAGCAGGCAAGTGCTTTAACCACTATGCCACCATTGCTATAGGATTGGTAGAAGTTGAAATTGACTGAACACAGCAACAGGTCTGGTTAATCTTAACAGAAGCAGTACACTAAGCCTTCAGCAGGCCCAAAGGCTTGAGAGTGTTGCCTAATGACACTAAAAGTACTACAGTGGGACTGTCTACCCAGCAAAATGAGAGACTTTTGACAGCTACAGGGCAGTGTGGGTGAGTAAGTAGCTCCCTGCAGTTAATGCTATCAAGTATTATTTCCTCCCACCCTCTTTGGGAGTCCTGGACCACCTGCCACTCCATATCGGGAACACTCAGTCCTTGATGACAGACACCAACTGAGGGAAATTCCATTTCTTATTAGAGCTGTCTGTTTGGCAATGAGTGTAGAGTGTTAGTCCTAGAGCTCCCTGTCCTTAAACATGTTGTTCTATGAATTCTATGGGTCATTTCTTTCTAGGAGGGCCTCCTGGGCTTGTCAAGGCCTCTGGTTATGAACAAGTCATTATTTCTTGTATAAGAATGGTTGCATTTCCACCTCATTTTTTTTTCCTAAAAAAATTCATATCTCATAACACAGGTATGGGAAAGAAAAACAAAATTGTAGACATTGACGAGAGTACCTCCTTTCTAAATTCCACACTTCCCTTCCCCAGAAACAACCACTGTTATCAGCCTTGCCAAGAGATTACCCTTGCCAAGACATCCTGTACACACACAAGCATGTGTCTACTAGACTATAAGCTCCATAAAGGCAGGGCTTTCTATTTATATTATTTGCTTTTATTTCCCTAGCACTGAAAAATGATCGGCATATAGTAAGTGCTCAGTAGCTATATGTTGAATGAATGAATGTATAAATCAGATGCATTCCTAAAAATTTCAAATTTTGGTAAATCAAGTACTGCCACTTGCCATTGAGTTGATTCTGACCCACAGTGATCCCACATGTGCAAATAGAACTGTGTTCCATAGGGGTTTTAAGGCTGTGACCTTTCAGAAGCAAATTTCCAGATTTTTTTTGTGAGGTGCCTTTGGGTGGGTAGGAGCTCTGGTGGTGTAGTGCCTAAGGCATTTGACTGCTAACCAGAAGGCTGGCGGTTCATACCTACCAGCCACTCCCTGGAAGGAAGGTTAGGCACTCTACTTCTGTAGTGATACTGCCTCAGAAACCCAAGGAGGGGTCACTGTGAGTCGGATCTGACTCAACAGCAGTGAGTTTGGTTTTGCTTGTTTTTTTTAGGTGGGTGGGTTTCAACTGTCAACCATTCCGTTAGTAGTTGAGTGCTTAACTGTTTGTGCCACACAGAGACTCCTAATGAGTACCAGTCCCCCATTATTCTATCTTCAGTGTTGAATGAATCTTCAATGGGCAGAAGCTCTGTTTCCTCCACCAAAGAAAAAGGAAAAGTGTCAATCTCTGTAGTTCAGGATTGCTGTGCAGATCAAATGAGATCATGAGAATACATTAGTGGTTGTCATTTATTGACCATCTACTCAAGAAAGAGCCCTTGAATAGCAGGGCACCTTTTTGTTGGTCCCAGTGCACCCTGTTCTACCCATTAACTACCAAACAGCTAAATACATTATTGTGCTTAGTGGTCAATTGCTTGTCTCCTTCTGTTGGAGTATGAGCTTCCTGAGAGCAGGGACCATGTTTATTAGCTCTGCACCCCCAAGGCCTAGTACATAATGAACTGAAAAACAAATCCTTTGTGGTTGAGTTGATTCTGACTTATAGTAGAACTGTCCTATAGGGTTTCCAAGTCTGGTAGCAGATGCTACACCTTTCTCCCATGGAGCTGCTATCCCATGCAAGCAAAAGGGGCCAGAAGAGGCATTTCCTAGACATCAGTTCTCAAGTGGGTGCAAATACACACACCTTCCCAGGCCCCCACAATCTCACACCAAAGGTTTATAATAAAGGAGGAAGATGAAAGCTCTAGTGTTAGCAGCTCAATTAAAGATGGTGAGTGCACTTTAAATGTGAAAATGTGAATGTCTCAACAAAGCGAGGTAATAAGGAAAATCAATAAAACTGTCAGCACTGGCCAATTTCAACTGAATAAAAGAATAAAGTAATTGGTCCTGAAAGACAACTCTCTAAATTAGGTTAGATGAATGGAAATACCCTTTTCTTTCAAGCCAAATCATGAGGATATCAGCAACAGTAAATAATTACATTACAGGCCACTTTGACCTAGTATGAGCCGAGCCGCAAACATGAATTTCCCAAAACAACCTTCTTTATAAGGCACAGAAATGATATATAGAAAGCAAACAGAGACAGATTTGGGGCCATGTCAGGAAATATGGACTCACATCTTGACTAAATATTATAAACCCACCCTTGCTATAGTGTATTTCTTCCACATGACCATTCTCTCCTCAATTACTTCATTAGTAACACAGACACACAAGTCAATAGAGTATACATATCTACCCTCCCATAAAGGCAGGGGAATAGGAGGCTAGTAGTGATCATAAAGTGCTCTCCTCTGCAAACACTCAGGATTCGACTCTGTTTGTTATCTCCTAATGGTTGGCATTTGGTGGTGTTAACCGTGCAGGATTCACTTCAGAGGAACTGCTAGGCAGCTAGTGGCTATGGTAGGAAATGAGGGTTTCTTGGCTTATTTCTCATCGAGCATTTTAGCATTATCTCTTTGTGACGTTATACACTCCTTGATGGGAGCTTGATGCTCACTGCTTTCAAGCTGACACCACCTCTCTCATCAGGTACATATGGTCACTTCTAGGAACAATGATTTATTCCATCAGGGCAAAGGATGGAGCCCAGAATGTGAAGACTAAGGGGTCGGCTCCCTAGGTCTGGGCATCAGCGGTAGCAAGAAGTTATGTTGGGGGCAGAAGGGATGTGGAATGCACATTGTAAGATCCACATTTTTGAACAACTGGATTTTGTTATTCTCACACTTATCACACTTATCACAAGCCCTGAGGCAGTTTCTGTAGTCCATGGCCCACTGGAGAATCAGACATGTCCAGGCATGTCTGAGCAGCCTGAGGGGTTAGCAGGACCAAGATCTCTTTGCCTAAAGCACCTCATAAGAGCGAGATTGATGGGTACCTTGAAGTTCCCTATTTGAGAAACATGAGACTTTCCTTACTCTATCAAGCAGTGTTTCCTATTACAGACTGAACAGACCTTGAAAGGAAAAAGAGTGGAAGTTTTTTAACTTGATGCTGGAAAATGGGTTAGAAAGACTGGAAGGGGTGGTAGAGGGCTTACCATGGAATTCCATGAGACTAAAAGGGAGAAAAGAGAAAGCAGAAAAGACCATAAAGGGACATCTGTACCTGGGTTTGACCTTCTAAACACTAGGAAAGTATCACACATGGAAAATGTACTCCACTCAATCTTCTGGACTCTAAAGTAAACCTAGAACATGCTTTCTCCTTGGGGCCAGGGTGGGAGAAAGACTTTGACCTTAAAGTCACATCAAAAAGCATTGCTTCCAACCTTCAAATACAGCTTAATTATTTAAGACATTTCATAATCTTGTTTGCATAGCATGAAAACGTCTGCCTTCAACACTGATGACAGTCTTTCTTTGGAAACTTCTAGAAAGCATGGCTGCATCTACTTACTTTATGGTGTCCATTCAGCCTTATCTGAAAATAGGAGCTTCAAAGCTGTCTTTGATAAAGATGAGGCAATTACCCTGCTAAGAATGGCCTCCCACCTCTTCCCTGCCAATCCAGCCTATTTTTCTTTTCCTTTCCATCCCAAGCCCCACCTCTTCCATGAAACTTGCCTGGTTATTTCAGCCCCAATTTATTCCCATTTGGGGAACTGTTGGTAACATCCAATTAAGCATTCCATGTTTATTGCTTTGTATTGTTCTTTAACACTTTCATCCAGCAAGTCTTGGGTTCCTAATTGAATTGCAGGTTTCTTGAAAGCAAGGGCTCTATTTTATGCTTCTTTGAATACCTTCCCTCATTTTCCACTTCCCTCCCCACTTCCATTCCCAAAACCCAGCATGACCACTAGACTGGGCAAATTTGCTCAAGTGTACTGATGACTACTATTCATTTGAATGATTCTTTTTGACTATCTTGTAACCAGAAGACACTGGATTAAATAATGTAGAAGTTAGAAGGGGAAAAGGGGGGGGGGGCGGTGCAGAGTCCTGATAAACTGAAGCTTCAGAAGGACTCTGGAACCTAAGAGATGTTGTCTAGATATACTGCCCACTGGCTTAGGCAGTATTTCAAGAGGAAGTCTAACCCCTCAATCTTAACCACGAAGGCAGTACTCTAATGCTTGTCACCGACAAGACTTTTCAAACATGTAACAAATGTCTTTAAAAGGAGAGAAGGGCAGTAGGGAAAATTACTAACCTGCTGAGAGGTCAGTCTGGTCTAGTCACAGTGCAGGACTCAGCTGTGGATCCAAATTACAGGGAACCTAGGAAGGATCCAGTCTGCCTGTACTGTACTGAGATCAAGAGAGCTTTCCTTTTTACAAGAGTGGAAAAGAGATCTGCTGCTTTAAGAAAGGGACTCTCTGGGTCACCTTTGGATTCATAGCTAAGAAGTAAGCTTCATTATTTCTGTGAAAATCTTTCTGAAGAAAAGAAATGAAATAAGAGGAACAGGTGGTAAAGTCACTGCCATGTTGGCAAACTCTTTATTGGGGGCCATAATTTGGAGCACAGGACTAGATTGTAGCTTCGGGTCTAAACCCAATGGGGCCTCAGTCAACATTTTGGCATTGGGACATCACTTAACCTCTCCATTTCACCGTCTCCCACAGGGAGTTAATACTCTCAAGCACTTGGTAAAAGCTAAAACCTCTATGAACATGTTACTGTCATCATGGTTACTGGATCATGTCTGTCTGTACAACTTAGAAAATGTTCAGAAGATTGCTGCTAAGATGAGTTGAGATTTCTAAAATATCCTACCAGAAAGTTTAAGGAATGAGATGTGGTGAGTATGAAGAAGAGAGATTTAGTAACTGTCTTCAAACAAATGAAGGGCTCTTGCCCAGGGGCAGGTAAGCACACGGTCTGTGTTGAGCAGGGATGAGACAAGCTCAGACTCTGACAAGGAGAATTTTCTGGTTTTTAGGCCATAAGACAAAAACGAGCAACTCAGTCAGGCCAGTAATTCCATCTGGGAATTACTTCATGTGGGGAAGAAAAAGAGAAGGGACAGTGTTGAGCTGTGGTAGGGTCTGAACTCGGCAGGAAGCAATCTCATAGTTCCTGTCTGTTTATTATTCTATAAATTGCCTCTTTCTAACTTTGCTCTGTTCTTGGCTCTTTTGAACATGCAACACCCCAGAGTCAGAAATCTGGCCCCAATCTGTTCCCTGTATACCATTCCTGCTGCTCCTTCCTGGGCACTGGATAGAACTAGGTCCACCCCCAACCTCAGATCTCCAGAACCTTAGAGGACTTGTTGATCATCTCCTACATTCGAGGGCCCTGTACCAAGGCACTATCCTTAGAGCAACCTTGTCTCATAGGCATATTACCTCCATTTTATGGGTAAGAAATCAGAAGCTCTAAAGTAGTGAGCACTAGAGCCAGGATTTAAATCCAGGTCTGACGAACTCTGACGGTCATGTTTTTTCTACTCTATCTGCTGCAAGGCTAGAGGGGAAGCTGGATGCTATTGCTACTAGGGAAGCAGGGGCTGCAGAAAGACCACCACTCTTTTCGCCAGAGAGTGGGGATCTGCTCCTTATCTTCCACAACCCACAATCACTCCAAAACTCACTCCATAATGTGACATAACTGCCTTATTTGTGATTGTGTGTTGCAAAAGGCATTCACGTTATTTTGTATCTTTTGTATTTTATTGCAGAAATGGTGATGCAAACATACCAATGTGGTCTAATTCTTGTTATTTCCATTGGTTGAAACAGAAAAGAATCTTCCGTTTCAAGAATCCTCTGTGAACACTTATACCTGGTTGGAAGGCAGGGGAAGAAGAGCCTAGAAATCCTTGGGCCAGACCCTACCCTCTCTCATCTGAGAACCTGTGAATAACGCTGATGGCATAGTGCCTTAGTCATTTGACTGCTAACCAAAAGGCTGGCAGTTCAAACCGGCCAGGCACTCCTCGGAAGGAAGATTGGGCAATTTTCTGTAGGGATACCACCTCAGAAACCCAAGGAGGGGTCCCTTGTGTCAAACTGACTTGACTGCAGTGAGTTTGGTTTTTGTTTGTTTGTTTTGGCCATATTATCATGAAGAATAAGAAACAAAAGATAAAAGACATCATAACAAACGAAGAAATACTAACTAATGTGCACAGCAGGAAATGAGTTCACACATTTGAGAATTACATTCCTGTTACGCTTCTTTACTGTATACTGATTTAAGTATCTGGTGAGTCCTTAGGCCCCTACTTACCAGGAAGCCATGTGGTTATTACTTATGATAAAAGCAAAAGATGAAGACGCATCTGAGACTGGAGGCTCACACACTGACATTCTGAATGGGTTTGCTACTTGGGATAATGTAGGCAAAGTACTTACCACATATGAGTCCCTTTCCTCCAATCCCTTCTACCTGCTATAGACAATAGCCAGTCCTTGGCCTTGAAGTCTGACAGACATCTATTTAAATTACACCAAAGGATAAAGTAACATGACTAGAAGTGACCTTAGCTGACATCCAGCCTGACCTCTAACATTTGAGGTTAGGTTGCTGGTTTAGCTAAAGCACACACTGGTCAAAACCCATCATGGGGAACTGCACAGGACATAGATGCAGTGGAATTTTATTAGACAGTTAGAAATCACATTAGCTCAAGCTTGAGCAGACGGAAACAATCAGGCTTTCTACAGTGAGTCAGCAAGAGAACAACTTTTTTGTTAATGCACACACTAGAAGAAGGGGGTGTCATTCACACAGTCTCACCCCCACACTTTTTCCTGAAATTGTTGTTACTTGCATATGTTATAAAGTTTCTGCACTTTCTATCATATATTTTTATCCATCGACAGAAATACAGAGTTTAAAATAGGTAAAGGGATGCTGGATAGCAGAATAATACTGAGTGATGAAAACTTCAGTTATGCCTCATTTCAATTCTCTTCTCACCCCTTCACAGACTACAGAGTTAGGAGTTTTTCACTAAAGACAAGGGCTTAGACAAGAATCTGTGACTGTGCAGTCCTATACACCCAACAGGGTATCTGTGATGGCCGTATTTCACATTAGACCCTTCCCACATGGACTAGAGGTCAAACGTTGTGGATACTCATTCTGCAGCTCCTGTCTTCACCCTGCCAAACCTTTGCACCCTTCCAAAAACAAGACCACCTCCAGCCCAGGAGCATTCACAGTCCCAGCAGCCAGGTGGGGAGAGCAGATGGGTAGAACCCAAGATCAGCATCTAAGAAGGGGTTACTGAAAGTCCTTCCTACCTTCCAAAGAAAGGATCCCAAGTCCAAGAACAGCAAGAAAAAAAAGAGTAGAAATTTTTCTTCTCTTCTTCAGAGCAACACATGCTAGCACTTTACAGATTCTGGCGTGTGTCAGCATTTCTGAAGTAAACTCTGTTTTCTTTAGATGAAAGAGATTTTTTTAAAAAAAAAGTAGACTAAGAGTTTAGACTAATGAAAATTGCTTTGGCCATTCACATGTAATAAGCTGGAGAAACAAGAAGAAAAAAATTAATCGCTTCTGATTTATTTATCCATTCATTTGTTCATCTCTGGTCCCACTAATGTAAAAGGAAGATGTCTTCTACAATTTTGCAAGTCATTAATCTTCACAAAGAAAAAAATAATACAAGTGTCCCACTGGTGACTCTGTTTCCTGGCACAGGAAATACATATTTAATATATTATCTTATCACACATAGATTATGTAAGGGAAAAAGAGGATTGACTTTGCCCATCAAATTTTTCACCAGTGTCTACAATTAGAAGGTCACTGTAGCACATTAAGTCTGGTGAATTTGGGATCAGATGTCATGTTGAAAGCAACTGCAAGGCTTCACCTTGTTGGCAGCATTATTTCTTAACCCAAGTTGTAGCTACACTGGTTGCCATTTCATTACTCTCTAGACCTTTTTGCAGGTCTTAATTATTTTGTGTTATTAAACTGTCAAATCTTCTGTAACAGATTCTCTTCTAGGCTGTTCAGTGCTCAGGGCAGAGGAGGAAAGTTAGAAAAGCCAAAGGGTAAATTGTAATGAAGAGCAGAAAATGTAAAAGACCAATCTTGGAAAGGTACTAATAGTTTTGAACCATTTTAAATAATTGAGATTTATTAAAAGAAGACTGATTTCCATTATCATCTCCATATGAACAGAAACACAATTATTGAATTCACCTATTAAAATTGGGTGATAAGTCAGCCAAACAAAACTCAATAGATGTCACTTTCATATGGCATCATTTGACTAGCTTCTTAGATTTTGCTAAAAGAGCTCTGGTGATATAGTGTGTAAGGCATTTGACTGCTAACCAGAAAGTTGGTAGTTCAAACCCATAAGCCGCACTGCGGAAGGAAGATGGGACAATCTACTTTACCACCTAGGAAAACTAATGAGGGTAGCTATGAGTCGGAATCGACAAGATGGCAGTAAGTTTTGTTTTGTTTTGTTTTTTAGTTAGACTTCGCTAAGGAGCTCTAGTGGCGCAGTGGTTAAAGCATTGGGCTGCTAACCAAAAGACTGGCTGTTCATACCCATCAGACACCCCATGGGAGAAAGATGAGGCAGCCTGCTTCTATAAGGATTTACAGTCTTGGAAACCGTAAGGGGCAGTTCTACTCTGTCTCATAGGGTTGCTATGAGTCGGAATCAACTCAATGGCAGTAAGTTTGTTTTTCCGTGGTTGTGAAATGCTCAAGTCTCCCAGCCAAAAGAGCAAAGGGAGCCAAGTGCTTTCCCCCCTAGGGCACAGCCCACAAGTCATGTTATTTTCTTGAATCTGTGAATGTCCACCGTCTGCAATTCCAACAGTGCATCTGTGTTGGATGTGCCTCACACTAGATCCTTCACATGTGGAGCAGGCAACAAATGTGATGGCTACTTATTCTCCAGCTCCTCTCCTCATCCTGCCAAGATTCTCTCTGCTGTGACATTAAAGCCAACTCTTCCATGCCACAGCTTAGAGAGAGAGAAGGAAGAGGGGAAAGATGGTCCTCATCATTATTAAATTTCCATCTTAATTTCAGACTTCCTAGGGTCCAAGTCTACCACCATTTCTTGTTCCTGTTGGGACAAGTTAAATTTTCTGTCCTTCCCTTCTTCTCTGACTTCTCAGTCCTCACTATCCAGCGAACCCTTAAAAGGTATTTAGTGAACAAAGAAAGAATCTAAAGAAGAGGGTATAAAAAGAAAAGAAAAGCAAAATCTGACTATCAGAAAATCTATGCTTCAGGTAATCAGCCCCTGAGGAGCCGAAGGTCCCTCTCCCCATGATTTTTCCTTAAGAGCAGGGCTTTCACCTGGGTGGGGAAATGGAGCAATAAGCTACACTTCTATTAAAGCTCTAGAGAAATAGATTCTGATATTTGATACCTTATTTGTTTCATTTCTGAATACCGTTAAACCAGGTGGTTTTACTTCCTTCCCAACACACATAGACATTGTCACTTCACCAAAGCCCACTTTGTGCACCTGCCTGCAAGAAACATCTATTTTATTGGCCTCACCTAGTAAATCAAAATCTTTCCTCTACTTCACCAAAGTTAACAGATGGCTGGTCCCTTTTAGTACACTGGCATAAGCATCTTCAAAATAGCCTCCTTCTTTAAACTGTGCCAATTAATTAAATGTTACCATAATGTTTCCTAGCCAAAGAGGGGAAGGAGTGACCCAAAAGACAACAGAAAGTCAACACAAGAGAACAAGGATGCAAGATCACTTGTTCGCACTCTCCTACCTTCACCTGACGACCCCGAGAGATCAATGATCACATACACTCTTCCTTCTGGCTCCAGATCAATCTGCAATTAAGAACATGACAGTGACTCCGTTAGTGCATTGTGTGGGCAGCCTGAGATTTTCACATTTCCACCCCAAACTGCTGAACCTCAGAGTCACAGCTCCATTCCATTCATCAACTTAAAATGTGTCAAGTGCTAGGTGAATTTAAAAGGAAGGAGGATCTGCATTTATGGAATGCCCACTTTGTGTCCTTGCTATAAAAAGGAAGTCTCTACATAACCAATCAAGAGGTGATTTGGCTTCCCAGGGAACACTTGGTAATGTGTGGTGACATTTTTGATTGTCAAGACTGGAGGATGGTGTTGCTACAGGCATCTAATTAGTAGAGTCAGGGGTGCTGCTAAATATGCTACAATGCATAGGGCACTTCCCACCCACCCATCCACTTTCAGACAAAGAATTATCCAGTTCAATATATTGATAGGGCTAATGTTGAGAAGCCCTGTGTTATGCCATTTTATGGATATGATACTGTATTCAAAGTTGCACGGTGAGTGGCAAAGCTGAGATTTTATGCCAAGATTGTCGAAAGAAACCTACAAACCATCTCCCAGGGGAAAGAAGATAAGCATAAGACACTGTCCTTACAACCCTATTGGGGAATTTAATTAAAAAAAAAAACAGGGAACAATGCTGAACCCAAATTAATGATGAGATACAGAGAATAACTGATGACACTGAAATCATCGTAGAAGGGCAATCTGGGAAGACTTCAGAAGACAAGAAAGGGAAGGCACTCCCAGTGGAAGAAACAGTATAAGCAAAGTATTTGTGTGTGTGTGTGTGTGTGTGTGTCTGAGTGTGTCTGTGTGTGAGGTGTTTGTGCAGGATTGGGGAACCCTATGCTCAGGTTGCATGTTGCCATACACTTGTTTTGCAAACCCCAGATTCCACCAGAATTATAAAGAGAGTAAAAAACAGCTACTTTTATCAACATGTTTGCAGTGTAGTAAATTACATAGTATGACTTTTCTAGCACAGCCTTTGTAAACTCTGTGGTGGAATTTCCCATGAGCAACTAAGTAGCTCCTGATTGTTAGTTATCCACCTGGGGTATTTCTATTATGAGCAGCAGGGAGCAATTTTCTGGGAAGTTGCTTTCTCTCAGGTGTGTGGAATTCTGGTGTTGGGATTGGTTGGTTTTGCCCCTTTGCCGGGCTTAAAGTGAGCCCTCCTAGAGGCAGAGAGTAAGAATAGCTCTCACTGCTGGCTGAGAGAAATACGTAGCTGAGAGTCCAGCCCCGTGGCTGAGAAACTGACCCGTTACTGAAAGAGAGACCCACGGCTGAGGCACAGCAGCAGTGGAACCAAGAGGCTGGAAACAGAGCGGCAGGCTTACCTGGCCTACAGAGGCAGAGGCCAGGCCGAAAGGCCAAAGGCCACAGAGGCATGTCTAAGGGCACAGCAGAGGGGAGACTGTCCTGACCGAGGAACTGAATCCTGAGCGCATTCCTAAATTTGAGTTGTAGCCTGTTGCTTCCCTAATAAACCCCATAATCTGTGAGTGGTATCTGTGAGTTCTGCATGGCCACTGCAATGAATTGTCAAGGCCAGCAGAAAGGTAGTGAGTGATGTGGGAGGGATGGTTGGTGTCAGGGCTGGTGAAAGGGCTGGAAGGAGGCAGCATGTCTGGCCTCACAAGAATAGGCCTTGGGCTGCTGATAGTGATTCTGTCCTCCTCTTGTGCGGTTAGAGGAGGTCAGAAGATACAGCCTCCTTGCCCCTTTGGTACGCACTCTAACCTGCTCCAAACCCAGCTAATTACTTCTACTACACACAACCAAGGGAGCTCTGGTAGCATAGTGGCTAAGACACTTGCCTGCTAACCAGACGGCTGGCGGTTCAAACCCACCAGCCACTCCTCGGAAGGAAGGTTGGGCAATCCTACTTCCGTAGTGATACTGCCTCAGAAACCCAAGGAGGGGTCGCTATGAGTCGGGGCCGACTCGACGGCACATAACAACAACAACAACAACACACAACCAAGCTGATGAGATCCCACGAGAAGAGAAAAGTCAGAGAGGCTAGTCCTCTTCTACTCTTCTGGTTAAGACATCTTTACAAGGTCTGAATGATCCTTATAGAAACTGCTTCCCATGAAAGACAGTAGTAACTTCAGAAACCCTGGATCATAAAGTACCCCTTGCAGCCTATATCCCCACCTCCACAGTCTACCTGTCTATGCAGAAATTTAATTGGCTCAGAAATGCCAGCCCTGGCTCCCCAACAAGCTGTGAGTTTCTTGAGGGCAGGAACCACCCCTTTTTTTCTTTTTTTCCAGAATCTCCAACAAAGAGCAGGCACACATTTGGCAATTAATATTTAGGAAGAACCAGCCTGTTGTATATCTCCTCCTCCTCCAAGGTCGATGTCAACTGTCATCCCTTCTGTGAAGCTGTTCCAGATAGCTCGGCAGAATTAACTGCTCCCTCATCTGTGTTACCACAGTTTACCACACATATCTTAATTGTTGCTCCTACTAAATTGTAAGACATTGTCCATTTATCTATCACCCCTGCTAGGCAGAGAATATGATAACCATATTTGCATCCTTAGTGCTTAGCTGGAGTGCCTGGTTGGCAAAAATGATTAAAGTAAGCAGTATCTAACTGAAAGGTTGGCAGTTTGAGGCCACTCAGAGGTGCTTAAGAAAAAAGGCTTGATAGTCAACTTCTGAAAAATCAGCCACTGGAAACCTTATGGACATAGGGAAGAGGTTAACTACAGGGAAGAAGTCGGAAGAGAGCTATTGCATTGTGGGGAATTGCAGTCAATGTCATGAGATAAAATATGTATAGACTGCTGTATGGAAAATTAATTTGCTCTGTAAACTTTCACCTAAATCACAATAAAAATTAAAAAAAAAAAAAAAACCTATGGAACACCATTCTACTCTGATACATATGGGGTCTCATGAGTTGGAATTGACTCAATGGCAAATGGATAGTGATTAAAAACCAAAACCCAAACCTGCTGCTGTCAAGTCAATTCTGACTCATATCTACCCTACAGGACAGAACAGAAGTGCCCCATAGACTTTCTAATGCTATAAATCTTTAAGGAAGCAGACTCATCTTTCTCCTGTGGAGTGGCTCATGGGTTCAAACCACCAACCTTTTGGTTAGCAGCCAAATGCCTTAACCACTGCACCACCAGAGCTCCTTAATACTTTGGAATACTTAATACTTAGGATAGTGCTTAGCTCATTGTTACTCAGTAAACACTCAGCATCTCTGGAAGTGGAAAAAGACTCTATATTCAGAACTTTCAGAGCTTATTCTGGGATCGTTCACCCCTTCAAGCCACCATCTCCAAGAAAAAAGGGCAAACACATGCCTACTTCTGAGATGGGGAAGGGGGAGAAGAAGCGGTTATACCCCACGCATCACATACTCCCTATGAGGCAAATAAACAGGACCGAAACTGACCTTTCCCACTTCCCTCCCTGGCAACATCTCACTCTACACACAGTCCAGGCTCCCAGAGCCATTCCTGAGGCCCACTTTATTGCCAGACTCAGTCCTTTGTGGTTAAAAGTGTTTAAGGCTTCCCTCAAAATATCATTTTCATCAGCAGGGGCCTTCAGTGCCTCATAGGAGTGGCCACTGACATTATTTCAGGTTCTCTGTCAGGGCAGGAGTGAGATAATGCAGTCAGCAGGGCCTGCAATGTTCCTTAGGCTCCCCAGAGCTGCACACCGAGCAGACCTAGGGTTTCTTTTACTGCTTCGTAAATTTGAAATAGTCCTTGGGTGGTACCAATGGTTAACCTAACAGGCAGCTAACCAAACCTAACAGGCAATGAACCAAAAGGTTGGTGGTCTAAGTCCACCTAGATGTGCCTCAGAAGAAAGGGCTACCAATCTACTTCTGAAAAATCAACCAGTGACAACCCTATGGAGAACAGTTTCGCTCTGACAAACAAAGGTTCACCATGAGTTGGAGTTGATTCACTGGAAAGTGGTTTGGATTTTTTTTTTTTTTTTTGGCGGGGGGGAGCTTGAGATCCAGATGGGAACCAAAGAACAAACTGGTCCTTCCACTGGATAAAAAACTGATCCCTCTTACCCCCAAGAGTCCAGGATTTTAGGTTTCTGGGTAAAGAAAACGTTCTTCACAACCCTCACCATTAATACTAACCCTGCCACAAATATAACCCGGACCCTGCACTGAATTACAAACAGGAAAACCAACAATTGGCTCGACTGAACAGAGCCAAACCAGAATCCTGTCCCTGCCAAAGTTCAAAAATATCAGGGGCCCTCTTGTCCAAAAGTATGGAATTTAAATAGTGTATGCCTTTCAGAGATTAGATCACCCCTATTAAACCCCACAGACAAAATGAAACACTTTCTCATATCCTCCAAGTCTAAGATTTCCCACGGCTGTGGGCTTTATTGGCAAAGTACAATGCTATCTGTGAAAAGCAGGGAGGAGGACAGCAAAGGAATGAGACAAGCTTTGAGGCCTATCCAAAGGCAGGCAGCACGCCTATCTTTACAGAAGGGGAGCAGGCGCTGGTGGCAGGGAGGACAGGTCACAGACGATAAAATGGATTAGGATATTAACATTCAAGATAGCAATCAGAAACCATTTTAGTACCCACTGCTGCCTCAATGCTGGCGAACTGCATTTCCAAACAGAAAAATAGAAATTAAGCTATTAAACATGCCAAAAGGAACAAAGAGCTTTGCAGCCTGGGCAGATGGCTGCAGAACACTGGCCCAGCCCCAGCCAGCTGAGTGAGGAGGCACTGAGAATCCATCAAGGGTGCTGGGACTTCAGTGTTGCCAACCAGAGCAGTGGTAGAGAGTATGGTGCAACTCTGTGGCCAATTTATTTTAATCACAAATTCTGCTCGTGTTTACATGGCCCAGATAATGAAGCAAAGTAGAGCCCAGCCCTGCACAACCCCTAAAAGCTGTCAATCACCACCACCACCAGGCAGCTGGCACACTGTAACAGGCCTCCTACCCCCTCCCAGCTATTCCCAGGGTTAGTTCTGAATGTATCCTTCAGTGCTCTAGAAACTTCTTGAACCTACTTGACTTGCCTTCCTAGTTTCTATCTGTTTTCTTTGACTATGATTCTTTTTCCAACTCCAGTGCCTTTGGCTATTTCCCAGCGGAGCCAGAAACAAGGCAAGAGTAGATGGTGAGTGGGAAGAGGAGACATGCACAGATTTGGAGTCAGGCAGACCAGGGCTGAATCCCAGTTCTGTCACTTAAGCAACCGAGTAACCTCAGACAATTATTTAACGGCTCTGAGCCCCAGCCTCAGTTTCATCATCTGTGAAATGGGTTGTTGTGAAAATTACATGAAGACTACATGCAACGCACCTGGCACTCAGGAGAGGCTCAGTGGTGAAGAGTGAGATCTCTGAAGAGGTTAACCAGTCACTCACAGCTCTGCAACTTACTGGCTGTGTGCCCTAAAGCAAGTGACTCCTCTAAACTTCAGACTGCTGGTCAAGGAAATGGAGCTAATATAACAGGTCCCGTGCCATTTGGGCTTTTGTGCGGTTAAATAAAATAATTCATGTAAAGTGCTCAGCATGGTGTCTGGCACAAAACACGCAGTAATTATTGTGCTGTTATTATTAAAAAGCCAAATCTTCTGTTTCTTAGCTCAATGTTTTCCCCACCATATCAAGTCTTTCCTGTACAAAAAAAAGACATTCCTATGTCCAAAGCTGACATTATTATATGATATTCCAGGACATCTGATACCCTTACAGTGTTGTGAATATCAAATGACCACAATGAGACCTGTGAGAGCCAGAACTCGACAGGACTGTCTTATTTTTCTGTCTCACAAGTTTTCTGCCTTTGACAGTGTGGAGTCTTACCACTTTTCTATCACTCATTTTAGCGGAAAATATTTGAGTTTTCCTTCTCTAATAGGTTTCTGTCTTACACACATTCTGGCCTTTGTAGGTTCTACTTGATAGTAAAAGCAAGAGTATTATTTTCAACTTGTGAGAAAACCTGGGCAAGAGAGAATACAGCACTGGCCACCAGAAGGTCATTTGGTCTCCTGAGAGAATGGAAGGGAGAAAGGACCACACATCTTCTGAAGACCTTCTGTGCCCAGACACTATATTAGGTGATTTACCTACATGTGCTCATTTAATCTCCTATGAGGCTGACAATATTATCCTTACTTTTCAGATTTAAAAAAAAAAAAAAAAAAAACTGGTTTCAGAGGCCTTTGCAGTCTATCAGGATTGCAAGGTCCATTAGCCAGAAGTGCCAACTGGGTTCGCCTGGAGCACAAAGGAGAGATGACTGATGGAGCTCACAAACAGACTCTGGCAGCATCTCAAAGTCCTGCTTGGCCCATGAAGCCTTCTCTGACAACCTAGTCCAAAGAGAAGACTCCTTCCTCTAACCATCAGGTTCTTTCATTGACTTGCTTCCCCAGCCAAATCCTTTTAAGGCACAGCCATGTCTCAAACACCTTGGCCTCCCACAGTTTGCATGGGACACAGGCAGGAGCTCCATTCTTTTGAGTCAGCAGTGAGGAAACAGCCCAAACCATAGATACCCATGGAAAAGCAATCTCTGAAAACTGAAAGACTTTGAGAGACTATTTTGGGGTGGTGCTCACCATTTACAAAGCCCTTCACACATAGTATTTCCTATATTCCTCAAAATGAAACTGTGAGGTAACAAATACTGTTGTTAGCTGCCATCTAGTCACTGGGTGGTACAAATGGGTAAGCACTTGGCTAGTAGCCAAAAGATGGGCGGTTTGAACCCACGCTGAGGCATCTCAGAAGACAACAGACCTGGAGATATGTTTCTGAAAGGTCATAGCCTTGAAAACACTACGGAGCAGCTACTCTGCACACATGGGGTCACCGTGACAAATATTATACTTGACTGCTAACCAGAAGGTTGACTGTTCAAACCCACCAGCCACTCCAAGGAAGGAAGACTGGGCAATCTACTTCTGTAAAGATTTACTGTTTCAGAAATAAAAGGAGGTCACTAAGAGTCAGGATCGACTCGATGTCAGTTGAGTTTGGCTTCGTTCTGGGTTCATTTTATATATGAGAAAATTGAGGTTAAGGAAGGTAAGTGCCCAATATATCACATGGCTAGTATGAGCACACTGTGCTATACAACTCCAGGAAGCGCCATTCCCCAGTAGTCTTTGTGACAGAGGCCTGGGGTTGTGCAGTAGGGAGGTAAGTGCATACTTGAACTCATACCCTCAACTCCTTCCACCACACCACATCTACCCAACAGGAGCACAGACAACTAGAACAGCAAAGTCCAAAGGACTCCATGACGAGTCACTGAGGAGGCTACTTACTGCTCTGTGGTACTGCCAGCCCCCAGTGAACCACAGGTGTCTCTGCATGCCTGTGTTCTGGGGGTAATTGGGTTCAAGAGAAGGAGGTTAGAAATTCAA
Organism: Orycteropus afer afer; assembly: GCF_000298275.1. Taxonomy (NCBI): domain Eukaryota; kingdom Metazoa; phylum Chordata; class Mammalia; order Tubulidentata; family Orycteropodidae; genus Orycteropus; species Orycteropus afer. Next base: position 4,990,268 of record NW_006921711.1, on the reverse strand, counting down.
GGTCAATTTCCTCATAACCAGGGGCTCAATTTTCACCAGAAACCACTAAGCAAACTTTCCTCAAAATAGTTTCCAAGGGTCATACATGCCCAATTTGAGTTTTACTTCCCTTTCCATTTGTTGTGAGGCACTAGAGCTTGGGGAGAGGCAAAGGTAGGAAAATAAAAATAATAAAAAAAACACTGCTGTCAAGTTGATTTTGATTCATAGCAACCCAATAGGACAGAGTAGAACTGCCTCATAGGGTTCCAAGGCTGTAAATCTCCCATGGAGCAGCTGGTGGGTTCAAACCACCAACCTTTTGGTTAGCAGCCCAATGCTTTAACCACTGCACTACCAGAGCTCCTATAAGTAGGGAGGAAGTCAGAAAAAAAGATGGTGAGATAGAGAAGAAGGAAGAGAGGTTGGCATTGCAAGTCTTCTACCAGTTGTTGTTAGGTGCCATCAAGTCGTTTCCGACTCATAGTGACCCTATGCACAGCAGAATGAAACACCACCAAGTCCCACACCAGCTCCATGATCCTTGCTAAACTTGAGCCCATCATCGCAGCCACTGTGTCAATCCATCTCGTTGAGGGCCTTCCCCTCTTTCGTTGACCCTCCACCTTACCAAGCATGACATCCTTCTCCAGGGAATGGTCCCCTCTGACAACATGACCAAAGTAGGTGGATGATCCTTGCTTCCAAGGAACATTCCAGCTGCACTTCCTTCAGGACAGATGTTAGTTCTTTCAGCAGTCCACAGTACTTTCAGCATTCTTCGCCAGCACCACAACTCAAAAGCATCAATTCTTCTTCGGTCTTCCTTATTCATTGTCCAGCTCTCACATGCATACAAGGCGACTGAAAATATCATGGTTTGTGTCAGGCGCACCTTAGTCCTCAAGGAGACATCCTTGCTCCTCAGCACTTGAAAGAGGTCCTTTGCAGCCAACTTGCCCAGTGCTGGGTAATTCTACCAATTAAGTCCTCGATTATCAATCACCTTTTACTTTTTTTTTTTTTTTTCTTTGAAGACTAGGATGAGGGTTGTTGTTGTTGTTATGGGTCGTCGAGTCGGACCCGACTCATAGCGACCCCTCCTTGGGTTTCCAAGGCAATATCACTACAGAAGTAGATTGCCCAATCTTCTTTCTGAAGAGTGGCTGGTGGGTTTGAACCATCAGCCTTCTGGTTAGCAGTCAAGTGCCTTAGCCACTATATTACCAGAGGGGTGTGGAACCAACAAGAAAGAAGATTCAAGGCTTATTCCCAAAGCAGAGAGGCCCCACTGCCCAAGTCCCAAGCTCTTTTCAATACAGGTTGTTCCCCTGAATGCCCTACAGAGTCCCAAGAAGTACCCAGGAAGAAAGAGGTTAGTCTGGCAGGGCAGGGGGCATGCGTATAACAGACACCCTCCTAGCTTCTGCTTTTAGAAAGCCCAAAATATTGAAGCACTAAGATGGGCAACTCTTATGTTAGTTTTGAAGTTAGCAGCTGATTAAAATAAAGACTTCATTTGAGGAAGAATTTGCCATGAGCCCTACTGGTAGAGTTCACTAACTAGTTGAAAACCAGAGGATGCACATATAATCAAACATTTTAAGGGTCCCACCCTGCTAACAGTCTTACCACAGCACTTATTTTCAGAAAATAAGGGGAGGAGGATTGGTTCTCCCCTTGCTTTGCTGTACAAAGATGTAACTGGGGCTTTAGTGCAAATCCCTGCAGGGAAGGGCCCTATCTATCATCTCCTCCCTTTATCTCCACTACATAGGAGGTACTTAATATATATTTTTACATGTTAGTTAATTAATGGATAACTTCGTCAACATATAGAGAAACTGTATCTGCACAGCTGAATTATGGAGATGATCTACTCTGAATGACTGTATACTTTATAGAAAAGAAGGATTGACCTGCACATAAATGTTCATAGCAATTTCATCCACAACAGCTCAACACTGGAAACCATCCAAATGTCCAACAACAACATGGGATGGGATAATTAGCAACACTACATCCATATAATGGAATTTTACTCGGCAATGGAAGAGAATGAACTGATACATACAACCACATGGATGTTATGTAAAAAAACATCAAACATAAAAGTATATATATTGTATGATTTCACTTGCATGATATTCTAGTAAAGGCAAAACCAATCTAAAGTGACAAAAAGCCTATCGGTGGTCTCCAGGGGATGCAAGTGGGGACTGAACACAAAGAAGCACAAGGAAACTTTTAGTGGTGGAAATTTTCTATATTTGATTGTGGTAGTGGTTACGTGAATGTGCCATTCGTCAAAATACATTGAACTGTGCACCTTAAATGGGCACACTTTATTGTATCCAAATTATACCTCATTAAGTAGTTTTTTTTAAAAGGAAAAAAAGAAGTCATCATTTCATATAAGGATTCCTCCACAAGTTTCCTTTAAATAACCAATCATCTTCCCACCTTCAGAACATTTTAAAATTTCATATTCCACTTTTAAAAATAAAAGCATTCATTCAGAGTTTTCCAAATGCACACCTGTCACACAACATAATGTACACCTACCTGCGTAGGCACATGCAGTCATACACACACCCACGTGTGCAAAAACACACACTCAGGCACACAGCTGAGCCACCTTCTTCTGTCTTCTGCCATCAAAATATGATAATCATTAAGAAAAGCATTACCAAAACGTAGTCCAAGTACCTATTCAATGATTTAAATCTGCCTCTGTGTGTGGGTCTCAATTTCCTCATACATAAAACAAGATAATTAGACCAAATACTCTAAAAGGTCTTATAATGACCTAAATATCTATGAATAGGGTACTGATTAAATAAATTATGGTACATCCTTATGGCAGCTGACTATGCAACACCTAAAAAAGAACGTGCAAGATCTAAACGTGTTGACCAATATGGAACTGTGGCCAAGATACATAAAGTGGGCCAAATCAGAAAGCGTAATGAGCTTATTATGCTACCATGTGTATAAAATGGGTGTGTTCTTATGCTTTATAGATTAGCCTGGCAGGAGTCCTACCTAACAAGCAACAAGGGTTGCCTCAAAAAATGAGAAACTGTTCGATGAGGGACCTGGATTAGGAAAGCCAGGGGATGGTAGGGGGAGGGGACTTCCTCTTTATGGTATGCCCTTTTAAACCATTGGCTTCATTTAAATCATGTTCTTAAGTTAACTTGTTACAAAATTTAAATTAATGTCTTTTTTAAAAATAAAAGGTACCTTTGGATCACTGGCTATTTCTAACCTCCAATCCCCCAGAACACAGCTTGCTTCAGATACAAAACACATCTTAAACACCTCTCAAAACTGGCTGAAACCTTGTTCTCCCACCGCTCCTGGACAGGTCACAGGAACCAACTGAATAGCAGTGTGGTGCAGTGAATTACTTGGTATGTCTCTTCTAGCCATGGTGTTTGTGACTCCCACCAGACTACTAAGTGGAACTATGCAAATGGAAGGTATCTGTGGTCCACCAAGGGGATTAGATAACTTGTTAATAATTTAAATAAGGTACATGGCACCCTTGTTGGGGTGGGACCATGGAAATAAGATTTCTGGAACCCTAATGTGGGGATTGGCCAGTTTTGTCATTCTGCAAGGCTTAAAATGAGCCACCCACAGGCCAAAGGGGGATCTCATTGCCATCAAGAAAGAGGAGCTAGAGATAGACTAAAGCGCATCCTTGGACCCAAGATCCCTGTGCTTAACTTCCATGACAGAGATGATCAGCTGAGACAGCCAGCAAAAAATAGCTACAATGGAACCAAGAGCCATAAGACAAAGTGGCAGACTTGTCAGTCCACAGAGCAAGAAAGCTGAGTGCCCATGGGCAGGAGGCTTGCTGGCAGAGTGGGATACACCTAGGTGCACCTATCAGCAGAGCTAAATGAGCTTTGCATCACTCACCAGAGATGGGTAGAAGCCAGGCCAAGAGGCCAAGGGCCAGAGAGGCATCCCTGAGGGCACAGCAGAGGAGAAAATGTCCTGATCCTAATTGAAGAATTATATCCTGATCTTTCCTGAACCTGAATTGTAGCCTGTTACTTCCCTAATAAACCCCAAAATCGTGAGTATTGTCTGTGGGTTCTGTGTGGCTATTGCAATAAATTATCAAACCCAGCAGAGAAGTAGAGAGTGTTGTGGGAGGGACAGCTGGGGTCAGAATTGGTAAAAAGGCTGGAGGGTGGCAGCATGTCAGGTCTCATAGGAATCAGGCTTGGTCTGCTGATAGTGATTCTCTCTCCCCCATGTGAAGTTGGAGGAGGTCAGAGGAAGATGCCACCCCATGCCCTTTTTGCAAGCAGCCATTATCTCTATGTGAGCCTCCTATTGGCCAGATCGGTCCTATGTTACAAATTTTAGCTCTCAGCATGCTAGAATGGAGTAAACTCAAGTTAGCACCTTCTTCCTCCTTTTAGCAGGCTCACAACTGGACCCCAAGAGCTGTATCCCTCGTGATAACCAAACTAAACTAAACCCACTGCCACAGAGTCAATTCCAACTCATGATGACTCTATAGGGCAAGAGAGAACTGTTTCACTGGATTTCCAAAGCTATAAATCTTTACCGAAGCAGACTGCCACATCTTTCTCCCATAGAGTAGCTGCTGGGTTTGAACTGCTGAGCTTTTGGTTAGCAGCAGAATGCCTTAACCACTGCACCACCAGAGCTCCTTCCTGTGATGACAGAGGTAGTTAAACACAAATAACTCTTATGTGTATGCAAATGCTTTCCTAAGCTGGAAAGAAAAAAACCCAAAGCTGCCAAATCTAATATTGCTGTTGTTATTTGCCGTCGAGTTGGACCACCCGACTCATAGAGACCCCTCCTTGGGTTTCCAAGGCGGTATCACTACAGAAGTAGATTGCCCAACCTTTCTTCCAAGGAGTGGCTGGTGGGTTTGAACCTCCAGCCTTCTGGTTAGCAGTCAAGTGCCTTAGGCACTATGCTACCAGAGCTCCTAACCTAATACTGGGAGTATGTAATTGTTTATGAACTTTGCCCTGTCAGAGTCTAGTTTTTCTGTCTTCTTTGAGGGAAACAACAACACATGACAATGTATCCCATGAGGAGAAACTAAGTGCAAAAAGTAGAAAGCAGCCACTTATCCAGACACCAGTGCTCTGAAGTAAAAGAGTACCCTAAAACCAAAGTGCACTTTTAGCATTTTGTCTTGCACTGATCTCTCACTGATTGTATATATGTGTTTTACTTTATATTTTCTGGGTAAGTGCCCAATATATCACAGTAATTGAGAGAAAAGACTCTGAAGCTAGACTGCCTGGGTTCAAATCCTACCTCTGGCTGTTATGAGTTCTGTGTGTGGCTTGCCTTAATTTTTTCATTGATAAATCCATCAGCAGCATCTGCTTCATCGTGTTGGGAAGACTGAGCCTATAGATGTGAGCTGTCAGGTCACTATTAGCCACATTGTTCCTTCTCTGAGGCTCCAGAGCACTTGACCCATGGATGGGTACAATGTTGATAATCAATAAAGACTTTAGGTGGAACTTAGCGAATCACATGAAACAGGCAAGCTACGTCAGGAGCTCAGGATGTTACAAACAGGGTTTCCAATGATTCACAACGGTTCAGTCGTGGCCGAGGGAAACAAGGACAGCATACTCACCACATTGCAACTGAATGTCAGATTTTGACCTAAGTAAGAAACAGGCAAGGAGCTCTGATGGCACATTGCTGCTAACTGAAATGTTGGAGGGATGAATCCACCAGCAGCTCTGTGGAAGGAAGATGCGGCAGTCTGCTTCAGTAAAGATTGCAGCCTAGGAAATCTACGCAGCAGTTCTACTCTGTCCCATAGGGTTGCTATGCATGGGAATTAACTTGAGGGCGACATGTTTTTGTTGTTGTTGTTGTTGTTGTTGTTTCCCCAGAAATAGGCAGCTCTGTATCACTGCTCAAAAATGGCAGCCAACTGTGCCACTTTGAATGTGTGTCACTCTCCATAGTTCTGCCAATAATGTAATCCCCTGCATCAACTCCTGAAAGTTTCCAGGAGACTGGATTATTGGCAGAACTATGGAGAGTGACACACATTCAAAGTAGGGCACTCAGCGCCATCTTTGAGCAGGGCACTGCTGCCTATTTCCTCCAAAAACCAAACCAAACTCACAGCCATCGAGTCACTTCCAACTCATAATGACCTCCACTGGAGTTCCAAGGCTATAAATCTTTACAGAAGCAGACTGCCTCATCTTTCTTCTGTGGAGCAGTCGGTGGGTTCGGAGCAGCTAATGGGTTTGAACCATCGAGCAGCCAAAGGCCTTAACCACCGTGCCACCAGAGCTCCTCAAAAAAAAAAAAAAAGGAGACTGTTTCCTAGCAGGTCAAAATCCAACCAAGAGATGTGGTTGCTGTGCAATGAGTATGCTGCCCTTGTTTCCATTGGCCATGACTTTTGAACTGGTAAGAAGGCCTGGTTACAACCAGAAAAATGATCTTTATATCAACAACTTCTCTAACTCTGTAACATCACAACCTAGAAGAACCTTTCCCCAGTGTCTGCTTACAAAAGAGGTTCAGTTTCTGACTCCCTTCAAAATCAAAGACATTATAGTTGTTATTCATCACTCTGAGCTCCTCAAGAATGGAGATAGTGATTATTCATAATAATAATCACAACTCTGATAAACCAGCAGCTGTTATTGCGTCAATTCTGCCTCCTGGTGACCTCATGTGTATCAGAGTAGACCGGTGCTCCATAGGGTTTTCAGTGACTGATTTTTCAGAAGCAAAACACCAGGCCTTTCTTCCAAAGTTTCTCTGGGCGGACTCAAAACATCATCCTTTCAGTTAGCTGCCAAGCACTTAACCATCTGCACTATCCAGGGACAGCAAGCCATCTGATAAATTGACTTACCTTTTCCTTAACCCCACTTTTCTCATATATAAAATGGCATTAACAATACTTGTTAGTATTTGCACCATCCAGGGACTCTACAACTCTTTATTAAGTACTTTAAAATGCTCAGTGAGAGAGACAGTATCATTATCCTTAATCGCTTCATGGATGAAAAAACTGAGGCTTAGGAAGTTAAATGACTTGCCAATATTCTCACAACATGAGGAACAGGACCCAGATTAAAATGCAGGGCTCTCTGACCGCAGAATACTTGGAGCCAGGTCCACTACTCCAGAAAGGCAGGTGTTCAGCAGATTCCATGGACAGAACATGTTGTGAGACGTGTGCCCAGCCCATGCTGTGTGCCCAATAACCACATTGCTTCTTGGGCACAAAAGCAATGAAAGTAAAGCTCCCTTCCTCATCCTCATGGAGCTCGTAGTTTAAGGAACACCATCTATAAACTAGATCCACAGCAGAACAGCTGAGAAGCTCAGACAACTAAGCACAAACAGACTGTAAGGATGCCCAACCTCAGGGAATAAATGCCTGTTTACCATTGCTTTCCATCATGTAGTTGGAGCCAGGTCTTGTGAGGAAAATAACAGTTTTATAAAAATCATAGAAAAGCATGAAATTTAAAAGTCATGAGCAACTTAGAAATTACTTACTTCAAATAAGCAAGGAAATATAAATGAAAACAAATGTAAGATCTTTTTTTGTTCCCCCTTCTTTTGTCCATCAAATCAGCCAACATTTCTTTTGGACTACATATTTCTGTGATGTTTTCTTATTAAAATAAACCCCAAACTAAGCATCATGATGTGTTCAGTCTTGAAAAATCAAACGCAACAGGCAAGCTTAAAGTGAAACACAATGGTTCCATGCCCTATCACTCCCCAGAGGAAACCAGTTTTAATAATTTCTATTTGGGTTTTTCTGGTGATCATTGCCATGCCCTAAATAAAATGTTTATACCCCAATTTCCTGATTTCTCATCTTAGACATGCTCTCTTGACTTACAGACCTGCCCTCGGCTGCATCTTGTCTTGCACTGATCTCTCACTGGGTGTGTTTGTGATAGATGAAGATTCAGTTCATTCACTACCTCACACCTCTTCCTCCCTCAAGAAAATAATTATACATCACAAGTTTCAGTTCCTTCTCTGTTCTTCTCTACAACTGCACAAAGCAACGTAAAATTTCCACTTCTTGTTCCATCGACTATAGACAACATCCCTTGACCTTCCACTCTCTAGCAAGGGGACATTACAACTCCCAGCCCTCTTCTCATCCTCTGCCCAGCCCTTTCACCAACCCACCCCCCACCTCTGTCATTTTTGTCTTTATTATTAAACTATCAAAGCTGCCAATGCTGACATTCTGTTCTCTACTCATAGTTACATTCCATGTTTTGCCCAAATCTGAAAAATAAGTACAAGTGCTTTGTTACTATGACTTTATAAATGTTGTTACTGGACTCTTCTATAAACATGCTAATATTATACTCTGTTTTGATGGGACAACCCATATGCCACTCAATGGACAAATCTGGACAAATCAAATTCAAATAGATTCCTCTTTTTTCACTCTACCAATTGCCTTTCTCAGATCTTCAAGTCTCCCCAGCATCCTTTTCTCTCATGGTGGCCCTTCTGGAGACCCCCACTGTCCCTAATATAGAGTCACTGCTCTCTGTTCCACTGCACAGCTGTAGTGCTAATACTTTTCATCACTGCTCTGCTGGGTAGGTACAAGCACTGTTGCTGAAATCCATATCTTGCCTTTGTTGTAAAGTACATTCTGATAAAATAGTGATTAAGACCACATAGAAAACCAGCTGTCTAAGACTTTGCATGCCTGTCTTCACACAGGCATAGTTTGGCTGGATATAGAATTCTGGGTCAGAAAAATCATTATCTATCAGAACTTTCTTTTAGCATCATTATTGCCAGTAGAGTCTGATGTCAGACTGATTACTGACACTTAGCAGTTAATTTTCATTGATTTGTTTTTGTTTTCACTCTCTGGAGCTTTTAGGATCTTCCTATTTTTCCTCAGTGTTCTGAAATTTTACAACAATATGTCTCAAGGTCTCTTTTTGGATTCAGTGTGCTGAATGAAACTGAACTTGTGAAAGGTAGCTTTTTATTTGTTCTTTGATATTGGCCTCTTCTTCATTTTCTCTATTTTCTTTCTTAAACTCTTATTAAGGAAACTGTTAGAACAACAGGATGGATCTCTATGTCTCTTATCATGCATTGTATATTTTCCATTTCTTTTATCTTTTAACACCAGAGTTTAGGGCATTTATTTCACTTCATCTTACAAACTTCCCACTGAATATTTTTTCTGACAATAACATGTTGAGTTTTCAGACTTCCCCATTTTCCAATGATTTATTTTTCAAAGCCTCTTTTTTTTTTCAGTTTTATTTTTTGTTTTAGGGATTCAGTATTTCCTTGAATATTTCTGAGCATACTGACCTGATCTGCCTTAGGGCCAGAGTGAGGGAGCCTGCCATTATGGTAGCAGATCGCTGAATGAGAAATGGTTTCCCCTGAAAGCAATACTCACAGTAGCTCTGCTAGTTCTCTCCAAACCAGTGTACCATTTATTTTTAAAAAGAACTCTCCAATGTTTTATCTTGGGAATAAAAAGCTGGGTCCAATTCTTTTTGCAGTGAGAGTAGGGAGTATACACATCTCATTCTATTCTCCCCTCTACCTTCATCTCCCAGAAATTCAATGAAGTAGTTTGATGATGGCCTTATTCTTCTCACTTGATTGTTGCATAGTTTTGTTCCATTTTTTCCTTTTCTACTAACTAGATGACATGTTCAGTGGACAAACACATTTGCTCCAAATACCACTTTGTATGGAAATTCCAAATTCATGTCTCAAATGGTATAATCCAGGGCTGGGGATGACAGGGAGATACAGGCAATCTTACACATGGCTGATAAAGAGTGTAAATCAGAACAAAATCTGTAGAAAGCATTTTGGATTCATATGACAAAAATTCTTTGACGTAGCAATTGCACTTCTGGGAATTTATCCCACATCATGCATGTGAAAAAAGAATTAAATACAAGGATAATTAATCATCACAGTATTTCCAAGTGTCTAAAATTAGAAAGTAATTGTCCAATAATAGCAAATTATTTAAATTAACTATGGCATTATTTATATTAATTATTCAAACAACTGGATAGCATGCCACCACAAAAAATAATCTTAGAGAATATTTAATGACATGGAAATATATTCACAATACAATATTAAGTGGGGGAAAACAGATTATAAAGGAATATATAGTATAAGACCCAATTTTGTGAAAATAAAATGTATAGGCGTAGGTATATACACAAAGGAGAAAAAAGTAATCAATGGCAGAGTGGAATAATGTGTGATTTATTTTTCCACCGTCATTATTTTGTTTTCTATTTTTTAGCTTTCTACATATCTTACACTTTCTACTATAATATTTGTAGTAAGAAAATAATACAATAAATTTGTAATTTTGCTTTAAGAACATTCCATAACTCAATCCCTCAGAAGCTGAGGCACAGAGAGGTTAAGCAATCCATTCAGGCATCTCAGCAAATTACCCACAGTGGGTAAAAAGCAGAACTCAGTAATCCTGATTTTCAGTCCAATGCTCTATACGTGCAAAGTAAGAATGAGACAATTTAAAATTTAAATTTATGTATTTCTTTAAAAGTATAATTTTCTGGTCAAATTGTAACAGTACTACTGAATCCTAATCATCAACTAAGAATGATAAATAGCCAAGTTGACTCTTTAGTGTGATATCATTTAAACATAATAAAGAAAAGCTTTACTAGGTCAACCAAATGGAATACTTTCTCAGGTACCATCTAGCCCAGTCCAACTCATGGCAACCTGATGTGTGTCAGAGTAGAAGTATGCTCCACAGTGTTTTCAGTGACTGATTTTTCAGTAGATGGCCAAGCCTTTCTTTGGAGGCTCCTCTGAGTGGACTCACACTACCAACTTTGTAGTTAGCAGCCAAGCATGTTACCCATTTGCACCACCCATGGACTCTAAACAGAATACACTAGACTTAAAATCTTTTGCTTTGATCAAATTTCTGTTACCTCCAAATCATCTTTCATGTAATCAACTGGCATGACAATCAATGTAGACTACATTGATCAGGGATGAGCAAATTTTTCTGCTATAACATAATTACAGAGTACATATCACTCATTCAGAGCTATCATCTTTGATTCTACAGGAATTCTTTGGGATATATTGTCCCATTTATCTTCAGTATTCTATATAACACGGGGAAAATGAAAATACTAAAACTAGGAAAACAAAGTATAGATCTCAAATTTATGCAATGTAGAGAAAAATGGAATGAAGTAGGCCCATCAAAATCTGTGAAACTCTACCTTCCATTGTTTTATCATAAAGAGCTATCGCAGTCTAGGTTGTTACATAATATACAGAATATATGCTATATCAACCTGATAAAATCCAAACAATTCCAGCCCTAAGTGTTTTGAAAAAGAGATGTGGATCTGTATTTTGAGCCATGAGACTAGAGGAATGAGCACTGAGACCTGGGCCTCCAACACATCTAGACCTAGAGGAGAGAAAGGTCTGCCAAAATTCAGTTGTGAGTTTTGAAGAAAAAAGATGAGGTTTAAGATATTTTTTAAGATTCTATATCAAAAAGGTGAAGAAGATGTAAATAAGTGTGACATACTTTTTCATTTTCTAGGATACAGCTTGTCTTAATATGTAATCTAACAATCTCACTTGAACGCTCAACTCATTTTTTTTCCCATAAATAAATGAACATGTAAGATTTCAGGTACAAATTATAGATGAAAGTTGAGCTGTCTTTTCTCTGAAAATGTCTGTTCTCTTTATATGTTTAGTGCTCATTTTCTACAACTGTATGAGATCCCAGGTCTTTTTAATTGAACAGGCTAATGCATCTGGACACACAAAATAGAGATACATGTGCCAGACCCCATGCCAACATCTGAAGTCAAATGGAAGACCTTCCTATAGCACACAGCGAAATATCTGAAAATGGTCTGTTCAAGTTCTGAATGTCAGAATTGTTCCTTAATTTGTGATTTGCTGTTCTGGATATTAGGTTTCCATATGATATTTTGAACAAGCACAGAAAAGAGTAATAATCACATATATGTTGTGTTATAGACCACATAAAAGAGAGTCTATGATTATGTTGAGTGAAATAAGTCAGTCACAAAAGGACAAATATTGTATTAGTCCGTTATTGTAAAAGTTAAGGAAAGGTTTATCTATTGGAGGAAATTTTCTTTGTT